>NC_060064.1:33066598-33385431 GCF_020283565.1 Trifolium pratense
TGTAGTTGATTTCAATTCTCAACCATAAAGTTTGGAATTGGGGATTTGGTTTTGTATTTATCAAATTGTTAAATTCTGTTTGTCAATTTTATTTGAATTCATTTGATTTTTGAATGTATATATGCTGATACTGTTATTTATGGGTTGGGAATTATGGTTTCATTTGAATTGGGGATTACGATTTGTAAGCCATTTTAATTGTGAAATTAGACTATGATATTATTCATAGGAAAAATAAGTATGGTATTGTGAATTTGACTGTGATATTAGTGTGGTATTTCCTGACTTATTGCATCAATTATTGTTCATATATACTGCAGTTAAGTAATGGATGACAATCTATTCACTCTGATCCCAATTGAGGAATACTGTGTTATCAAAATCTTAAAATTCTGAATTTGATGTCATTTGAGCTGGTGATTAGGGTTGAAATTGGACTGTGATATTATTCACACTTAATTAGTGTGCTTATGTTAATTTGAATGTCATATTAGTGTGCTATTCTGAATTATTTGATCAGTTATTGTTCACATATCATGCAGATAAATAATGGATGGCAATATTCCACTCTGATCCCAATTAAGGAATCCTGTGTTTACGAGGTTTGAACTGGAAAACAGACAATGTAGAAGGGCTTGAAGGGTAAACAAATCAAGTTTTGTAATGTTAAGTTTATAGTTAGTGATATGTATTTGAGTTGAATAAGCACTAGTTAATGATATGAAGTCATTGCTATATTTTAGCTAATGCTCAGTGTTATAGTTGAATAATATATACCAAATTAAGCTGTAGTACAGTAACAATTTTCAAATTGAATATTGTAATCTTTTTTACTTGAGTAAAACATGGTACATTATCTTTTGGAGGCTATTCAATGTTACTTAATTTTTGATAAGCTATGATTTATGCAATGTAATGAGAAAGATGAAACTTTTTAAACAATTCCAATTAACTTTTAAAGGTTGCTCCAAGCTTAAGTTACCTAACTATTCATAAGCTATTATTTATGTCATGTAATGAGAAACATGCAACTTTTTTAATCTGTTCAATGTACATTAACTGATCACACAAGTCCCATTAAAGGTTGTTGAATGTACCTGATGTGAAAGATGTATAAGTTTTGTAAGTTATCATGAGAAAGGTGTAACTTTAATAAGTTTTGGTAACTTTAACGAAGATGATCCAACTTTTACAGAACAATGTTGTGTAATTTTGGACAATAACATTTTTGATATTGATTATCCAATTTTTAAATAGTTTTGATTAAATACATGAAAAATGTCTATTTCCAATACCAACTTTTGTTACAATGCCAAATGTATGTTTATTAGGTGATAATTACAGCAACTTATGTTTTATTGCAATTTGAAACAGGTTACATGAATATGCATGCAACATGGTGATTAGACTTGAAGTCAAAAATGTTAAGAAGGAAAGGTGATTCATATCAATTTTACAAAGACATAGAACTAAGAGGTATGTTCCCAACATATATATATATATAATGTTTTGAAAATTGTATGAAACAAACAAATAAATCAAATAGTTATCTCATGTATTTAAGTCAAAAACATAGCATGAAATTGGATAATAGCATGAGATACCTACAGCTTAAGACAAACATATAATAAATCTTAAAACCGAATAAACCACAATCTCCAAAATATCCACCAGAATAGAACACTGTCAACTAAATTCAACAGAATATCCAAAATAAAACTTCAAACCGAATAAAACAGCATATCCAAAATATAAGACCATATTGTGCAAAATACAACCCACTGGTTAACAATCAACAGTACCAAAAATCAAAACAGAGAAAATAAACCAAAATATCCAAAATAAAAATTCAATCTTCAAGCACCCATCCCATAGTCTAAGAACCAAACTTGAAACTTCAGATATCAACCAAAGCCTTCCTTTTCTTGTGCATATCATCCCAATACTTTGCAGCATTTGCCAATAGTGATTGTAACAACATATTATTAGATGAATGACAGAGATATAAAGCAAGCTTCATCCTTGTGGCAGTGTTAACCTACATATCATGAAAAAACAGTGGATGAATTAGAAATTTGCTTAGATTGAAAAATGTTTTACAAAAAACCATGACATTAATTCAACTTACAGTTATGCCTCCATAGTTACTATTGTATGGACATTCAATCATCCATTTAGCAACCCACACTCCACAATCATTCCTATGATTATTCATAAAATTGCATTAGTACGACACTAATATGTAGTTTAAGTAAAATCATTAATAGAGATAGGGGTTAACAATACTTACGATCCAGGTCGCTGATGCGGGAGACACGTAGGTTCAATCCTGGTGAAGTTTGTGATTAGGTTATCATGACCAATTAGATTAGCAACATCAACAAAACAAGGAAGAAGCAGGATTTCCTCAAGCTTGACAATCTGCCACAATAGTAAATATAAAGTAAATATAAAATTTGAATTAAAAAATCGAACAATAAATTTGAATGTAAAACAAACTATAGATCACATGCATACCAATCTAATAATTGAATGACGCCTAGGATGATATCTTTCATCTGAAGGTAACGAGTCCAACCAATAAACTTTTCTTTCAGTAAACTCAACAACCACCAAAAACCAATGTGCACCCCCATCATTCATAGGAATAAAAATCTGTAGTTATAGAAATCATTTTTAGTGGCATGAACTGATTTTCAGGTTTAAATCACACACTAAGCAGAATTTATAGAAAACTCACCTTTGAAACCACAGAGTTTGTTGGCATGAACTTATCCTGATATATTTTCCGGATATAGTCAGCTGTGTATTTGTCATCCAGAGCATATTGCTTAAAAAGTAATGTAGTTTAAGTCAGTGGTTATTACTCAACTAATGTAAATGTAAATGTAAAATAAATCAATGTTAGTTAGGTAATTACCGCAAAATATGTAGGCAAATACCAAACAGATTTCATTTTTCCTAACGATTCAACCAGCCAATTGCTTCGTGCAACAACCAAGTTGATAACCTATATAGCCAAATGAAAACAACGTTATGTCAAATTTTAGTTCACTTTCATCTGTCATAGCCAAATAATTACAATGTTAGGTCAAAATATAACCTCTTGGTCCACATTACACCTAGGCATCAACGACTTAATTGCTTTCCTGTCCCCATGAACACCTGATGTAGATTTAATCAGAACCTCGCCACTGCAACAGGTAGATGTATGAATTGTTAGATGTATTCAAATTAAATGGGCTAAATAAATTTACAGTTAGGTTTAGCAAGATATATTAAAAACACATACCCATGTTTCTGCTCATCATCGCCCATAAAGGCGTATGCAATAGTGTAAGCGCAAATATCATTCAGATTCATTTTTGGGGATGGCCTAAATGTGACAGGCATCCACTGTAATAAAACAAACGTGGAATAAATATTTTTATTAGTACTAAATGAAAGTGTTGTATTAGGTTTAAATATAAGACGATTAAATAACTTACCTCAGGAATAGGGACTCCGGTGTCGAAAAATTCATATCCCATCGGTGTCGATGGATGGTAGTTAATGTGGAAATCATTGTCATCCTCCTCTTCTGGCTGACAGAACAGAATTTTGTTAATCTTCTTATATTGCCTAGCTTCAAGCAATGCAGTCCACTCCTTGATATCCTTCAATCTCGAAGGTGCCGATGTTGATCCCAAATTGTGACAGATTTTTTTGTTGGCTGCTTTTGTTTCTGTGGCAGGGTATTGTTTTTTTTTCTCCTTTGCTTTTGGTTTTACAGGGGTTGATGCTGTTGAGTCACAATCTTTTGAATCTTCCTGGTCATTCCACCCTTGGGTGGTAGTGTGGTGACTGTTCAAACCATTTAACAAAATAAATTAAAATTACCTACTGGTATATACAACCATTAAGTCATATGTAGTAGCTGAAATATAAATTATTAAATAAAACAGTAAACTTTATTATATTTTTGTTGAAAATCATGATAGATTCAAACACACACATACACATACAAATCCAAAGACTGTTTCTTTATGAATGTTGATGGTACTTTTCGTATAAATTTGTTTAGAATCATCATAGATTCAGACACACACACACACAGACTGCTTATGAATCAATTATTAGATTAAAAAATTAGATTCAGACACAAACACACAACATATAAGGTACTACAAATCTGATTGGTTATGAATCAAATATTAGATTCAGACACACAAACACACCTCATATAAGTTTCAGTCACAAACACACATCATATAAATATTAGATTCAGACACAAACACACATCATATATATTTCATGCGTGTTTACAATAAGAAATGAGTCAATACCTGGATGATATGTAAACAATCTCAGCTTTGAATTTCTTTTTTGTAGTCTCAGAATGCTGCTGAGTTTCAGTCTTCTCAGTCTTAGTGTTCTGAGTTTTTGTCTTTAGAGTTGTAGTGTTTGTGGTAGTGTTTGAAGTAGTGTTTGTAGCTTCTTTTCCTCTCTTACTGGTTTTTGATTTTCTTTCAGGCATGGCGCGTTTTGTGCTTGGACTTGGTGGATCAGTGTTTATCATTGTGTTTTGTTTGCTGGATGATGAAGTTTGCTTAGAGTTGGACGGTTTTTGTGTTCAGAAAAGCAAAAGAGTATTATGCATGAGTAAAGTTAAGAGTTGGACAATTTGGGAGGTTGATACGTATTGGAAGTTGTAGCTACCTAGGTTTTATTTTTCAATAGGCTTTTTTAGTTGTAATAATTAGCAAGTGCAATGTGTGTAAGACTGTAAGTAGAAGGCCAAGCATCACGTTTTTGTGTGCTCAATGTAAGCTAACCAACATGAATTAATGTGTTGTCCATAATAATAAATTGTAAGCATGATTTATTTCGTAATTGATTTTTTTCAAATAAAAAGAATACTAACCTATGGCCTTATATTTGTATGAGTTCATAAGTGTCGGTGTCGGTTTCGGACGAGGACACCGACACGTGTCTAACACGGACACGCCTAATTTGAGGAGTGTCGGTGCTTCCTAATTCATAACTCAAATATCATAAAAAAAAATTAATAATTATAAAAAAATTATTAAATTTTGAATTCGTTATTTAATTTAGTTTTAAAATATCTGTATTACTTTGTTTTTTTTTAAATTAATAATAAATAGTAATCATTTTTTTTTCGTAATTAATTTTTTTCAAATAAAAAGAATATTAAATTTTTATTTTTATTTTTAAATAAGTTACTAACCTATGGCCTTATGTTGGGCTATTGGTCGTATGTGATTATACACTGAGTTATATTTGTATGAGTTCATAAGTGTCGGTGTCGGTTTCGGACGAGGACACCGACACGTGTCTAACACGGACACGCCTAATTTGAGGAGTGTCGGTGCTTCGTAATTCATAACTCAAATATCATAAAAAAAAATTAATAATTATAAAAAAATTATTAAATTTTGAATTCGTTATTTAATTTAGTTTTAAAATATCTGTATTACTTTGGTTTTTTTTAAATTAATAATAAATAGTAATCATTTTTTTTTTCGTAATTAATTTTTTTCAAATAAAAAGAATATTAAATTTTTATTTTTATTTTTAAATAAGATACTAACCTATGGCCTTATGTTGGGCTATTGGTCGTATGTGATTATACACTGAGTTATATAAGTGTCGGTGTCGGTTTCGGACGAGGACACCGACACGTGTCTAACACGGACACGCCTAATTTGAGGACTGTCGGTGCTTCGTAATTCATAACTCAAATATCATAAAAAAAAAATTAATAATTATAAATAGTAATCATTAAATTAGAAAACTTGTTTTTACAAGTTTTTAATTGTCATTATAATGACAAACTACGAACAAACTACTAAAATACATGGGAGCCAAAATACATACAACATCGGCGGCAAGCATCAAGTTTTCCAAAATATAATCAAAATACTAATGGTTACAAACTTTGAAATCAACTTAAGCTCCTCACATAAAAGGTATGGTCATCATATATGCTAGATGTGTTGAACAGTAGGCGGTCTCTAACTTTAAATCCGTTAATGGCAACAACTTCCCTCCATCCCCTAAAGATCGATACCACGAACGGATCCATTTGATACTCTAGCTCACACTTATGCTTTTCTCTGATTGTTCCAATAATGTAGATCTCATCCAACATCGTGTCACACAAATACTCCCCCATATCGTTTGGCAATATCTGCAACAGATCAAAGAAAATTTGATAAGCATCAATTTGTCTTAAATTCGGATAATCAATTTAAACATTAACAAAAACAATTGGATTGAGATACCAACCAAATATGGAACAATTTCTGGATCATCCTTCATAGTAATTTCGAAGGTAACAGCTTTCCGGAGGGCTCGTGATCGGGTATGCCAAGTAGGGAATTTATCAGGAGTAATTGGGTCCTCTTTGGGAATGATCTGGAACTGATCGTTCCCCAAATATTTGAAGAGAATTGGATGATGACCTTGAAATTGGTAATGTTCTCGTATAGTCATCCAACCGTCCGTAATTCTAAGGACATCATCATCATTGTTGAACTCTACGCAGAGTTGAAGACCTTTGGAATCAAACAGGTACCAAAATTGACCCAACTCAGCCTTGCAGTTTTCGTAAAAACTTCGTTCAACCTCGCCCTGGACCTAAAAAATAAACAAACCGAAACTAAGCATAATTGACGAAAACAGACACAGGACTCAATTTGGCGAGTAACAATAACCCAACTCTAAATCAGTGAAACATTCATACTTATTTACAAACGGAAACAAATAAAATTAACATCACACATAACATGCTCTGTTTTTTGGACAAAGATTTGTGACATGCTCTGTTTTTTGGACAAAGATATGCTCTGTTTTTTAAAATTTTTTTACTCTAACTTGTCTAAATCAGTGTAAGATCTAGATCCAGTTTCAAAACGAAATAAAAATAAATAAATACGAACAACATATAACATGCTCTGTTTTCTAATCTATGGTTTGAACATCATGCGATTTTTTAAAAATCATATTTGGCGACATGAACAGTCAAAAAAATCAACAACGAAATCAACAAAACATACTATCAAAGTATCAAACTTACCTCTCCTGCAACATGAACAGTCAAAAAATAATCCCTTGCTGGCTTTCGAAGAACATCGGCAAGAGTTTCCACCATTTTTTTTGATTGATTATCGTCGCAGGAAGTTTGAAAGACGGCCGAAAGTTGAAGGTGAAGGAAGGGAAAAAGAAGAAAAATGGCGTGTGAGAGAGTGGAGATATGAAGGGACTGGTTCAGTCTTGGTGAGAGGAAGAAAAGATTTTTGGTTAATGATCTTTCTTGGGAGAAGAAATGTAATGGTTTGTAATGATGATTGTTGGTTAGCAAAATTAATTGTTGTGTTATTGGTAAGGCGCGACGAAACAATTGGTACTGGAAAGTGGGAAATAACACTGTATCAAGTTGTAATTTGAATCGTTTAATTGGTTTGAGACTACAAACATTTACAGTGTCATGCAACACATGTTTTGGATCGTAGGATCAACATCGTTTGTCATCTAATGGTTGACATTAACAAGTTTACTTTCTGACTTCCTAAAATAATCACCGTCCGATTAAAACGAATCGACATGGAACATTGGATGATGTAAACACGTTAGCAGTTGTTGCATTGGATACATCACTCGTTTTTTAGCTATTAATCTTAAAATTAATATTTGTTGATGTTTTATTTTTTAAAACCATTAATCCTTAATAACCGGGATCATACATCTAAGTCTACTATTAGGGTTATCGGTTCTTAATTGAAATTTAAACTTACTACGAACAAATTTTTTTTAAATTTAAAGTAATTACTCGTTTGAAATTTAAAAGTCACCGATATATGTTGGATCAATAGATAAGGCCATTAGTCCTTAATCGAAACCGAGATCATACATCTAAGTCCACTATTAGGGTTATCGGTTCTTAATTGAAATTTAAACTTACTACGAACAAATTTTTTTAAAATTTAAAGTAATTACTCGTTTGAAATTTAAAAGTCACCGATATATGTTGGATCAATAGATATGGCCATTAGTCCTTAATCGAAACCGAGATCATACATCTAAGTCCACTATTAGGGTTATCGGTTCTTAATTGAAATTTAAACTTACTACGAACAAATTTTTTTAAAATTTAAAGTAATTACTCGTTTGAAATTTAAAAGTCACCGATATATGTTGGATCAATAGATAAGGCCATTAGTCCTTAATCGAAACCGAGATCATACATCTAAGTCCACTATTAGGGTTATCGGTTCTTAATTGAAATTTAAACTTACTACGAACAAATTTTTTTTAAATTTAAAGTAATTACTCGTTTGAAATTTAAAAGTCACCGATATATGTTGGATCAATAGATAAGGCCATTAGTCCTTAATCGAAACCGAGATCATACATCTAAGTCCACTATTAGGGTTATCGGTTCTTAATTGAAATTTAAACTTACTACGAACAATTTTTTTTAAAATTTAAAGTAATTACTTGTTTGAAATTTAAAAGTCACCGATATATGTTGGATCAATAGATATGGCCATTAGTCCTTAATCGAAACCGAGATCATACATCTAAGTCCACTATTAGGGTTATCGGTTCTTAATTGAAATTTAAACTTACTACGAACAAATTTTTTTTAAATTTAAAGTAATTACTCGTTTGAAATTTAAAAGTCACCGATATATGTTGGATCAATAGATAAGGCCATTAGTCCTTAATCGAAACCGAGATCATACATCTAAGTCCACTATTAGGGTTATCGGTTCTTAATTGAAATTTAAACTTACTACGAACAAATTTTTTTAAAATTTAAAGTAATTACTCGTTTGAAATTTAAAAGTCACCGATATATGTTGGATCAATAGATATGGCCATTATTCGTTAATCGGAACCGGGATCATACATCTAAGTCTACTATTAGGGTTATCGGTTCTTAATTGAAATTTAAACTTACTACGAACAAATTTTTTTTAAATTTAAAGTAATTACTCGTTTGAAATTTAAAAGTCACCGATATATGTTGGATCAATAGATAAAGCCATTAGTCCTTAATCGAAACCGAGATCATACATCTAAGTCCACTATTAGGGTTATCGGTTCTTAATTGAAATTTAAACTTACTACGAACAAATTTTTTTAAAATTTAAAGTAATTACTCGTTTGAAATTTAAAAGTCACCGATATATGTTGGATCAATAGATATGGCCATTAGTCCTTAATCGAAACCGAGATCATACATCTAAGTCCACTATTAGGGTTATCGGTTCTTAATTGAAATTTAAACTTACTACGAACAAATTTTTTTAAAATTTAAAGTAATTACTCGTTTGAAATTTAAAAGTCACCGATATATGTTGGATCAATAGATATGGCCATTAGTCCTTAATCGAAACCGAGATCATACATCTAAGTCCACTATTAGGGTTATCGGTTCTTAATTGAAATTTAAACTTACTACGAACAAATTTTTTTAAAATTTAAAGTAATTACTCGTTTGAAATTTAAAAGTCACCGATATATGTTGGATCAATAGATAAGGCCATTAGTCCTTAATCGAAACCGAGATCATACATCTAAGTCCACTATTAGGGTTATCGGTTCTTAATTGAAATTTAAACTTACTACGAACAAATTTTTTTAAAATTTAAAGTAATTACTCGTTTGAAATTTAAAAGTCACCGATATATGTTGGATCAATAGATATGGCCATTATTCGTTAATCGGAACCGGGATCATACATCTAAGTCTACTATTAGGGTTATCGGTTCTTAATTGAAATATAATACGAACAAATTTTTTTTAAATTTAAAGTAATTACTCGTTTGAAATTTAAAAGTCACCGATATATGTTGGATCAATAGATAAGGCCATTAGTCCTTAATCGAAACCGAGATCATACATCTAAGTCCACTATTAGGGTTATCGGTTCTTAATTGAAATTTAAACTTACTACGAACAAATTTTTTTAAAATTTAAAGTAATTACTCGTTTGAAATTTAAAAGTCACCGATATCTGTTGGATCAATAGATAAGGCCATTAGTCCTACGAACAAATTTTATACTACGAACAAATTTTTTATTTTAAAATAATTATAATTTTTGTAAAAAAAAAAAAAAGGTTATAATAAACCAGCAAGATATGCTGCACTGATGTTAGTCATATTTGGGGAAAGAATTTTAATCACAGCCCTTGGTCCATATTGGACGGACGTGATATAGCTTAGCCTAATAAATCTGAACCATTGATGTTGATCGTACTGTCGATACGTTTTCTCTATTTAGACTTGCTCTGCATCCTTTAATTATGCTCCCCCATCTAAACCAAAAATATATAATCTACTAATGTAATTCGAAAGACCCATTTCTTCTCTTCCCAAAACCCTAAATTCCCAAATTTTCTCACCTAGTTTACAGAATCACCTTCAACAAATAAATCGTTTGTGTTACTAATTCAACAATGTCTTCCTCTTCTGTTGCAAACTCCATGGCAGTCCAAATCCCAGAATGTGGTTGCAAAAAACCAATGAGGATGTACGTATCCAATACAACCGAAAATCCTAAAAGGAGGTTTTGGAAGTGTGCAACTCATGGGGTAGGTTTCGTTCCATACGATTTTGTAGAACTTACTTTTTTAATTTTTTAATTAATTGCTTGTCATTCTGTTTCGATTGATTTATAGTTGCTCTGTTTCCTGACAATTGAAAATTCGTTCAATGTTGTCTGTTGGTGTTGTTCATAGAAAGCTGGGAGTTGTAACCTTTTCGATTGGGATGACCTAATTGAAGGACACCCTCCCTATGTTCGTCCAACTGTTCGACCAAGCGAGCCTGAACTCAGAAATGTTCTGGGTTATAACGATTCAGATACAAATTGTGGAACAAAAATTTGTGGTTGCAGATGCTCAGAGTTGTTCAGAGACGTGGTTACCATTGTAAAAGAAATTCAATACCAAAAGGGAGAGAAGATGAAGATGAAACTACAGAATGAAAGGAAGACATCCAAAATGTTTAAGAACTTGTTGATCTTTTCCTGGATTTTGATCTATGTATACTATAACATGTTTGCCTAATTAATCTAATTTATATTTCGTTGTAATGTTTAAACTTTTAAGGTATGAAGAATAATTTTTAAATTTTGCTCAATATAATTGTTTTGTTAAATCAACGATTTTCCTTTTAAAACATGTGGGGTTATGGAGTGAACGTATGGAAAACATTTCCATCACATAGGGGAGTAAATATAGGCATAAGACATAGGTTTAGCGTGACAAATGGGTTTAGCATGGTTATAGGCTGTTCCAACTTCCAAAACTGACTCAATTTGAAAAAGGATACCTATTTATTGAGTTTAATGAGTACAGTAACATAATTAACAACATATGAAGCATGGACTCCAACACGGGCACTGCGATACGACACAGACACTGATAACGTAAAAAATATAAGACACCGACACCGCTACATAGTTTTTTTTTTTTTTTAACCAAATCGCTACATAGTTTTTTTTTGTAGTTATGAAACCATATAATTGAGAATCAAAATATATTAATGTAAATTTAATTTGAGCAAGTATGAGAGTCTTACATGAATGTCAAACTAAAGGAAAAATTGAATTTTTTCCGACGTCGATATGAGCTATCTGACAATTGTGGGACAAGCGAAAATAGAAGTGTCGGACACAGACACGTGCCGAACACCGCGACACGTCTAAACAAAGAGGTGTCGGTGCTTCCTACAGAGTCACTCATGATCTAAAAACTGCAACATTTTGGCAAAACATTAACACATTTTGATACAAAATGCTATTTAAGCAACAATCAAAAACCTACTATTCCTAAACCTTATATTTTTGTAAGCAATGATCCAAAATATACTAAATTAAACACAAACATTTCATTGCAATGATCCAAAATGTTGTCCGGCTACTACTAAGAGTAGAGATTGATACACTTAAACATAAAATACGAAAACATAAAATAATACAACCATTCAGGAATTTGTTAATTCATTAAACTAATAGAACTTAAACAGTCACTAAATACTACACATGATACATCCATAAAGCTTAACAATCAATTCAACTGGTGGGATCTTTGCGGAATAATTCAACAGCCATGAACTCAGGAGGGGATTTTTTAACAGAAAAATGCAGCAGGTCACCAACTTTAGGCTTGTGATCGTCCAGATAATCATACCAGCCACTACCAATGTATCTTTGAAACGGGCCTCGTCCCGGATTCAAAATAGTGCAGTTATAGATACGGCGGTTGGTATGAGATCGCAGCCTAATCCCAGACAATCCTTGTAGACGATCCTGCACAACCCAAGCTGGAAGATGCTGGACAAATATTTGAAAAACAAAAGTAAGTCAGCAATGAATTAATAAACTTAAGTGAAATAGAATTAAAACTAATGAAATCACCAACACTCACCAATGTTTGTTTTTTCTTCAAGTTCTGAATTGCTCGGGAAACCGGAGTTACCCATTCGCAATTATGAGCATTGGCCTCTGCTGCAGCACTCTTGCCCCGCACCGAATCATTCCTGCCCTGTACTGGAGTACGATTGCTCTGCATCCTTCCATTCCTCCCCTGTACTGGAGGACTACTGCCATGCATCCTTCCATTCATGCCCTGTACTGGAGGACTACTGCCCTGCATCCTTCCATTCATGCCCTGTGATGCCTCACCCTTGCTCTGCATCCTTCCATTCCTCCTTCCCTTAACTATTGGACCCTCATCGTCAGAACTTAAGTAAATAAGATTCTCTGGTTCAATTTTGACTCTGTTCATCCTAATTTCAGCATAAAAAAAACATGTTAAACATCATGTTTTAACCAAAAATAGAAACTTTTGTCATAACACATGTACATAGAACACAATAAACATAAATTTCTTTTGAATCTAAGCATTGTTTTTTCCAGATGCGAGGTTACGAAAACAACATCAACCTAATAAAGGAAAAAATTATATCAAAACACCATTAACAGAGATGTCATTAACTTGTTCATACATCAAACAACAATTTTTTTTTTTTCAAAATTAATAATATAAAGAATAACTTTTTTCATTCATCGTTGTAAAAAAAAAAAAGAAAAAAAGCCTAATAAAAAAAATCAAATCAAATCGCCATCAACAGATAGCACATCAATAACTTATTCATCCATTAAACAACAAAAAAAAAACAAATTTTGGGTAAAAATTAATTTTCATTCTTCCGTAAAACAAAAAACACTACTTGAAACCCTAGAACATGTTTAACAACAACAAGTGCATGCATCACAGGACACTTCGATCTCTCTGAAGTTTGATTAAAAACTATTACCCGCGAAGTTTAACGAAACGAAAGAAAAAAAACACGCAACGACAACGTCAATGTAAGTTGAAAAGGGGTTACCTGTTTTGCGACGAGGACGCCATTGGTGGTTTTCAAAAACCAGGCTTTGAAATCAGCGGTACGCTTTGGACGATAGGGAAGGAATTTTGAAGCAGAGTGAGAGTGCAAGTTAATGGAGTGAAACGTTGTGTGGAAGGGGAAGAGTGAAAAAGTAAAGTGGCGAAAGGTGTGACCTTTCGTCGCCACGTGCGTGTGTATTTGTGGGAAATACAAATATTTGATGTGCTTCTAAACTGGGCCTATTACAGGGGGTACAAATAGAAACATGGCCCAATTAGGGTTATCGGTTCTAAATTGAAATATAATACGAACAAATTTTTAAATTTAAAGTAATTACTCGGTTAAAAGTCGGTTGGATCAATAGATAAGGCCATTATTCGTTAATCGGATATAATACGGGTTATCGGTTCTTAATTGAAATATAATACAAATTTTTAAATTTAAAGTAATTACTCGTTTGAAATTTAAAAGTCACCGATATATGTTGGATCAATAGATAAGGCCATTATTCGTTAATCGGAACCGGGATCATACATCTAAGTCTACTATTAGGGTTATCGGTTCTTAATTGAAATATAATACGAACAAATTTTTAAATTTAAAGTAATTACTCGTTTGAAATTTAAAAGTCACCGATATATGTTGGATCAATAGATAAGGCCATTATTCGTTAATCGGAACCGGGATCATACATCTAAGTCTACTATTAGGGTTATCGGTTCTTAATTGAAATATAATACGAACAAATTTTTAAATTTAAAGTAATTACTCGTTTGAAATTTAAAAGTCACCGATATATGTTGGATCAATAGATAAGGCCATTATTCGTTAATCGGAACCGGGATCATACATCTAAGTCTACTATTAGGGTTATCGGTTCTTAATTGAAATATAATACGAACAAATTTTTAAATTTAAAGTAATTACTCGTTTGAAATTTAAAAGTCACCGATATATGTTGGATCAATAGATAAGGCCATTATTCGTTAATCGGAACCGGGATCATACATCTAAGTCTACTATTAGGGTTATCGGTTCTTAATTGAAATATAATACGAACAAATTTTTAAATTTAAAGTAATTACTCGTTTGAAATTTAAAAGTCACCGATATATATTGGAACAATAGATAAGGCCATTATTCGTTAATCGGAACCGGGATCATACATCTAAGTCTACTATTAGGGTTATCGGTTCTTAATTGAAATTTAAAGTTACTACGAACAAATTTTTTTAAAATTTAAAGTAATTTCTCGTTTGAAATTTAAAAGTCACCGATATATGTTGGATCAATAGATAAGGCCATTACTCGTTTCAAATTTAAAAGTCACCGATATATGTTGGAAATAATTCAAAATGAAGTTTACGATGTCGGTTCCTACTTTAAACCGAAGTTTAGTACGAGTTAAATTTTGAATAATAATTAATTACTCATTTAAATAATAATTACCCCCCAAAATATGTCTATTAAAATAAATTAATTTTAAATATCAAATTAACTACAACTTTACAAATCATACAAAATGAAATAATTAAAACATAAAATTGGAAATAATAATGTAAAAAAAGACCCCAACAGGATTCGAACTCCTGCCAAGTCTTTCCAAGATAAACGCCCTAACCACTGCACCAAATCAATTAATTCGTTATTCTTTCGCGCATCAAAATATAAATAACACAAATACTTACATGGCCTGCTTAAACATATGCCTTGCTCCTTTTTTTTTTTTTTTTTTTTTTTCTCCTTTAGCATATGTTTTCAGTAATAGTGTTAACAAACATTAAGTACCAAAAATCAATCATAATTTAACAGTACCTTAAAAACAATAATTTATGGTTCAATTCATTCCAAATCTCAATGTAAATGTACATTTAAAAAATAAACTTAGTTTCAAAATATCATAAACATTACAGCCCAAATAAAGAAAAACTCATTGTTGTCCATCAGCAGATTTCATCACCTGTTGTAACAGACCATAACACGAAGTTGAATTTGCACCAACATTCATTCCATACATTTGGTATATAGGTGGTACATGTGGTACAGAAGTTACATGTTGTGCAGGTGGAACATGTTGTCCAGATGGTACGTGCATCTGTCATAACCGGATGTAACATAGGAATCATATGTTGAAATCCATACATCGGAGTGAATTGCCCGGTCGCACTAGTAACATCAATATGTGTTGGTGTTGACACATTAGCGCCACGCTCTTTCAGTTGCACCGAACATTTATTTTTCTTTTGCACAATACTTTCACAACGATCTTTCGGTAGCTCTGAACATTTCTTCTTTTTTGGTGCCACTCTACTTTCGCAAAGGTCTTTCGGTTGCTCTGCACATTTCTTCTTTTTCTGTCGCACACTACTTTCACCAACGTCAACCGGTAGCTCTGAATTTATGTCTTGCACACTACTTTCAGCGTTGCAACTTTTTTTTCTCTTTTTGTCCTGTTTATAACAATAAAAAAGAAATTTTACTACAAATATAAAACAATATAATTAATAAAACATATTATATGAGTCGAAAGATAAACAATCAAGAATTATTAAAATTACCGAACAAGTCCTCGCATTATGAGTTGTACTCTTGCAATGAGTACAATGCCTGAGAGCTTTTGCGTCATTCTTTTTTTTCTTTGGAGCACCTTTACTCTGAACCGGGATAGGATCACCAACAACTGACTTTTGTGTTCCAATAGGATCCTCAACACTGCAATATTTTTTTTTTAAATTCATGAGGTCATCCATAATGTCACCATACACACCACTCTTTTTAGAAGCTTCTTTGCAAAATGATGTCAGAACAGAACAATATGCACCAAAACGGGCAAGCTCAATCACATCGGAATCAACTGGATCATTAACATCCACCATGTTCAAATAA
Organism: Trifolium pratense; assembly: GCF_020283565.1. NCBI lineage: Eukaryota > Viridiplantae > Streptophyta > Magnoliopsida > Fabales > Fabaceae > Trifolium > Trifolium pratense. The sequence goes on from NC_060064.1 coordinate 33,082,891, forward strand.
TCAATTTTAGCATCCTTGGTCCATCGCGACAATACCAAAGTGCTAGGAATGTGATCAACATGTTCTTCCTTCATCACGTGAAAAATATGAGAACAAGGAAGTCCACGAGAATCAAACAACCGGCACGAACATTGGAATGTATCACCATCGTAAACAACTGTTCTTTCATACACATCCCGACAATATTTAGTCAAAGTATAAAACTTAGTATCTCCAATTTCCTTTTTATGCTTAACAATCAATTCACCGGCCTTCATAATTTCTTCTTTCACTTCTTTGAAAATCTCCGCTGTATAGATTTTAGCGGCATTGCTCTCAATCAAACGTAGTTGAGTTGTCAACACAGGTTCTGAAAACTTTGACTTAAAATCTTCAACAAGTTCATTGTTTCTGTAGCCTCTTAGAGCCTGCTCAAAATTTTGCATAAATTCAAAGATGCATCCTTTCTTTCTGACATAACTCTTTATTATTGCATTGATTGCTTCACATTGAGACGTAGTTCTTATACGTCCAAAAAACTTATCCCGCAGGTATGCAGTTGCCCATAGTAACTTGTTCTCGTAGGTTTTGATAACCCAAGGATGTCCTTCAACTCCATTTTCTTTAATCATCTCTGACCAATACTCTTCAAAATCATCCTTTGAAAAATTTGAGAACATGGCTTTTTTAAATCCCTTCAAAAAACCTGAATTCTTCACATTCTCACCTGCATTCTTATTCAAATGCCAGGCACATAACCGATGGGTCGCATCGGGGAAAACCTCTTTTATAGCCTCCCTCATAGCCCCATCTCCATCTGTCACCACAGCTTTTGGGCGTTTATTTTCCATACACTCCAAAAAACAATTCAACACCCACTTATACGTCTCCGTGGTTTCATCTGATACCAACGCAGCGCCAAAAATTATTGTTTGGGAATGGTGGTTACAACCTGAAAATATAACCAGCGGGAGGTTGTATTTGTTCCTCTTGTATGTTGTGTCAAATGCAACCACATCTCCAAAACAGAAGTAGTCAGATCTACTGGTCCCATCAGCCCAAAAAAGAGACTTCATCCGTCCATTGCTAGTGTCAGCAGCATATTCAGCATAGAGCATGGGATCAGTAGCTGACTTTGCATTAAGATAATGTAGCGATGCGGCAACATCACCATCTTTAACAATATCACGCATTTTTTTATCAAAATAATTATAAAGATCTTTCTTCGTAAACCCAACACCACCATATCCACCCTTCTGAGCAACCATGTACCCCATAATATGACAAGTTCTAATTCCACGTGACTGCATACCATCAACCTGAGCTCTATCTGCTTCGCTAATTTTACGATAAACCGGGTGTAAGTGCACAAACCTAGCTGATGTTAATTCATGGTTATGAGTCTCTTCAAACACAGACACTACAAATCTACCTTTATTGGCTTTGTATGTCACACGAAACCTAGCCGTGCATTTCGTACGTGTCAAACGTCTATGCTCTCTTTTCCTATCTAACCTAGATATGTGTCTCTTATCTCGTAAACCTTGTCTACTGCATACAAAAAGCTTGTTTGTTATTATTTTACTACCATCAGGCCCTATTTTTTTCTTATCATCACTTTTCCTAACGGAAAAACCTTTACATTTACCGTATTGATAATAAAATTCATAAGCTTCGTCAACACTACCAAATTCCATACCACGAATTTCATCAGCAGTCATAGAATTAATACGTACCGCTCTTTCACCTATAGATGCTTCATCACCAAAATCATGGTCATCATCATCATCATCATCATCATCATCATCATCATCATCATCATCACCATCATCATCATCATCATGGTGGTCACCAGTATCATCGCCATCATCTGACCTATCATGCCCACCGGACACCGAATAGCTGGAATCCTCATCATCAGATGTATGACTATCGGTTGAACTAACTTCATTCGAATCAACATCTAGAGATTCATCAATTTTTACCATTGTTGTGAACCTGAAACACAACAATTGTCACCATCAAAAACAATACCTCCAAAATTGATAAACAAAATGAAAGGTAACTAACACAACTGAAAATCAAATTTATACACACGACTAATTTTATACAGAAAACAAATTAAATCTAATTCCCAAATTGAAAATCAAACTAATTCTTAATAACTAATTACAAATAAAACTGCAATTCAATTTCAGCATGAACCCTAACTCCCAAACGAAATCAAACTGATTTTCTGCATAAACCCTAATTCCCAAATTGAAATCAAATTAATTCTTATGCACACGCAAACTATTTCTGTTTCGTATTTACCTTATGCAAACGCACACGCAAACTTCTTCCACAAACTCGCCGTCGGATGGAGTTTCTTTCAAACTCAGAAGAGGAAAACGATGAGCTAGCAAGTTCGTCCAACAATGGCGAGCGTATTGGAGGTTAATGTTGTTGTTTACACTTTGTTGGTGATGAACACAAACTCAAACTCAGAAGATGATGATGTTGTGTATTTGCTGGTAATGAACACAACCTCAGAAGAAGGAAAACGATGTTTGATTGAAAAAAAATTCAAAAGTTAATTTGTCATGTTTTTGTTTTATTATTTAATTTTAGTTTTAATTGATTTTACATTCATAATTAAAATTAACAAAATATAAATATTGGGGTAATTGTGTAAGTTTTAATATGTAAGGGACTTAATTGAAATATTAAAAGATGGTAAGTTCCATGGTAAGTACCATACATAAAGGTTGTATCATATCATTCAAAGTTGGTCAACACTGCATCCTCATTGGCCAGTTTTGGAATGTACCAAAACATTCCAACTAAGGAATGTACCATAGAATTTTCCTTTACTGTTACCTCTATTATAAAACTTGAAGCTTATTTGGTGAAAAACAACTAAAAGGATTACATGCAAGCACACAAGTGTGTAATGTGAGTCACATTCTACATGTGCATTAACTTAATTACAATTAGTAGGTCCGACCAACCTATTATAAAATTAGGTAAAAAGTTAAAGGGCCAAAATTATTATTATAAAAATTAAAAGGTTAAAATTATAAATTTATGAAAATTAGAAGACAACTCCATGTGAAAATTCCAAAAGAGAAAAAACTAAAGTGAGAGAGAGATCAGAACACTTTTCGTTTTTCCACTTTGTTGTGTTTGGAACTATTGCAAGTACTTTCTTTTTCTGTCATAAAAACATTTCGAACTTCTAAAGTCAGAAAAACCGAAAGCCCAAAAGGTCAATGCTATATTTGTTTTTCTATTCTCTATTTCTATTTCTGGGTTCAAGTCAAGTCATGAACTAGAAAATATACGGAACCATCTTCAGGTACGTCACATTTGAGTTTCTTTTAGTCTGTTTTCTCTGTCTTTTTGATTCCTACTCATGTTTTTGTTCCTGTTCTTATCACAAACCTAGTACAATTATTATCGTATTTATGATTCTAGTACTTTAGTTTTTGTTTATGTAATATGATTATGTTACATTAATTTGAATATTATGTGATATGATTATGATGTTTATGTTTATAGAATTAATTTTGAATGAATTAGATAAGAGGAAAAACAATGTTTTTTTTTTTTGTATTAACCCTCTAGTTTCTAGGAAAAGGGGACCGGTAATCCAGAGTTCGGCCACAAGATAAGTAAAGTTTGACCATTAATTGTTCTCATGAGGAATCGAATTTGGATTCTCCTGAAAGATTTGTCCCGGGGGCTCATTAATCACTTGAGCGCAATGTTTTGGTTAAGAAAAATGGTGTTTGGTGTAGCAAAGGAAGAAGATACTCTTACCGAAGAAATCATGACAAAATTAACAGTTGCTGATGAGAAAGAAAAAGAACAGGAAAAGAAACTGTGCATTTCTTCAGTTGAAATATCATCAATTGGATGTTTAAGGAAGAAGAAGCTTCTTGTTCTTGATTTGAATGGTCTTCTAGCTGACATTGTTTTTCCACGTCCGAAGGGTGCTAAACCAGATGCAATCGTAGCGAAGAAAGCAAGTGAGAAATAGCTGTTTTATTTTATTATTATATATTAGTACTTTTTAAAGTTTTTTCAATGAAATAAGAATTTTATTTCGATACACGGTTCATGTAAAAGGTTTTTCAATGAACCACGGATACATGGATTGGATACCATACTGACACTAATAGTAATTTGAGAAAATGAGTTAATCGAATGTAATCATATGTGCCACTATTGTGCGGACCGACACATCTTCAATTTGAAGTGTTGGTGTTATGGAGATTTTTATTGATCTGATTAGTAAAATATATTGACAGTGTAAAAATTTCTTACACATTTGACTTAAGAGATTGTGAACTAATCTGTTTTTATTTGATTGGATTGTGTTTTTATTTTTCAGTATTCAAGAGGCCTTTTTACCATGAGTTTTTGAACTTCTGCTTTGAGAGATTTGAAGTGGCTGTTTGGTCTTCAAGATTGAAGTACTCTTAAACTTAATCCTTTTTGTTTTCAATTTGTATACAATTAATTAGTTGCTTCTTATTAATTAATTTGTTTTATAATTTTGTAGGAAAAATGTGGACCATTTCATTGATTATTTGATGGGAGACATGAAACAAAGGTTGATTTTCTGTTGGGTGAGTACTAGCTAGTAACTACTACTGAGCACTTCATCAATTTTACATGATTTCCAAAGTGTTCTTCATTTTCAACTAAATTGTCCTATAGGGAATCTGTTTTGTTAGATTTTCTATAAAGCATACTATTAATTTTGTGAGATTTTTAATTTTAGCAGCCATGTTGAGTTATGTATGCATTAATTTTTATTATGCTGTTTTTAGTAATGTAATCTATATAGTATGTACTATTTCATAGTGTTTTTGATGTTAGGGGTTATCTAGGTTTTCAGTTGTAGTATTATCATGATTTTAAATTGCAATTGCGGTAGAATGTTGGAAAGTGTGGCTGATGCAGTCGAAATTGCAGTTTGCACCGTTGCAGTGACCTCAAAATCTGTCATAGTGCGTCTGCAATTTTGGACATCCATGAGATGTATATAGCTATTTTGATCGGAAACTAATTTAAAAGAAATTGCATCAACTTGGCTCGACACATTTGTAAATTTTGGAATATACTACAGTATTGATCTGCAACCACAAAATGCTGCTATGATTGCAGTCGGTAAACATCGACTGTTAGATGCAAATCAAACTGATTTGTGTTTTAACTTTTTGAATCTGATTTACAATTTACAATACAACTTAAAATCGTTACTATCCGATCTTCAACGTATGGCTGAGAATACAACTGAAGGAAACGTGGATCGGATGCAATCCATCTATCCATACTATCTTTATGGATTGATGCTTGAATTTTGTTTTAGCATAATTGGTGTCTAGTGTAAAACATTTGTCTAGAGATTCATCTAATTCTACATATTCTTGACAGGACCTGTCACATTGTACTGCAACAGGTTTCAAAACTCTTGAAAACAAGCGCAAACCACTTGTTTTTAAGGATTTGAGGAAAATTTGGGACATGTATGATCCTAATCTTCCTTGGGAGAAGGGATATTACAATGAGTCAAACACATTGCTTTTGGATGACTCACCCTACAAGGCACTGCTAAATCCTGTAAATAAATTTACTTTTTATTTGAATTTTTCTTCATTTATCATGCTTAATAATAGTATATAATATGTCCTAAGTTATGTTCAATGTTTTGATAAATTGTTGCAGCCATACAACTCAATCTTTCCTCATACATTTACTTATGAGAATCAGAATGATGACAATTCATTAGGTATGGTACAAAATGATGAGAATCAGAATGAATACTTGGCTTGATTCTCACATCTTTTAGAGTAACATCAGCATGCTATGACTTGTTTGGATTGATTAATTATAACTTATCACACATGTCCATTAAACACTTGTTTGAGAGAGTTCTTCTGATGAAATTTTGATAAAATTTATTTTCGTCAGCTGCGGGAGGCGATCTACATCAATATCTGGATGAACTAGCAAATGCTGAAAACGTGGTGAAGTATGTAGAGGAACATCCATTTGGTCAAGAACCTATCACTGAAAAAAATGAATTCTGGGACTTTTACCTCAATGTTATCAACAGTCTTTCTGTTTGTCAATCTGAAAAGTGAAAATTTTGTTTCTTTCAATTGGATTGTGTGATCAATTTAGTTAGTCTGCTTATAGGCTAAACTGCTATAGAATGGTGTATTAATCTTGCATGGTTACATAGGTGTCCCTCTTTCTGGAGTAAATCTACGAGGGATGAAGAATTTTGAAAACAAATTTTGATAGATGTGTTGTGTGATTATATGTTTATATATGTTAGCAATATTTGGTGTTAAAGCAACATAAGATTGGTAATGGTAAAGTAAGCTTCTTTAGCTATGAATTGGCCAGAAATGTATGTAGCATAGAACCGATGCTTGATATCGAATGTGTGTTTGGTGTCTAACACGCGAGTATTGATGCCAGCGTAAACTGACACATATACTTATAATCAATCAATTTTCATTTTCTTAAATTATGATTAGTATCTCTGTGTTAGTGTTGTGTACGGTATCTGTTTAGTCTAGTGATTAGAAATTTCACCTTAAAGGTGAATAAATGAAGTGTTCGCGATTCGAACCCTGACTCCCGCATAATATATGTGATGTCCCTACTCCCTACTAACTGAGTTAAACTCACGAGGACATGATTAGTCTATTTCAAATTGATTAAAACATGATGGATTTGTATTCTAATCCAAGGATAAAAATGATTCAATACTTTATTAGCGATACATTACAAATTCTTTAAAAAAAATTAATCTAATTCATTTACCAAATATAAAAACCATGCAATCCATTTATTATTATTTTTGAACAAGCAAAAATGAAATTATATTAACACCAACTAGAAATTCTGCCCAGCACAAGATGTGTCGATCAGAACCTGATCACCGTCGTTTCGTGATCAAAATAATTTTAAAATAAGTAGTACAAGGTAGTGACCTTGGTCGTTTCGCAAGGACTCACGATCGGTTTAACAATATTAGAATGAATTTAAAGGTTGCAATTTGGGGTTTTTTTGTTTGTGGAAGCAATAACAGAGATTACGAATTTAATTAATATAAAAGCAATCAATCCATTGGTTTTAGGCAACTTTGTTTATCATCTATCATGGGTTCTTATATGAATATTCATACAGTTTATGCTTCGGCTGATTATAGAACTAATTTAACAAGCGAAAATCAGTTTTATAACGAATTCGTTGATTAAGCACCAGCGTGTTCGACTAACTATGGCGATGATCAAGCGTCACCAATAACACAGTTAAAAATCATAACAATAATTCGGCAGCCCTATTTTGCAAGCGAAAATAATATAACAATTTCCTATTCAGATTAATTTGAACAAGCGTGAATTAATTTGAATAGTCTCAATGTTATGAACATGAAACAAAATAATTAAGCATCAATTGCATCAACTCATACACAAAAGAGAGACAAGAAAATTGATATATGATAAGCATAAACATAACGATTTGCTATTAAAACCGAACCTCAAGATTCGAGAACAAAGTTCCTTACACCAATGGATCAATAGAAGTTTAGTTCTCCATGGAAGATGACGGCTGCTCTAGGGTTTGAATATTTCGTGAACAGTGAAATCAATAACCCTAGCTGCCTTTTTTTCAGTTTAAATAATACATGGAACGGGCCTTAAAACAATTGGGCCGAAAAATATAAAGTTGTGCTGAATTAAATTCGTCTGGAACATAAACGCAATTATTTGACACACTTGCGCTCCGAACTGGGTTTTGGCCTCAACATGAAAGTCGTAGCTCTTGATCTCAGCTTTCCAACGCATCTTCCTGCGCCTCAATCCGATATTTGTAACTCCAGTTATGACCTGCGGACCGGAAGGGTGTCAAAGTGCTATTTATTCATAAATTAAGTGCGAAAATAAAATAGAGTTAGAAATAAACTTAAATATAAAAACACCTTAAAATAGTGAAAATAGTAAATTAAACCATAGGAATACACTAGTACAATAGTAGAAGAATGTGCATTAAAATGCACTGATCAGAACCTCAAAAGTTTACATACATCATACAATCAAAAACTGAGAATCGAAAGCTTAGCTAATGCCGAGACAAACCAAAGAACATTTTAGGCCTTCAACCACGAAAAGTAATGTAACTTAACCTTATCTAACAATCCATTTATTATTATATTTTCAATGAATGATTTTTCATCCAATCTCTTTTTATAGAAGTATATTAATTTTTTAATGCATCAATACTTTTTGATGAAATTAAATTTTCAATGATAAAAACATTTTCTTTAAAAAGCATATATGAATTTTGGTGAATACTTGGAATAGCCTAAATTTATATGAATTTTGGTCTATTGGTAATGGGAATCACGTTAGAGCTTGGGATGACAAGTGGTTGTATCAAGACAAGTCCATTCATGACTTGGTATCATGGTTCCAGAGGAATTGAATCATATGATGGTTAAGGATCTAATAGATGTTAATGGGGGGTGGAGGTTCGAATTGTTACTACCATGGTTGCCCAACAATCTCATTAACAAATTACATGCTATTATGCCTCCTTCTAATGACAGCAACGATGATAAGGTGGCTTGGAGTGGCACTTCAGATGGTGACTTTTCCATTGCTTCGGCCTATACACTTTTATGCCAGTTTAGTGACGAGGCGTGGGAAACGGATTGGCTTCGAATATGGATGCTGCGAGTTCCAGAACGGATCAAAACCTTTATTTGGCTAATTCGTCAAGATAGCCTTTTAACAAATTATTGGAAGAATAAAATGCACAACGGTGAGCCGTGGTGTAATCATCGTGTTGATGTGGTTGAGGACACTTTACATGTGTTGAGAGATTGTCCCCTGGCAAAGAGTGTTTGGTGCAATTTGTTAAATGGAGAGGATAGAGATTGGTTTTTTGAAGCTACTCTTGATGAGTGGATTGTGTTAAACATAAAGAAGCAGCTTGGATGGGACAAAAAATTGACTTGGGCTAGTGTTTGGGCTCCTAGTTGTCACTACCTATGGCTTTGGAGAGATAGGGAAGTGCATGGAGACAATAGATTGCGTCCCCTCCAGCCGTGGCATTTTATTTTGAGATGGGTGCTGCAGTATTTTGAAGCAGATGTTAGTGGTATTGTGATAGCAAATTGGCAAAAGATTGAAATAGCCATTGCTTGGCAATGTTTGGAGGAAGGCTGGTTAAGTTTGAACACGGATGGGGCTAGTAAAGGACACATAGTAGCTAGTTGTCGTGGCTTGCTTAGAAACTCGGATGGACATTGGCTTGGCGGTTTTTCAAGAAATTTGGGCCGGTGTAGTGCGTATATAGCGGAGCTTTGAGGAGTTCATGATGGCCTTTGCCTTGCTCGTGACAAAGGTGCCACAAAGCTAGTGGCGAATGTAGATTCAAGCGTATATAGCATGACTGGTGGGACTGTTGTGGGATGGCGTCTTATTCAGGAAATTCGTCGGTTGTTAACATTGGATTGAGAGATAAAGGTGTGTCATTCCTACCATGAAGCAAATGTATGCGCAGACGCGCTTGCTCATGGGGTGCAATCATGGCTTGGGGATTCGGTTGTATGAGCATTGTCCATCGTGACTGAGCTTGTTGTTATTAGCAGATGCTATGGGGATTTCTACCCTTAGAGGCATTGTTGTTTAGTTGCTTCTTTCTTTGGGCTTAGACCCCTTTTTTGTATAAAAAAAAGCATATAAATATTAAATCAATTTTTTATAAAAAAATATATTTTTTATGAAAATAAATAGATTTTTTCGCCAAAAAAAGAGTAATTTATTAGTTTTAAAAATATTTAAATATTGTGTTAAAAAATATTTAAACATTATAATCTAGTTTAATAATTTTTAGGAATGACAATCGCACCTAGCTATATGCATATCTAGTAGGTGGCTACAAAAAATAGGGTAAAAATTCACATTAGATATGTAACAAATGTGTGTAATTATCTACAAAAATGAGTGGGTATGGGTATGAATACAAGTATAATTTTTATTTATTTATAATTTTCATAAAGTCTCCATTAAAATCTTTAATTTTTTTTTTTTTTTTTATAAATTTTATCTTTAAAGAACTTTTTTTAAAGAACTTTTTTAATCTTTAAAGAACTTTGACATGGACTACCAACACCTTCTCTTTTCCATATTATTACTATTAATTAAACAAGCCAAGTATCTTGTTAAACAAAAAGAAGCCTGTCGACAGCAAACCTCATGATGAGGCAAGGAATTTCTTGGAAGCATCGTAAAGGATAGTAATTTCTTGGCCATAAAGAAAAAAAAGAAGACTTTAAATAGTCTTCTCATATTCCTGCATCTTCATCATGTTTCGTCACACAACTACGGCCAAGGTTAATTATTTCGCACAAATTAAAAAAAAAATATATATATTTACAATGATTTTAAAGTTAAACAAAAATAATAATTTGGAAGTTATATGAACAGTTCTAAATATTCCCGATCGTCTGATTATAAATACGTGGCAAAGATTAAATTTTATATTAAATTAATCATCAAATTAATTATATAAATCAGAACCGTCCGATGTATTTTTGCCGGTCACGACTACTACGTGTAACTGTGTGGATCAGTTAACAACCTATCCAAATCCCTCTATTTACCAAAAAAAAACATAAAAAGCAAGTTTTGATTTCCCCACTTTGTCCTTGGAAGTTGGAACATTACAAGTACTTTCCCTTTCTGTCATAAAAACAGTTCCAACTTCCCAAGTCATCGAAAACCCAAAGGTCAATACTTCAAATCTTTCATTCATATTTTCTCTTCTCTATTTATACGTATTCTTTGTGTTTAACTCATGAACTAGAAAAATCCAAAATCATCTTCAGGTATGTTATAGTATTCAAATTTCTCTAATTCTGATATCTTTTCTCTGTCTTTTTTAATAGTACTCATGTTGTTGATCTTGTTCTTATCATACACACACACACACACCTAGTTCAATTATTGTATTTATGATTCTAGTCAGGGACGGATCCAGAAATTGATGAGACAGGGGGCCGAAAAATTTAATATTAAATGTTAAATAAATAAAATCTGAATTCAGTAGCAAGATGATTAAGTAAAGTCTGACAATAAAATTTCCTTCAAAAAATTGATAGTATAATTTTAAAAGTAGTGTATTTCATTTTTATTTCCTTAATCATTGCTACTGACCTTAAATATGACTAAGAAAGGAGGGAGTATAATCCTTTTATTCAATATGACTACACATATATTATTAGTATTGTAAGGCAATGAACAAGAGGGAGGGAGGGGCCCAAGCCCCTGCTTGCCCCTGCCCAAGTCCGTCCCTGATTCTAGTACTTTGTTTTTGTTTACGTATTATGATTTTGTTACATTGATTTGAATATTACTACTATATGATATGATTATGATGTCCATGTTTATAGAAAAAGGAAGAACAATGGTTTTTGGTGTAGCAAAGGAAGAATATACTATTACCAAAGAAATAATGACAAAATTATCAGTTGCTAATGATAAAGAAGAAAAAGAGGAAAACAATTTGTGTATCTCTCCAATTGAAATATCATCATTTCGATGTTTGAATACGAAGAAGAAGAAGCTTCTTGTTATTGATTTGAATGGTCTACTTGCTGACATAGTTTTTCCACCTCCGAATCATGCTAAACCAGATGCATTTGTAGCGCGGAAAGCATGTGAGAAACCAATTTTATATTTTGTTATTTATTACATTTTTTACAAATTTTCAATTAATTAGGGAATTTATTTCGATACATTGTTGGTGTAAAAAGTTTTTCAATGAAGATCTGACACTTTGACCGGATACGATATTGACACTGATAGTAATTTGAGATAATGAGTTAAATGAATGTAATCACACGGGCCACTATCATGTCGGACACTGAACATGTCTTTAATTTGAAGTGTTGTTATTCTTTACACATTGACGGCATATGCACTAAATCGATGAATTAATCTGCTTTCTAATGATTTGGATTATGTTTTTATTTTTCAGTATTCACAAGGCCATTTTACCATGAGTTTCTGAACTTCTGCTTTGAGAGATTTGATGTGGCTGTGTGGTCTTCAAGATTGAAGTATTCTTAAACTTAAACTTTGTGTTCTATAAAAATTCATTCGATTTAACGTCTTTTCAATTTGTATTTGTATTTACTTAATTACTTGTTGCTTATAGGAAAAATGTGGACATTGTCATTGATTATATGATGGGAGACATGAAACAAAAGTTGATTTTCTGTTGGGTGAGTACTAACCACTACTGAGCACTCATTCATTTTACATGATTTCCAAAATGTTCCTCATTTTTCAACTAACTTGTGCTATAGAGAGTCTGTTTTGTTAGAAGAGGCAATCCTCACCCTACAAGCTGATTTTGTAGGGTTATGATTGCCTCTTACTTATAAATCATTGTCCAGGTCAACTCGCATCCGATGTTGGACTTCTTAACAGTATATTATATGTTTGATTAAAGTCTGAGATTTTGAGCAGCCATGTTTAGTTATGTCTGCATTAATTTTTATTAAGCTGTTTTAGTAGTAATGTTAATGTAATCTATTAGTGTTTTCAATGTTAGGGGTTGTCTAGGTTTTCAGTTGTAGATCTTTAGTTCCATATATTAGAGGTATCATGGTTTTAAATTGTGATTGTGGTTGAGGTTACACTCCGAACCTTTATGTCACGGCAGACTGTAAGAAACTGCGGCCGATGCAGCTGAAATTGCAGTTTTTGAGGCAGTTGCAGCGACCTCAAAATCTGTCTTATTTTGTCGGCAACTTTGTACTTAAAACCATGAGTTCTATATATGTTAATTTGATTGCCATTGTAGAGACCTCAAAATCTGTCTTTGTCCACAACTTTGGACTTAAAACCATGAGTTGTATACGCTACTTTGATTGTAAATTAATTTAAAAAGAAATTGCACTGGCCCGATACATTTGTAAATCACAAAATGCTGCAATCATTGCAGCCAGTAAACATCAGTTGTTAGATGCAATTCAGACGAAACATCGATTGTTAGATGCAATTCAATGTTTGCTGTGTAAAACATTGGTCAATATTCATCGATCTAATTTTACATATTCTATACAGGATCTGTCACATTGCACCGAAACAAGTTTCACAACTCTTGAAAACAGGCACAAACCACTTGTTTTTAAGGATTTGAGGAAAATTTGGGAGAAGTATGATCCTAATCTTCCTTGGGAGAAGGGATATTACAATGACTCAAACACATTGCTTTTGGATGACTCACCTTACAAGGCACTGCTAAATCCTGTAAATAAACTTACTCTTTCTCTATACTTAATTTTATTTATCATGTTTATTTTCAGTTATCATATATATGATATGTCCTAACTTAGGTTTAATGTTTTGATAAATTTGTTGCAGCCATGGAATTCAATATTTCCTCATACATACAGTTATGAAAATCAGAAAGACAATTCATTAGGTACAAAATGACTTTCATATTTCTAAAGTCAGAAGGTTTTGTTTGATTTTGTTCCTTTTCTATTGCTATTTTGTCTAAATATTGTTTTGTGTAGCTTTCTTTTAGCTTTTGGCTACAATCTCACATCATCATTTTCATAACTTCTTCTGAAGAGTTCTGCTTATGACATGTCCATAATATGTTTTACGCTTATTTTTATAACCTTTTCTGTATAGCATGTGAAAAAATGTATAGCTTATATGAAAAAAATTGACTTTGTTATATTTTTTTTATTGAACTAGCTTATACATAAGCAATTAATAAACCAAACATTGCCTATAGGTACCTTCTGTCTAAAATTGGCTTTTTGTGGGATCTGTACTTTGCTACATTATAACTTTGTAATCACAAAAAATGCATGAATTGATCATCTTTGAAGGATGCCCTTTTTTTCATACTATCCAGAACTTATGCATTATTAATAACAAAATGATTTTTATCAGCTTTGGGAGGCGATCTACGGCAATATCTGGATGGACTAGCTAATGCTGAAAGTATGATCAAGTATGTAGAAGAACATCCATTTGGTCAAGAACGCATCACCGAAAGAAATCGATTCTGGAACTTCTACCTCAATGTTATCAATAGTCTTTCTTTGTCAACATGAAGAGTGAAAAATATTGGTTTCCTTCAATTGGAATATTGTGATGAATTTAGTTAGTCTGTTAGGCTAAACTGCTGTATTAGAACTGTGTATTATTGCATGGTTACATATTAAGTGCCCTTTTTTGTGTATGGATTTTAATTATGGTTTTTCCTTTTTTGGAGTAAATGTACAAGGGATGAAGAATTTTGATAACAAATCTTGTTGGTTTGAACTTTGAAGAACTTTTTTGTATAAATGAATTTAATAGATTTGTTTTGTGATTATATGTTTATATATATGTTCCAAATTAACTGTTAGCTAAATTTGGTGTTATGCAACATAAGATTGGCAAAATAAGTTTCTTTATTGATGAAATTGGCCAGAAAAATTTATGTTGCACCGACACTTCACATCAAAGGTGTATTTGGTGTCTAACACGTGAATATTGATGCCGGCACAATACTAAATTATTATTATTAGTATCTACGCGTGAGTTCCTTTACGGTATCTGTTTCACTGTTCTATAACAAAATATTGATAGCAACCTTTGAGAAGGCTTGAAAGTAACTTTTGAGGAGGCATGGAATTTCCAATTTAATGCTGATTAGTTTATTTCAAATTGAAGACTAGTATTTCATTTTCTTTTTGGTTCTCTAATCAATGAGAACATTAGATGGATTGAAAGAAAAGTTTTCTTAAACTTATGTCAGATTAGTCAGTACTCGCATCATCAATTTTGAAACTAAAGAAATAGTAATGATGTGAAGCTTTAAATGAATCCAACATCTTGTTTTTGACTATACACAATTAAGGGACAATGATGCAATTGCAACCCAGTCTCTCTTCTATAACACGAAGGGAACGGGTACCACAACACTCTTGATCCAAGTAAAAGGATATCCTTCAAGGCGAATATACAACAAATGACAAGGATGAATTCCTACTCAAACCCTAATAACACTCGAATTCTTATAATTCTTATAATGTTTTAGAGAAAAATAAATATTTGGCTTATGCCACCTGGCAAGGTTGCGAAAATTAGGAATTGCATTAGCCATTAGGCTGCCCAATCGACAATTTTAGCTGAGAATAATCATTGGTCCTGACAGTTCCGGTGACAGCTTATAATATTTGTAAATTTTCGGTTTAAAAAGCTTGATCGATCATACAACCGTGCATGAGGCACATTATGAAGCTATACCCGGCCGTATTATAAGGTATATTATATATTGCACACGTATTTCATTTATTTTGTTAATTAGATGCATGTGAAAAGGAGATTTTTTTGGTTATACTCTAATCTCACATTATTCTTTACATGTGATTTTTTTTGACCGAATCTTTATTTGATATTCATCTATATCTATATTATATTAATCAAGATACAAAAACAAAGAGCAATTATATTTGCCTCTTCAACCACTTTATAGAAGAGCTAGCTCCATATATGGAAAATTAATAATTATAATGTTGATAAACATTTAGGTTTAGAGTGTGTGTATATATATATAATTATAAGGATTGAGGAGCAAGATATTGGAATATCAGGATTATTGAGGACCACACTTGTGAAATGTATCAACCAAAAAGAACATAACCAACAATACAGATGTGGTATGGTGAACAAGTCATACTCTTTCTAGGTTGGTAACATACATTAGAGCTATTGATATTCCATTTCCTATAGTAACTATTCAATTCCCTTTTTCACAAGTTCTATAATTTCATCATTTAAGAGAATTCAATAGTTTGTATTTATGATACTGCTCTGCAAATACAATCCCCCAACAAAATTCTAGGTAAAATGTACCATTCATCTAATAAATACTTCACTATCAAAACAATATAAGCCTATTAGTTCCACGTTGGGTGAAATATAATTTTTAAAAAAATGTTTATAAGTAAGAGATATATAGGTCGTGTTACAAGTCAATTTTATAGTGTTGAGTTAGATAACTAAAATTTTAATATGGTATTAATGCTGATATTTTAAGATTTGTTGAGTCATCCATTTGGTAAGATTCATTGGACCGTCCAATATCAGACTGCTCAGATCATGACTCTCTAGATGTCCTATCTTGGACTTGAGAGGATGTTTGACGAGTCTCACATTTGATGTGTGTTTATAAGTGAGATTCATCACTCAAAAGATTCGTTAAACCAACTTTTGATTCACTTAGATGACTCTTCAAATATCTAGCCTTAATTAACTATGAGGGAAAGTAGGGTTGGAACACTGAGCCTTGCATATTACATGTAATGTCCCTACCAACCGAATTATGCTCACGAAGATGACTTAAGTTAAACTTTAAGTGTTTACCGTGGTGATTGCAGTACATATTGCAAACTTTGATATTGCAGCATGTGACAAATACAATCACAATTGAGTAAAAAAAACTTCACAATTGAGTGTGCAACATTGAAAAACCTCTGAAACCTTTATACGGCGCTCGCAATTGCGGTTGTATATCTCAATTTAGATCTTGTTGTGGCATTCGGGAAAGCTCGAAAAAAATAACGGGTCAAATGTTCTAGAACCATAAGAGATGTAGACGTCACATCTCCACCCAAAATATTAAAGACATTAGATTAATGAATCACATTTCTTATAAATTCAACAATATTCTTATCATTCATAATCAACGTGGAACTTAACTTATCACTTAAAACTCAACAGATCTATGATCAGTTCCAAGAATGGAAGAAAAAGCTAAGAACCCATCAAAAGATCAATTCGGAGAAAGTGGGATATGCATAAGAATATTTGAACAAGTGCTTTTGATCCTGCAGCTTTAAACTGAAGATCCTCTATCCACTTTTTGTCATTCAATATTCTTTTCCATTGAAGAATGAGTATACAAATCCACTTCTTATCTGACAAACTCCACATGTTAAAGGAGAGAGAGGTTTGAAGCAACTGACCCACCCCACGTTATTTTGTTCACATGGAAGTGGTAGGAAGGAAATGACCATATAGATAGTATATCTGACCCACATATTCATATATACAACTTCCTCTTAACCTTCTTTCTCTTGTTTCTTTATTAAGATTTTGATTCTTTTGACCCTTTCTATCTCTCTCTCCTCCTATGTGTCCATGGAATGGAAATTCTCATCATGTGTCATTATTGATGCGTTAGATGAAGATCAGACGACTCATACTCATATACTAGTTAGATGGAGAATTAAACCATTTAACTTAGTAATATTATTTATAGATTTAAATCTTTGATATTAAAACATGGATTCACGAGTCGTTTAATCTTTATGTAATACTTCATATTTTGTTGATTGATGGAATACATTTGAGTGCAAAAATTGAAATACTCAATTTTTGGGAAGTAAAGCGATCTAACAGTTGAAGTGGGTCATCTGATCTTAATCGAAAAAATAAGATGTATTGATTTTAATTTGCTTGCATTTTAACTTTGTATAATGATGAGACTAAAACACATAGTTGTAAACTGAATTATCTGATCTTGACTCAAATGCCGATATTCCAAAGGGTGATGACTTGATTAAAAAGAATATATTTCTAACAAATTATTATCACCTCAAATAATTTGATCACATATTTTGGAATTAATTGAATTTCCTAACGTCATCAATCCACACATTCACAGTCAACAAATCAGTGGTCATTCGAGATTAAAGATCCAGATTTCAATACAACTTTATCCCATATTTTAATATTCCAAATCTGAATTGTCTAATTTTGATCGAACGGTATCCCGATTCTAAGCATCTTTATCTCTCTCCCATATTTTAATACAGAAATATATTCCAAATTCCAAGCATCTTTATCTCTCTCCCTTACGTAATGTAATTAAAAGGTAGTCACTACTTATATTCTAAGCAACCTATTTTTTGACAATATTCATATATATATTTTATAGTACACCACAATTCTTTCCTAACACAAAACAACACTACACACACTCTGGCTTCTGGCCTCTGCATCTTCTTGAGATAACCAAAAAAACAGTAAAACTAAAGTATTCCTCTGTTGTTCTGTATCCAAATTCAGACAGAGAAACCAAAAACATCTCTTCTTGGGTCTCTCAAATGAATCTCTCTTCAGTTTATGCATTGTTAGTCAACAAAAGGTAAATACTAAATGTCAGTGTTAACAGCATTTTGGAATTGCTTTGTTTCTACTTCTAATTTGTTTGTTCCTACTGTTTCTCTTCACTTCTATCCATTCTCTTTCTTCTCTATTTCATTCCATCATCCAATGACATTTTCTTCATGGTTTTAAATTACGGTTACGATGTAAATCTTTATATTATTGTAACATGCAGCTGATGCGGCATAAATTGTAGTTGTGATTCCGTTGCAGAGACCTCCAATATTGTAGTTGTGGACCGCGATTTAAAACTTGATTCTCTTCTACTCACATGCATACACATGTAAATTGTAGTCAATTTTTTTTACCTCTGATGATTTTAAATTGCCGTCTGCAACTGCAACTGTGGTTGAAATACAAATGATTTCGAAGTTTCTGCATTAGTATGACAATTGCAACATTTCTTCAAAGGAAGAGGGCTCAGTAATCCAAACCCTATAGCTATATTTCAACTTATGATTTTTAAGTTAAATTCTTTGACTTCCATTGAATCCAAAAAACCAATGATTTTTTTCTTACATATTCAACAGGGGAATGATTGTGTGTAGTTAACAAAAAAAGAAGAAAAAGGCTTGTGACATTGCAGAATTGAAGTTTGAAGGAAAATAAATATGTCTGGAAAGGGTTTGAAATCTATGAAAGATGAAAAGCAAGATTTGCAGAAGCAGATTGGGTGTATCACTGGATTTTTTCAGCTCTTTGATCGCCACCGTTTCATCACAGGTCAACAATCTAGCAGATACATTCAAAATGCATCTTCTTCAGGTATGTAATTATTCAGATTCTTCATATTTTTATATATATATATATATATATATATATATATATATATATATATATATATATATATGAAATATTGTTACAGAAACACACGATATTTGGTAATCAAGTTTGATCAATTGTGTCTTTGTCTCTGACTGCATAAGCATGATTAAGAAATTTATTTGACAAGGGTATTAAATTGAAAACTGTTAGATGAAAGTACACAATTTTTTAGATATTTGTCTTGTATTTTTGGCTGGAGGAAACAACAGATTTTCATATGAGGAGAAATTTCTTAGATATTTCTCATATATTGGGACTAAGCATAAACGTTAGAAATTTTGTCCATACACCCCCAATACCTTTTATAAAAACAAAAAAACTGTTTTCTTATACTCTACAGTACTAGTCAATCAGTTACAGTTGATCTACTATAAGAATTTCTTAATTTTAGCTTTTGATCCAAAAGTTAAATCAGAAAAATATTATATAAAAATTACTTAGTAGTACAAATTTGGTTTTTTTCAAAAAATACATTATATGTTGAGGAACAGTTTTTTGCTGGCTAATGAAGTTTTACTAATTTAAGAGATTAGTCTTTGTGCATAGAAATCTTTGTTTCAATATAGTTTGTAAGAGATAATGCCGAGATTGTTAATCTGAACATTTTCTGTAGTTATCCAAGTTTGAACCCAAAATTTTTTCTTTGTGTGTGTGTGCGTTTTCACGTGATGTTTGTCACTACGTTTACATAATGAGAAAAAATGTTTTATACCAAAAAAAAGTTATGATCAATTTGGCTTGCAAATATCAACAGGAAGTTTCCTGAGTAGATTCTACAATCTGTACAACCAGTTCCAAGATACAAGTTGACTTATTTCATTTTTGAAGTCAACTGTTCAATTGATCTTGATCCTCGAGATATGGAGCACAGAAATTTATAAGATGATTTTTTATTACACGTTCAAATAAATAATCTTCTCCTTTGGACATTTTTCTGATTTTAGTAAAATAAAAATTCAGCTTTTTGTTGTGACACATTGCACTATTTTAGAGTTAGAGAATAACACATTTTATTTCCCTCATTTAAAAAGAATAATTAGAAAGTTGAAGTTAAAATTTTGAGATAAAAAATTCACATATATTACTTCTATGTTCTAACTCAAAAGTTTCTTCATTCTCAGGTGTAACCAACAATTGTACCAAAGAGCTTAATAGTACAATACAGAAACCAAAGGTAAGATAAGGAAACTATAGTTTTACTCTTTGGAGAATTTCAGCAAAAATCATTTAAAAACATGTGACTATGAATGCAGGCAAAGAATCAAAATAATGCAAAAGAGAAGCAACAATTTTCGACAGAGTCGTCTATAACTTCTGTCTCTTCATCTTGTTCATCTAGCTTGTCATCCATTGAGTTCAATGCAATAATTAAGACAAAATCACCATCAACCAAACCAATCCAAATTCCAAAAAAACCACATTCAAGACAACAATCACTTGATTTCTGTGATATTGTCAAAGATTCAATGCATAGAGAAGCTAAGGGATTATATGTGAATACATTAACCAAAGAAGAAAAAAATGGTCAAGCTTATGCATTGAATCGACACATAGACTCTCCAAGGCCTATGCTATCTCAAAACTTTGTCAATGCAAGAGTTACGGCTTCAAATGAACCATTACATACTCTTTCAAGGTCGAAAAAATCACATTGGGACTCGCCACGACTCTCTTATGATGCATTGAAATCCACCACAAGGAATAAGGAACTTCCTAGGTTTTCCTTGGACAGCAAGCAAGGATCCATTAGAGGGATCGAAGGAGGAAACAAGGCTCGCAATCTGTTGAATGGTGCACAAAGAGGGTATGAGAGGAACTCGAGCGCAATGCTTAATAAACTGCAAGAACCAGAAACATCAAGAAGATCAACGAGTGTTGTAGCTAAGTTGATGGGACTAGAAGTTCTCCCGGACTCAACACAAACTTGTCAGACTTCTATCTGCTCCGTCGATAAAAAGGAGCTCATGGAAAGAACTAGCATAAGTGGTGAATCCAAGAAACACCAAAGTTCAGTGTCCCCAAGAAATAGAAGGGGTGATGATTCAATCACAAATGTGAAACCTTGTTCGCAATTTGCACTAGAACCAACTACTCCTTGGAGGCAACCTGATGCAGGCCAAAGTTCTTTGTTACAAGATTCTTCAAAGGGAAGTGATTCTGATATAAAAGCATCAAAGCCTTCCCTTTCTGTATATGGCGAAATTGAGCAAAGGCTGACGGAACTCGAGTTCAAAAAGTCCGGAAAGGATCTCAGAGCACTTAAACATATCCTTGAAGCAATGCAGAGATTTACTGATTCATCATCTGACACTAGGAATAATAATACTAGTGTATGTGAAAATTCAAAAGTTCAAAGTCCAAGAATCCAACAAAAGGACTCTCGCTCGGAAACTACCACAGTTGAGCTGTCAAACTCGATCAAGGGTAGCAAATCACCAATTGTCATCGTGAAACCAACAAAAGTAACTAGAAAAGCCAATAATCCCGCTTCTACAGAATTGTCAATTAATGATAAATCTTGTATCAGCAAATGTTCTTCAACAAATGGAAGATTGGTTGATAAACAAAAAGTTAAAGGTATTGTTTCCACAACAAAAAATACCAAGGACCCTTTTGGTCAAAATGTTCCTTCCAAATTGATGCAATCATCAAAATCTTTCCAAGAAAGCAATCAAAAAAACACCATCAACTCTGGCAGCATAACAGAAACTGAGAGTCCAAGACTACAGAAGAAGTTTGGATTTGAGAGGCGTTCTCCGCCAACTAGTCCATCATCAGATTCCACCATTAACAGAAGACAGTATAATAGACAGCAGAAATTCTCTATTTTGCAGGACGGAGATGAACATTTTAGTGACATGAGGAACTTTAAGCACCGTGTTAATGTCATTTTTGAAAATTTTGATAGTAACAGAAGCTTGGACGCTCGAAGTGACATAGAAGTCATTCGAATCGATCAATCGGCAAATATCAATCAAAATGTAAGAATTTTGCCCTTGCATAGTTAGTTAGATTTTTAGATCAAAACCAATTAGTTAAACATTCTTTTTTTGTTGGTCGATCAGAATGCATTTGAAGAGGTGAGTCAGGAAAGCTCTGAAGCTGATAAAATTGTCACTGCTGAACAGCCAAGTCCTGTATCTGTTCTAGATGCTGCATTCTATAAGGAAGATCCACCATCTCCGGTGAAAAAGCAATCGAGCGTTTCAAAATATTTAGGTAAGCAACTTAGATTGAATTCTGAACAATCTGAATCATGGTTAGTATTATCTTATGATACGTTACAAAGTTAAACTCAATCAATATGAATCCTTAGTTTGAATGTATTGTAGACACAAATCTCATCTTGGATTTCAATTTATTATGATAAATTATGATTATGAATAATCCTGATTCATGCTGATGAATCACTACCTAAACATAGTGTAGCCAACCACAGCGGCCATGGATACAGTATTGTCACGAATCAGTATTGTGTATTATAGCAGATATTGCAGCATTTTTTTTTTATACAATAGCAGATATTGCAGCTTAAAATGACGGATTATTAGCTTTCTGCAATCAATAACACCGCAACTTTGTATAGTCAAAAACTTTTCTTTTGTCATCTAATTTACGATATGAAACTTGATTTCATAACCCTGATCTGAAATTATTGATCAAATCATCAAATAAATCACTAAGGCGTAAGGCCAATATACGACTTATAACTTTAAAAAAAGCATCATTGAAAGGATTACAAATTAACATATTTATTCTCTTTAAATCTTCTGCTATAGGTGAAGCTCTAAGCACTGATGATAGTGAGGAGAACACAGTGGCTCAAATTCTGCAAGAAATTGACCAGATTGATGAGGAACTCATCGATTTTGATAACATCAAGAATCCTGATCATAAGTATATATCAGAAATACTCATAGCATCAGGTCTAGTCAGTGACCGAAACTCTAACCAGATACTTCATTCACATGGCCACTTGATTAATCCAAAGTTATTCTTTGCACTTGAACAAGTAAAGACAAATAAGGTGCATTTCAATATCAAAGATGACGCCGAGAAAATTCACAGGGCTTTTAGTTCTGAGAAAATGCAAAGAAAACTCATATTTGATGTTGTTACTGACATGTTAGTTAACAAATTGATATATCAGACTTCTTCTAGAAAGCTAAAAGGGAAGCGGCTTTTCGAAGAGTTATGTACAGAAATAGACGAGTTACAACCTCCAAATATGAACGACAGCAATGTTCATGAGGATGAGAATTTGACAAGTCTATTGTGCAGAGATTTGAAAAATAACAACACAATTTGGACTAATTGTGGCAGTGAGAAACCGAATATCGTGTTGGATATCGAACGGTCAATCTTTAAAGATTTGATAACTGAAGTTTGTGACAGATGAAGTAGAAAACTCTTTTGGTGGTAATTGCAGGCAAATGCTGTTTCTTAAGTAGGAAATTTAGTTAATGAGTTTTAGGGTGGAAAAAAATAATCAGTACTTGATATTTCAGATTCTTTTTTTAATGTACCTATAGATATAGTTTGAAAGGGGTAATAATCTGCTTAATTGACAGTTTCACCTTTGTTTTTCTTCATGTATTTATAGTTTATATGCTCATAAATACATGCAGAAATACAGATAAATGTATATCAGTATTGATGATTTTCACATGGTTAATGAAATATTGCAATGACTTTAACATATTACATGAATGTAACACATTAATATTATTATTGTTATTATTTTTCAATTCTTTTTTTAAGGCATTGAGTATAATCGCAGTCGCACCAATGCTATTTTACTGATTTTTCCTTGTAGTTGACACCAATGCTAAATTGGATGTATTTACTATCACAGTTCGATTATGTTTGTAACTGAGTTGAGATGGCCAAACTCATGTGTAACCATAGTTTGCCGTGAATTTGGTAAGTTACAAACCGGAGTGGATAGCTTGACAAACATCCTACCTGTGAATCTCAATTTTTCCCAACACAGACATAAACAAACAATTGCTCAAATGAGTGTCATCAAGCAGTGCTTACATGCCTCGGTCAGAGGAGTACAAAATATGCATTTCATCTCAATTACAATGAACGACTTTCTTAAAGCATGAGTACCTTACTAAATGAATGCAAATGATTTATCAGGACTGTTGGAAAACAGCAAATTGCAAAAGCAAAAGAGTGAGGGGCATAAACAGAACTTCCGAGTCATACAGGGAAGAAATTCATAGCTAGATATTGATTGATGATATGGATGCCTGAAATAGTTGACGACCTCAATATCAGTATCTATAGATAGCTATTAAGATCCGAGATTCATAAGCTGAAGCAGCAATAAGTTAGATTAAAGAGGTATGCACTCAAGCGGTCAAGCCACACATGAATACACACAAATCTCATCATCCATCAAACACTCATCTGCACATTATTAAAACGGACCATCACATACATACACAGCTTTTTCTCATATTTGAAAACCAATCAGCTACACACAAGCCAACCAATTCCGCCCAAAATCTCTTTACTTTCAGATTTTCTTTTTCAAACATTTGCAGCATTGCCCCATCCCCCATTCCTTCTCAATCTTACAAATTTGTGGTAGACAGAGAGAATGAGGGAGAGGGACGTAGCAGTGGTGCGGACTATGCAAAGGAACGGATCTAGAAAAAGATACTGGATCCAATCCAACCTGGACACCCTCTACAGTCCACCTCATCAAGCATCATCCAATCCCACACTTCAGTGGCCAAAATCCAACCTGTATCCCTGTTTTATTTTTTTAAACTAGTGTATCTCTCTTTGGATGAAAAACGGTTCGAATTCCTAGTAAAAAACATGTGAAACTGGGTCGAAATATGCAAAAATGGATCGAAAATGTGTGAAACCAGCACGAGCAAGCACTGTTCCCACGATTACACAATCTTCTTCCGTGTGTTCACCGCTCCGGCCTATCCAACGACTTTCGTACCGCTCCAACATGGCGGAGGGGGAAAACACGTGAGATTGTAAGATCTCATGATCTAGCTCACACTCTTAACAACCATGGTTTAGAGGCCATAATTCACATGATCAAGCAATCCTAAGTCCTATGCAGCATGCAACTTTAATGGCAATGCCTCTCATCACACTACATTATCTATAATTAAGTAAAATAAAAATTTATATTCTAAATATGGAAAGATCTTAGAGTGCCAACAAATTTCAATTAAAAGAATCATAAATTGATCTACCAAGCAATTGACATACACAAAGAATCATACATTGATCTACCAAACAATTGACATACATGATACACATACCTGAAAGATTGTTAAACTAGTAACATCCATCCTATAATGCCCATATAAGCAGACAGTTAGCTAGATTTCAATATCCCAGAAACAATTATCATGATATTCTCATGATCAAGTATACAGATTCTAATAAAGCAATCTATATTACAACTGAACAAGCTGATCTGGGTTTTCCAAAGATTCTCTCAAAATTTTCTCAGCCCTTCTTTTCCTGTCATCCTTCTCATCTTCCATCGCAAACCACGGCAAAGTCTTATTATGCTCCTCGTTTTGCGGAATCAAACCAATGGACCTTGCTAAGAATTTATTCTTAGTCCCTACCTTAAATCGTACAGTAGGTTTCTCTTTCACAGGAAATTTGGTCTGATCTTCCCTGGAATCACTGCATGTGCTTTTTATCGCTTCAATTGCCGGAGCAAACGTCTCCAATACTGAAATGGGTTCATTTTCAACAAAATTTTCTAAAATGGGAATATCAGAAGCTACAGTATTATTAAAGAATTTAGCTGGTGGGGCAATGGAAGCAACTTCCTTATCCTCAAATTTCAAAGGTGCAGCAAGGAAAGGGTTACTTTCTGCTGCTACTGTATTTGCCTTAGGAACTGCAGGGTCATTCATGGCGGTGTTTCCAAACATACTAGAGACAATCTGCTGCTGTGAATTCAATAGAGGCCGATCCCCATTGCTATTATCATTTTCAACTTTGGTAGCATGAGGTTCTGTCCCTCTTCCATTGACTGTAGCTGACTGTGAAAACGTTTCTGGATCAGGGAATGCAGGCAACCACGCCGGAATATGATCATCGGGAGGCTCTTCTCCTTTTTGCAAGAAACTCGGAGGCAACACCCGTTCTTTCACAACTGGAAACGGAGGAATGGGGTGTGCAAACATAACAGGTTCAACCTCATTAACAAACTGACTAATTTCACGAACAACACCCGAATCTTCAAGCCAGTGATCAATATCCGAAGCACCCGTAAACCCCTGCGCATATCCCATATCTTCTAACCCTTGAATGACGTCAAAAATATTGCATTCAGCTCTACCAGCAAGATTAGCATAAGAATTCGCAGATTTCCCAATGCTCATAATATACCGAGCAGTAACATCAGACATTGTCTCAAGCGCTGACTGTTGAAATCCCTGAAAACCTTTACTTTCGCATACTTGAGCTACCGCAATCTTCGCAATGGCTTGTGCAAATTCATCACCACCACTTACTTTCTTCCTTCTACATGTGGGACCAGCCTGTTCAATCTGTTTTCCAGTCTTCCCATTGCCATTGCTCATATTCAGCAAAACATTCCTCAAATCACTATAATTCTTGATTCCCAAAATTCATCAATAACAAATCTCAACAATGTCGCTTCTGATAAAAATTCCAATAAAAATATAAACTTCAGATTACGCATAACACGAGATCAATGCAAAGATCGCAACTTTAACGATTAGAACCAACATTTCAATTAAGGAAAAAAACCCTAGCTCATTAAAAATCAAAGATTCGGAAGAAAGATTCAAAATTGTAAATTGAAAAGAAAAAGGGAGAAAGAAAAAAGCTTACCGATGATTGATTAGATCCAAGGGCATAAAGAATCGATTGGGAATTTGGGAGATGGTGAGAGGGAGTGCAAGATCGAGTGAAGAAATTGGGAAATTTAGGGTTCGAATTGGGTTTTGGCTTAAACCCTTGGAAACCCTTTGTCGTCGATTGGAAGATTGAATTCAAAGTTCAGAGAGAAAGTGAGAAGTGTTGAAATTTTGAAGAGGACCCGATGCGATTTTGAGATTTGAACCCTCTTAATATAGTACAATAAATACATCATATTTTTACCTCAAAAAATATTTTTACCAAAAAATATAACAAAAATATACTCCATTAGAAAGTGAGGAGTTAGGATCCTCTCCATTTCCAATTATTTCCATTTCCTCCATTATTATATAGTTTTGGAAATATAAATGTAAAAGTGTGACATTAAGTGGGTCCAAATATCATTTATACACCCAAAAACATTTAAAAACTTTGGTAATGGAAGAAATGGAAACAATAGAAAATGGAGAGGATCCCAACTCGAAAGTGAGGAGTATATACTTTTGACAAATAAAAAAAAGTGGGTTAAATATGGGATTTTCTGGCTTCATTAGAGAGTCTCTTGAAATTTTACTTGTAGAGTTACATGCCATCTTCCGATGTCTCATTTTGGCCAAACAGTTAGCTATTGATGAGCTAGTTTGCTAGTCAGATTCCTTACTCTGCATTAACCTTATCCAAGGTCTCATAGTCAAGTATCATATTTATATTGTGTTGATTCAAGATATTAAGGTGTTAATTTCTCAAAGCAATGTTACCCTTTGTCACACTCTTAGAGAGGAAAACCAATGCGTTGATTTCTTAGCCAAGCTCGGAGCCTCTTCGAATGCAGATTTCTTAATTCATGCCTCACCGTCGGACGGCATTCTTGACCTTCTCGGGAGCGACTCGACTGGAACCTTCTTCCTGAGAGATTAATTTATTGTTTTTATGTTCTTGTTGTTTTTCTTCTTTTTTTTTATTAGCCTTGTAACAAAAAAAAGTGGGTTAAATATGTTTTTCATCCCTATAATTTTTCAGAATTTTCATTTTAATCTCTGAAGTTTTTTCCGTTAATGTTTTTAGTCCCTACTTTTCATTCAACTCGTGTATACTTTCACATTTTTTAATGATTTTTTGTATTCATGTTTATAATATTATAAGAACATCTCCGATAAAAAATTAGAATTTTTTAACATAAGATGAATTATTTATGAATTTTTATGTGTAAAAAACTAAAAAATTCATATTTAATTCATCTTTTGTTAAAAAAACTTAAACTTTTGTCACAGAGATTCATATCATGTACTAAACATGACCGTAGAAAAAAATTTAAAATGGTATATACGAGTTGAATGAAAAGTAGGGACTAAAACCATTGACGGAAAAAACTTCAGGGAGTAAAAAGTGTGAAAAAAATCTTTAGGGACTAAAATGAAAATTATGAAAAACTATAGGAACCAAAAACATATTTAACCCTTTAAAAGTTTAGGCAATTCACAAATTCTAGCTAAATTGATAGAAATATCAAAATTGTTAGTGTTGGATGCCATAATTAGGATTCGAACCCCGATTCTCCCAATTTTTAATTTTGTTTACAATGGTGACAGTGAGCATCGAACCTAGGACCTCATACATATTACTCAAATCCCTCACCATTAGACTAAACCTAATGACTTTCCTCCACTTTATATGTGAGTTTTTAATGGTTTGTCGTTTCGTCTATAAAAAGAAAATCTAAGCAAATTTTTTACTAATTTTAAGAAAAAGTCTAAGCAAATATAAATATAATAAATTTTGATTCAATTCTTTGCATTTTTCGACAATTTTAGTCAAAATGATGATGTGGTTAACTGAGATTTATGTGACATATATGTGCTATTTTTAGTGAGTTGTCATCCAAGTCTTTTCATGCTCAATATATTAAAAGTGAAATTTTAATTATTAGGCTACTTAATAAAAATAAAAGTTATAGACAATCATCTCTTGAACATACCCGCCATTAATATATCCTCTCCATCCTTGAACTTTTTCCAAAAGCTATAGCTTAAATGATTAGAGTGTCCAAATATATACATCTAAAAGTTCGTACAATTAGTGGGAGAATCGGGGTGAGAAAATTTTATTAATTTATTTTATTTCTCCGAGAAACAATAGAACAATGTACTCATATAGAGAAAATTAATAAAAAAAAAAGAAAAAAGAAGAAGGGTGAAAAAATGTACGAGAAATAGAGATAAATTAGTGAAGGAGAGTGAAAGAGAAACAATAGAACAAGTGAAAGATCCAAATCCGTCTTAAATGCTTGAAAATATATGATTTTTCAAAATATATTAGGTGTAAAATGGTATTAACATCAAATTGTGGGGGCATGACTCGTATGAGGTAAAAAATTTCTACTTGCAATAATGGGTCTATTGGAGGGAAGCCCATACTATCCTCATAGAAAATTTCTCATCCTACTACCCACTTTCTCACCACACCCCTGGAATTTTCATTTTTGCCCTTGGTCAAAAAATTCGGAACGCGTTTTCCGAATTTTTTTAGTTCAAATTTGGAAAAAATTCGTAAAACACATTCCGAAGTTGTTTATGAAGGCAAAAAAAAATTCGGAAAACGCGTTCCGAATTTTTTGACCAAGGGCAAAAATGGAATTTCCAGGGGTGTGGTGAGAAAGTGGGTAGGTGGGATGATAAATTTTCCTCATATTCTTCAAGAATTGGGCCCATTAGGATTTTAGTTCCTGTTGGACCAAAATTGTGAAGCCCAAAAGATTTTGTAAGGAAGGATTGTTTCATGCAGATTATTTTTACACAGGGAAGGAAGAAATTGTACGGGTTTTATGGTTTTTACTTGAATGCTCCTATATGAATTGTATGCAATAAAATTTTCTTTTATGTAATAAGTTTGAATACCACTTGTTTTATTTTTAATAAATTTTTTCATATAAAAAAATAATTGTTTTTTTCTATTTTTATAAAAAATTAATTATGTAATAAGTTTGAATTGTATGCAATGAATTGTATGGAGAATAATGTGTCTGACAGGTAGTTTGAATACTACTAAATCTGCCTCTTTTTTTGTCACGGAAGTTACTTGTCTTTGACAAGTAGAGATGAGGAGGCCGTCATTGAGGAGAATATGTTTATTAGGTTTGGATCAAAATTATCCCTTTTGAAGGGTCTCAATTTTTGTTTGGTAATTTTTGGCGGAACCAAAAACAAAACCTATAAAAAAAAACTACTAACAAAATATCTTTTATTTAGGAAGGGAATTGTGAACGCTGATTCTTTTCTTTGTAGTTTTGGTTGTGGTTTCGTTTAATTCTTATCACATATTTTATTTGTTTGTGAGTATGCTTATACAGCATGGTGTGCGGGATTGATTGAGCATTCAAGGTGCTTTTCTCAACGGTGCTCTCTCTCATGTTAATTTAAGTGGTTTATAAGGTTTGTTTCTTGAAGATTAAAGATAACTTTAAAGTCATTTTTGTTGGTGATAATTTGGAAAGTTAGAAATGATTGCATTTTCAATCGCAAAAACTTTTGAAGTAGATTTCATGATTCATAATATCAAGTTTCAAGTGTGGTGGTAATTTAAAGTGAAATTCAAGGTCTTCCGATATAGTTTTTATATGCGAGATAGAAATCCGTTAATTTGTTCGGAGGCTACGTGATGTGCTGCCCTTTTGGCTTGATAGATTGTAGTTTTTTTTTTTTTTATTATGTAATTTACCTTTTGTTTAATCTCTTCATTGTCGACATTTTGTGCTAATGTTAATTTTTTTTTTTCATTTTTAATATCATTAATTCCTTGGTTGATTAAATAAAAAATTAAATATGTCACTTTTTTCGTTACTTTTTCCATACGTTTTTTCAACCATATAATAATATTCTATTCAGCTTTTTTTATAAGCGACTACATTTATTAGATTTATTGAATAATTAATGTATTTACTTTATATTATAGACCACATATATTAATTATTCAACAAATCAAAATAAAAAAAAAATTGTCTCTCATAAAAATCAAGTCAAAAACTAAATATAATCATCTCAGCCAAAATTTGTAGTTCAATTGCTACATCGTAGAAGTATACCCACAATTTTTCAAATATATATGATTAATTTTCATTAATTTCCTTTTTGGCATACTTCCCTATAATCTATGAATTTAGGGCGTATGCATTCTTAGTGATAAAGACAGCCATTCTTGAGACATATGATTGAAGTGGCGGTGTGTCTTTAGCGGAAGAGGTTTGGCAGGTGTTGTTTCATTGTAATCGATCGCTTTCTCACCCAATTACAGAACTCAATTTGCATCATAATTTTCTTTGCTTTCTTAAAATTTTAGGATTGAATCCTAACTCAAGTAGCTTAATGGGGTCATCAGGAGCACGGAAGCATCATTCATATTGAGTTTAAGAATAATTATATAAGTGACTCGAATATTATATTTTTATCTAAAATGCACGCACTAACTTGTTGGGAAAAACAGTCATGGAGAAAATAAAAGAAAATAATAATATAATGTGGAAACTCGAAAACCGGAGAAAAAAATCACGGTAGTTGTCAAAACCAACAACCAGAGAATAACACTGTGAAAATTGTTACAACACATAATAGACTACCCTCAACAATCCCACGGCCACCCAGTACACCCACACTCTCCAAAACAAATATCTAACTACATTTCACAACACTCTAATAAAAGAATATAAGAGAAAAATAAAAAAGTCAAATATAAGCTTAAAGTGTTATTGACCGGTGCATCTAAAAACAAAGAACTTAAGTCCAATATATAGTCTTGATTTTCCCCTTGATTCACCACTCTAAGCGATGCGGGACTTCTCCAATAGCTATTTTTCAACCTCTTTCTTTATTCAAGAAACTAGACGATGTGGGACTTGACAATCAAGCCCAACAATCTCCACCTTGATTGTTAGAGTTTCATCTTCAATCTTCATTATTTACACTGACAATCATTATTTTCTGCTTCCATTGTCTATACCGACAATCATTGTCTTCACCGACAGTCATAATTTTCATTGTTTATACTGGCAAATTAAATTATTATACTCTACCATAAAAAGTACACTACACTTGGAACTAAACCATCCCATGAATTTTCTTCACTTAGAATTAAACCATTCCAAGAATTTCAACATCCCGAAACCTTGCTGAAAATTTATGGTGCAACTTCCATGTTGGCTTTTTCAGAAGTTCATCAGTCATCGAGAAGAACTCACCACACACCTTGCATCAATGCCAACCAATGCCCGTGTATTGTTCTGAATCCCTTAGCAATAACTTGTCCTTTTGCATGGTATAGCGAAAATACCATAAAGACACATACTGCTCCACCTGGACAACCTCATGCCCAGAACACTTTGTGTAACCCTGATTGCATTAACACATCATTGACTTGATTTTTCACAAGGCAAACATCAATTTTCTCTAACCTAAACTTCACAGCATAACTCTCTTTCCCTGAATCAAATCAAGAGCTCTGATACCAGTTGTTGAGAAAAACATACATAGAGAAAATAAAATAAAACAATCAACAACACAAAAATTTAACGTGGAAACTCCAAAACCAGAGAAAAAACCACGATCGTGTCAAAACCAGCAAACAGAGAATAACACTATGTGAAAATTGTTACAACACATAATAGACTACCCTTAACCATCCCACGACCCCCAGTACACTCACACTCTCCAAAGCAAATATCTAACTACATCTCACAACACTCTTATAAAAAAGTACACGAGAAAAATAAAAAAGTCACATATAAGCTTAAAGTGCTACTGACTAGTGCATCTAAAAACAAAGAACTTAAGTCCAATATATAACCTTGATTTTCCCATTTGATTCACCACTCTAGGCGATGTGTGACTTCTCCTATAGCGTTATTTTTCAACCTCCTTCTTTATTTAGTAAACTAGACAATGTGAGACTTGACAATCAAGCCCAACATAGCTAGCTATAGCAACCATAGATTCTTTTCATCTATGTTCATCCTTGAATTCGAAACTCACCTACTCTGAAATTGCTCACCACCACATCTACAATTCCTAAACCTACCAATTTTCCGTCAACAAATTCCACACACCACAAACTATGACACAACAACAATGCTAAAAACATCACGAACTAAACCGCTTATTCTTGATCCTTTCTTGTATAACAAATTTTCACAAATTCGAATAACGACTAAAAGACATACCTACATTTAGTGGTTTGAATCAGATTACCATCACTAGAAAGAATCTATTAAAAAATTCATTTAATTTTTGTCAATCTACATAATTGAGGATCAGTTGTTGATTTGAGATCAGACGGTCAAGATTACACAATTGAAGTATAGAGTAAAATGATCTCAACCGTCAATTTAAATCGGACGATTGAGAGCTGCAACTGCGTGACGCTAGAGCTGTCAAAATGGGCCGGCATGCCAAGTCCGATTTTTTTCCGGGCTTGAGCCTTGAAAACTCTAGCCCGAATTGTTTCCGGGCTTTTTAGCCCGACCCGATAAAGCCCATTTAATATATGGGCTAGCCCGAATGGGCCGCGGGCGGCCCGCAAGCCCGAATAAATTAAAATAATTTTTTTTCAAAATAAATACTATAAGTAACTTGTTTTGGATGATTCAAATGTAGATTGTATTATAAGTGTTTCTTTTGTCGTTCTACGAGTGTATCAAATATCATCCGCTACTTAAGTAGCGGACGGTGTTTTTTTTCTCAAATTTATCATTTTTACTACTTAAGTAGCGGATGGGTAAAAATATGGCGCGTCAGAAACTCGTAGGTAGCGGTTGAGTAAAAATAGGGCGCACAAAAACTCGTATGTAGCAGATGAGTAAAAAGTGGGGACGTGAGAAACTCGTAAGTAGCAGATGAGTAAAAATAGGGCGCGCGAGAATTTTTAATCCTATATAGTATATGTATAATATAAGAGTAATGATTAACATAATGTAGTAGTTAATTTGAATGTCCAATTTTGGTATGCACAACACAACGTAATAGTTTTTAGTTATTTATTATGTTGAGTTTAACACTAAAAAGTAAAAAAAAAACATAAAAAAATGGACCGGCCCGAAAGCCCGACAACCCCTACCGGGCCGGGCTCAGGCACTAATTTTTATAGCCCATTTTTTATCCGAGTTTTTTAGTCCGACCTGACAAAACCCGAAGTTCGACCGAGCCGGCCCGAAGCCCTTCGGGCCGGGCCGCCCGTTTTGACAGCTCTACATGACGCGATTACAACAGGAAATCCAATTCCCATAATTCACACCTACAAAATAACAAATAAAACTTAACAAAACAAATAACAAAATGCAAAAATATTGGAGACACTACAACTGTTATCTCTGCTTTCTTCAGCTGCATATTATGGTAACTATTCAAAAAAGTAAAATTGATTAGTCACAAGGTGAATAAGCTAGGGCTTTTATTCATGGGACCATTTTTGTTGGACCATAATGTGTTGTCATATGTATGTAACATGTTAGTTACCTTTCTGACCCTACAGCCCATGCAGTTAATTAGTCAGTTTTTCAGATTATGTCTTAGTACTTGTTCAGAGTCTCTTCCTCTAGTTGCAACTTTTCTTTATTTTTTCTTCAATTTTATTCTTCAACTCTATGTGTTACTAGTATCAACAAGATGAAAACAAAGGAAAAGAAACTTCTGAGACAGATTTTAAAAAAAAATGTATATGATCTATCATTTCTTTTCCTTTTACCTTTCAGAAAGGACTAAGGAGTATTTATGATCTGTTTTTTGTCTTTCTTTCGTCTTCATTCTTTTGCTTTTGTTCATATTATATATTCCTTCTTCTTTTCTTCTTGATTCTTCCCACTTTTGCTGTATTATTTTGTGTTTTATTCAAAGTATATAACACTTAACAAGGTGTACTATAAAATGAATATTCAGCTTTATGGAATGCAAAATTTGATAGCCTTTTATACCCTTAAGCAAAATTATTGGTTTGTGGTTTTTTTTTTTAATTTGTTTATTACTTATTTAATTCTTGAAATTTTCTTTACAATTCATGCAAGAAGTGTTATCATATCATTTTACTTTCTTCTTAGTGTTAGAATTTTTTTTCACATTTAAATATATTTACCACTGGCTTAGAAATGTTTATGCAATCTTAGTGTAGTGATTTAACCTTCAATGGTGTTGATATATTGTTCTTCTTCAACATAAAGCAATATGTTTAGGGTTTTCCGAAAAAGGGCTACTTTCTTCTTTTACTTTTTATGGACCTGAAAGATGCTAGGGTCACTTTTTTTTTCCTTTCATCAAAACAATAGAAAATTGTCTCTTTTGGAATATTATATATTCTAGATATTTTTTTTTGATGGGTTATATTCTAGATATTTTTATTCTATTACTTTTCAAGTTATGCTAAAATGGTGAGAAGTTTTGTTTCTAGCTAGTATTCAAGAATTTCATATACAGTATATAATTGTTTTAAAGTCATTGAACTTACTAACTGTGAGTAAATGTACACCGGTAATACATTTTTTTTAGGTAATCTAGTGACTAGAAATTTCATCTTTAAAGATAGATTAGTGGGATGTTCGGGGTCGAATCCCGACCCCTGAAAATAAAATACGACATTCCTATCAATTCAGAGCTTACAAATGTTAGAAAATAGGTGTAATAATTACAAAGGTTTAAAATCGACAGACTTTTTTACAGCATCAGGCATAGGTGTCCTGACTAGTGTCCACACAACAAAAGGGTGAAATCCCCTTCTCCCACTATTTAAGGTCAATATTCATTGGGTTTTAAATTGTGATTTTTTTATAAGGAGTAATGGACACATCTTGTATCGAGTCACTTATCAATTTACTTGATTTTCCTCTTCATTAATGAAAGTATAAAATATTGGTAAAGTAATTATATAATAGAGAACAAATAAATGGAATAGTATGATCAAAATTTCCTCTTTATCTCAATGAATTGACATGTTCAAATCAACCATATTTATAAGGAGGTTAATAAGGTTGCCGATCCTCTAGCTACGTTGTGTTGCTCTTTAGCTAATTATATTGCTAAGAAACATACTCATACATTAGTCCAAGAGTTGTTGACCACTAATGTTTTGGGAGTTTCCTACTCGTCGTGTTTTTTTTTTGGTCAAATAAAAAAACAAATTTTTTCGATTAGAAATTGAAAATAAAAAAGGAACAAGTTAAATGTTAATTCAGAACTGTTGTTTCTCATATTTTTAAGATGATTTCAATTATTTGTTTGCTCGGTGTGGATCCCCCCGCTAAACAAAAGGAAATAAAGAAAATTTAGATAGTTTTTTCTTCGCTTATATATTCCAAATTGACTGAACAATAGACAATGGTAATTTGAAATTATTAATGAAAAAGGAGAAAGTAAAAGTAAGAAAACAAAAACAGAATGGTAATTATATACATAAGAACAATATAATTTCTCAAATATACTTGCTGTCTTTGCCAAATTAAGAACATAAAAGAAAAATGACGTTTGTGTTGTGTCTGCAACATATACACATGATTTAACTGACTTTGTCTTGAAGAAAGCATATGCATGCGTCATTAATCATGCGATGAAAAACTCTTGTGAGGGAGGGTCAAGCTCACAGTACAAAAGCTTCAAGTTGCC
Organism: Trifolium pratense; assembly: GCF_020283565.1. Lineage (NCBI taxonomy): Eukaryota > Viridiplantae > Streptophyta > Magnoliopsida > Fabales > Fabaceae > Trifolium > Trifolium pratense. The sequence goes on from NC_060064.1 coordinate 33,119,465, forward strand.
CCCCATGCATATCTCTCTGCAAAAGTTGTGTGGTCCTAATTCTTCTCAGTGGAGAGAAGTTTATTAAAAAAGATAGATACCATAACATAATTGGTCCCTACCCTATTGCTTTCCTTTCTCCATATTGTAGCTATAAAACATTTTTTAATGTTAAAATATGGATATTGTATGTGATTTTTTATATTTTTTTTTATATTTTCTAACATATATATTTTAAAATTAAACAGATAAAAAAAGGAGTGATTATATTTGAAATCAAAATTTTCATCATAATAAAAACATACTGTATTAGTTAATTAATATAATCTTATATAAAATATGAATTGCATAAAAAATATATATAAAATATGAATTTTAACTTCTAAATCCTTTCCATGTGATATCACACCTTTGCGTGTTTTTTATTTTTATCTCTTTCCCCTCTTCGATAGAGGTAAATACTCTAGCTAGATTGTGAAATCGTGAGAACCTCTTAGAGTCTTTGTTTTCTCGAGGAAGTTCCTTCAAACATAGGATTTTGACTCTTCATAACCTCTTTAGACATATAGGGCGTGCTAGTCAATTTGGTTGGGTTAAGGTGCCCGTCAGGTGGTTTCTCTGGGGAGTCATTTGTTCACTTGTTTCTTAGTTGTGTGGTATCGACGTCAGTGTGGTTGAGTATGTCTAGATGGTTAGGGTGGGTGTTTGTATCTTCAAGTGACTTGTTTAGTCATTTTGACGCTTTCATGGGCTTAGGCGATGGTAGGAGAGTTAATTAGGTTTAGTTTAGCTCTAGTTTGACATGATATTGTTTGGTCTATTCGAAAATGCCACAATGATGTTATATTTTTCTCTAGGAGGTTCTTTTCTGTTGAGCAGCCGGTGGATAAATGATAATACTCACTTCGTGGAAATTAAATAATATCTTGGCAAGAACACGAGTCATCTATGCTCTTTTTATCAGTGGGAGGTGGAATCGATTCTATGCTAGAGTCATTCGAGCGTTATATGGAGAAAGTTGTCTGGTATGGCTTTGCCTATGGTTAGTTAACTTTCAGCCTCCGACCTTTTTCTTGTGCATGACAGCTTTCTCTTCACGTTAAGGGTGAATTGGGTCTTGGTTGGGTTCAATGGGTTGTCTTGTGCATGACATCTTATCATTTTATCTATCTACCAAAAAGAGAAAAACTATAGTATAACAAATCCTAAAAAAAAAAAAAATTGTTGCCTTTGCATCTAATTAATGTGACTCCCTCCTAAATACTAATAGTAGTTGACAAAGGGTTTGGTGATCTAAAAGTAAAGGTAGTGTATTTTCTTTGAAAGCATGTGATGCGCTCAGTTGTAGTAAAACCTTTTGTAGATGTTGATAAAGTGTATTCTAGCCGCTTTTCGAAGTGTGTAAAAATGGTCCCCTTTTAAGGGTTGTTTACTGCATGTGTTCATCTGATTTTCACCCCTATGTAACTAATAAGATACTATTAGTGACAGTTTATGAATAACACCCAAACATATACAAGTGGACAACCACATCATACTCTTTCAAATAAAATTGTGTCATGCTAAGATGAGTGCTAGTATAAGATAGTATATTAGTTAAACAACCAAGAGATATTAAATGTCTATTAGCTAGAAAGATCAATTTTCCACTTTTCAAAACATCAAATACCCCAAAAATGTCTTCTATGATCACAACTATTTCATCACATTATTATTATTATTATTATTATTATTATTATTATTATTATTTGGACAATGTCAGTTTATTTTAGTAAACGCATATTGAAAAAGAAAAATATTATTCATGGCGAATGAGAAGCTGACGAATGGGATCGCCACATGTATTCCACTTAGTAACTACTTGTTGACTTTCACATTTTTTTTAACCAGTATCCCATGAATTCCACTAATATCTTAATTTTCATTGGTTAGTTTCTATTTCGTGATCCTTTCGTTAGAAACTTTCTCGCTATACATATATAGCAACATTGTTAAAAGAAGTATACTCCTGATCTTGACTTTTTTTTTTCTCTCTTGTACTTCGTAACCATCGACACCCAACACGACACTCCCAACAAACTCTACCCATTTCAGCATCAATTAGAGTGGATACCCCGCTCGTAATAGAAATAGGGGAAGTCATAGTTTTTATCTAAAAATTACAAGATAAAAGTTTCACCGTATCAAAATGTATCGAGGATGTAATTTTTATTTTCTTGTAAGGTCTCTTGTGGAGCATAGTAAGGTGTTTGAGCGGGAAATGATTACTAGTTAGGAGTGGTCCATGTTTGTACCATGAGTGCAAGTGGTGTATAGAGTCCTTACTATATTTGTCTAAAGATTAGTTCTATTTTTCCTTCTTTTCCTTTTCTCTCATGAGTCATGGGTAAGGTTAGTTTGTCGTTTTACGATTTTTTTTTTCTGTATATGTTTGTACCATTGCTTTTTTTTTTTTTTTTCTTTTCCCTGCTTGCTTAAAAAAGAAGTTTTACATCAAAATAATTGATCATCAAATGTTGGTCAAAGTTGTTTAATTTTCCACACTGCTGCAAATATTGTAATCAAATTTTAAGAGTGTTGCACCATTAAAAAAAATAAGGGTCTTGCTAAGCAGGGTCTTCGGGGCATTCTTTAACCATTCTTTTTTAAAAAATAATTTATTTAAAAAATGAAATATTTTAATTTTCAATGCGTTAACTTCACACATTTTCATAAAATTTTAACAAAAATCTACTATTTAAGATGTTTAAAGAGTGTCTGAGAACACCGTTTAACATTTTTCAAAAAAAACTCTGGGTTTAAATTGGACCCCAGCAAGTGGACGGTGGGATTGAACTCCTTGAATTAATCGGTCCTAGAACCAAATATGAAATTTTTTTAAAAAAATGTCTCTATCATATTTTATCTCTTATCTTATGCAGTTGCTCTTAATGTTCAAAGTGAAATAGGTGCGTTAGTGTTAAGAATTTAAATTGAATGAGATATTATGTTCAACCGGCCAAATTTTAATTATGAATGAAATGATTGCCCATTATGACTGACCATAAAATGATAAGATGTAGACTACCATATTCATTTGACCAATAGGGATATGTGCCATGTGGCAACACATGCACCATTCCTTTATCTTTCAGTGCGGCATGGTTTCATTCAATTCCAGCATCTTCCTTTTCCAACCTTGAAGCCTCAACTCAACTTCATCACCAACAGTTTACATAGCAAACAAATCCAAACTATGCTTGAAAACTTCAAATTTTGCTCTTCTTATCCAAAAGAACCGTGCAAATTTCATCCTTCAAACTTATAAGGTGCATATGGTATCAAATAGTGTTATATATAGTTTCTTCATATATATGAGTTAGGTAGATATATATTATCCTTTCAACTATAATAACTAACTAGGGTTTGTAGTTGTGTTTTTAACTTTAATTAACATGTTTTACTCTAATTTTTGCTAAATAGGTACACAATTGTTAGTTGTTACCCCTATCCCTTTTTTACTTTAATTTTGGTTTTCCCCTATTAAATGAAATTAAAGTTGTTGATGCAAAGTCGTAGCTCAACTGAAAAAATGTCGAAATTGTTAAGCTAAATATCTGCAATGTCTCAGATTTAAACACTAGATCTCTCATTTTTGTATGTGAGTTGTATGTAGCATATAGTTATGTTTCAATGATTTATGCTATTTATTTATTTATTTTTTGAAACATTTATGCTATTTATTTTATGCATTAGATTATTTTATAAGATTTAATGAAGTAGAGTCAATTACCCCCTTTATGTTTTTAAGTAATATTTAATCTTCTCAATGAATTGATAGTTTATTTACATATTTTATAATAATAAATTATATTTATGTTCTAGCTTACTATTTCTTATTATTTTTATTGTTGATGGTGTGTAACAGAAATTGAACAATTAAAAAGTGGAAGGACAAAATTTTCCACCTTGCAACCAACAATGAAAGACATTATAAGATGAATAAGAATTCAAAAGAAGCTGAATTTCCATTGAAACAAGAAGTTCCTCATAATTCAAATGATCAACATGAAAAAGAAAAAGCTTCACCATCATCAAGTTCCTTAGCTTCATCTTCATCACAATGGCCAAGATTGAAAGATCCAAGAATTGTTAGAGTATCAAGAGCCTTTGGTGGAAAAGATAGACATAGCAAAGTTTGCACAATAAGAGGATTAAGAGATAGAAGAGTAAGGCTTTCAGTTCCAACAGCTATTCAACTTTATGATCTACAAGATAGATTAGGGCTTAATCAACCTAGCAAAGTTGTTGATTGGTTACTTAATGCAGCTAAACAAGAAATTGATCAACTTCCACCACTTCCTAATTTTCCACCTATTGGAACAAATTTCAATTTTGGTTTTCCATCTTCTAATGAAACCAGCACCAACACTTCTCATCTTCATCAACAATTGTTGAATTTCAATAGGAACAACAATATTCATTGGGAAGGTTCAACTTCAAGTCAAAATTCTAGTTGGAAATTAAACCCTAAAGAAGTTTCAAGAGAAATGGTTAGTGAAAAACCAAATTATTGGATGAATAGAAGTACTCAAGAAGAGGAAAATAACAAGCAAGGAAGCAATATTGAAGGTACTAGTCCTAGTGCAATTGTTTTGCAAAATAATAATAATTTGTTACAAAGACCAAATCACCCTTCATTTCTTGGTTTGTTAAATACTATGCCACTTGGTACTAATTACAATTGGGGAGGAGCTTCTTCTAATGATGTTGTTAATTCTTCTCAATTGGGAGGTAATATTGGTTTAATTACAAACCAACATGATGGTAATGCAATTACATCTTTGCCACCAATGTTATCTTTATCAACTGGAAATTCTTCTCAAATGTTGTTAGGAACATCTCAATCATATTTTTCTTCAAATGTTAATGCAATGGAGATGGATCATCATCATCAACATCAAAGAGAAATCAACAGTCTTCATTATCATCAGATGTTGAGTTCATCAAATTCTCAAAATCCATTGAATAATTCTCTTAATAATCCTTCCTTTAGTTTGGCTATGATGAGTACTCCCAAGTTTCTACCAAGCAGCAGAGAAAATACATCCAATAAAGAACAAGATTTCAATCCAAAGTGATGTGATACAAAAAGACACAAATTACAAAAGGTTTATCTGAATTCTCCTCTTCTCAAATTTGCATGGTAAAATGAAGGTTGTTGTTACAAAGCTAGGTTCTTTAGTTTACAAGATATATTTGGATTTGAATAATCATTACATTATTTGTTTTGAGAGTGCATGTTTGGATTTTCTATATAGTTTCTTGCAATTTTAGGTAAACACTTTAGTTTGAATCTATGGCCTTTTAAGGGTGATTTAGGAGCTCTTTTTGATTTGATAAATAATTGTTTGATTTAGATAATACATGTGCATGTAATTTACTCTCTAATCTACAATGAGAATTGATCAATTTAGGTGAAATGTGTGCAGAAAAATTTATAATTTATTTATGAGTATTATCCAAATGTTTTATTTCAATTTTAAGACTTTTAATCCCAAACTTGCATTTTGAGACTTTAATTTGTATATTGCCCAAAAAAATATAAAGGTGCTTGCATTTGGATAGACTTTAATTTATATCTTGCACAAGAAAATATAAAGTTGCAAAAATATCAATGTTAAGAGTGTTGAATTCGCAACTTGCTCGGTTAAAAACATAGCTTGTCACTGTCGTAGAGGTGTAAAATGTTAAAAATATGTTATATAGTATCTTAGTGAGAGTTGGACCAAATTCAATCCTACAAAATCGGCTTGTAAGGTGAAGATTGTTTTTACTTTATAAACACATATTCAAGCAAGCTCGCAACCAATGTGAGACTTCTTAACACACCCCTTCGTGTCGAGCGCTACTGCCCTTGGAGCGCGGATATAAATGGTGGATGACCCGATCTGAAACCTGATAGCTGCATATCGTGGAGAGGCTTTGATACCGTTCTTAGAATTGAGACTGATAACTCAACCCTACAAAACCGGCTTGTAAGGTGATGATTATCTCTTCTTTATAAACAAATATTCAAGTCATCTCGCAACCGATGTAAGACTTCTTCACAAGTATTACATTTACTAAAAACAATGGGTATCAGCCATAACTCCTTTGCCACTTAAAAACTCCGCCAATGATGTCAATTGTATCTATAAATGGAAATCCTCGCGAGGATTGTCCCATTTGGGAATCTGATTGCGAATTTTTTTCCACCCCAATAAGGATGATATTTTATCCACCGCCCCACAGAGACTCCATCGCCAAATATTTTATTAAAATAAATTAATATGTGTATATTCTTGTATTATATATATATATATATATATATATATATATATATATATATATATATATATATATATATATTTTGTTTATATGTGATTTTTTTTTTCCACAAGATACACAATAATGTCTTTTTTTAATGGAAAATATACTATTATTAATAATCGGTCTCTGACAAAACGAATAGAGATCGGAAAAAGCTGAACTACAAAATAAAGGTGTCGTTATAAGCGGAACACCAATGAAAAAATCCAAAAACAGATACTACGTAGTGGACGGTTCACTTCTAATCCCATTCTTAGAAGGATACACAATAATGTCTTACTTTTTTATTTGTTTTATATGATTAAAATTTAACATTTTATACAACTAGTTTAGATTGAAAATAATAAAAATTTAATATATTTTTTAATGTTGATAGACACCCAGATAAATAAACTGTGAAGACCTCTGAAAATGGAGATAAAGAAAGATGAGATAAAGAAAGAACAATCCCCAAAATAAGGAATGAGGAGCATTTTTACAGTACTATTTCTTAATTCTTAAAGTAGACTCTTACAATTTTTGATAAAAAATAAAATTTATTAAAAATAATAACGATATTCCTTTTTTTTTTTTTGATAAAGAATAATAAGGATATTCCGCCTGTCTATCGAGAGGTCCCTTTGTTGAGGACTTGTTCCACAGCCTAGAGAAACTCGGTTCGAGACCCGAGCACCAAGAGAATAAGGATATTCCGATTTTAAATCTTATATAGAAGTTCGTATTAGATCTACCTGATAAAAATTCGTGACAAAAAATTAAAATCTCTCTATTTCCCCAATCCCAAATTTTAAAATCTCTCTCTATTTCTATTTATTAATTTATTTTGTTGTTATGATCCACCTTTGAACAATTTTTTGCATAACAATGTTCCAAAATGATATACCAAAATTTAGTCCATATTACATTGATCCTTTCCACCTAATGCATGATATTCTAAAATTATACCTATAATTGGTTCATATTAGATTAGATTTATATCCTTTCTACAAAATATTGGTCCATATATTAGATAGATCCTTTTCACGTAAGAGTATTCCAAATAATGATATCTATACTATAATTGTAAAATGTTAATTTCATGTATTTTATTTGAATATTGTTAATGTAGATAGGGATCTATAAATTAATTTAGTATTTTCTAATTATTTTTTATTTTTACTAAATCTAGTTTATTGCATCATCCATTAATAATCTTTGTTTTGAAGATAGATTCGTACTCATGGTCATGCATGCGCGTTTGGCAGTACATATTAAAAACAGTACATATGTCACTGTATTTTCTGGCAATGACTTATGAAAAAAGCTTACACATGAAAATAACTAAACAAAAATTTCTGTCTAAAGTAACGAAATTCAAAAGTGTTAGGAAACACTTTGACATATTAATCACATTATGGATGGATAGTACTATACGTACTTTTAAAGAAAAGAAAGAAAAGTGAGCAAAGAAAAACAAAAATTCAGAGTACATACACGTTCTGTATACTTTGTCTCTGAATAAAGTTTAGGGCTGTACATGTGTGTAAGAACTTTAGTGAAAACTGTTAATTTACATGGGAAATAAAACAGTAAACTGAAAGAGAAAACAGAATGCAAGAATGTTTTGTTATTTATTTTATTAATGCTAGAATCTTTTGTTATGTTAATTTGAATATATGTATGGTGAAATATTGGTGAAGACATGTAAAGCTTGCAGAAAATTTTACCTTAAGAGTTCAACAAACATTTATTCTCATATTAGTATCTATAAAAAAAACATTTATTCTGAATTCCAGAAGTGGTAATGTATGTAACAGTTATTAGGTGTTTCATATGATTGTTCATTAACATATTGCTCATTTTTATCTTAAAGATACCGTTCAAATATGTCTTGAAATTTTAGTTACAAGAAGTCAGAAAAATTTGTGTAGAATATGTCTGCTGCGCAAGGTGCAGTCTTGTTTTCTGTCTTCAGAAGTCAGGTTCTGCCTCCTGCGCGAGGCGCAGGGAGAGCTGCGTGAGGCGCAAACGCGTGATGCAGTTTTGCCGATTTTTTGTGAATTATCTTTTCTTGGAAGACACTCTGACTTGGATTTGGTTTATTTTAAAACAGATTTGTTTCTAGGATTTAGGCATATATTTTTCTATAAATAGTGAGTGTTTTATTCATAGAAAAATTATAGAGTAAAGATGTAGAGACAAGGATTATGGTTTGCCACCACACAAGGGCTAGGGTTTTAGAGAGGAACAAGAGGAGTTTTCTCTTGGTACAACTCTAGGGTGGACAAACTATCTTTGTGGTACACCTTGGGAAACACTTATCAAATTGAATCTCTTGGCCACGGGAAGAGATTCGGGTTTTGGGTAGAATTAGGATTAATTATTGTAACCCAATTGAGAATTTCTTTGTAAAGTTACTCTTTGATATAGTGGAACGGAAGGACTGCTCTCTCCCCAGACTAGGTCATTGTTGGACCGAACTGGGTAAACAAATATTGTGTTCTTTCTCCTCATTTATCTTGTTTACCGGTTATTATTATTATTGCTTATATTCCGCTTAATTATTGGTTGTCGTTCTATTGCTCCACACATGAAGTTTTCATTTGTGTGATTTTTATCGACGAATTCACAACAGATACCATTCACAAAAAAAAAACTGTGGCTTTTTATTTGGCCTTTTAATTTCAGAGAGAAAAAAAACACTTTGTGGCAATTATGTTATTTGTTCTTCCACATACATCCTTAATTCCTTAGTTTGTTGTCTTAGCGTGTTGGTACTTATTATAATTCTTGATAGATCTATGAGTCTATGAGAGAAGAGTAGTTGAGAAAAGTATAGAAAAGCAATAAGCAAATACTATAGATAATATTATCAATTTAAAATACAATAAATACAAAAAACCATTAAATTTATATATATGAGTCTATGTGAAAATGAAGAAGATAGAAATGATATTAACAGAAATATCTCAAAACTTGGGTTAATATAGGTAGAGACTCTTAACATTGTAGTTTCTATAAAATACAATCTTGTTATTTTAACTAATTAGGTTCAATCTATCAACTTCAATAAAGATTCTTTCTAATTTATGTTAGAATATTTTCTAATATTATGTGGGCTGCAATCAATTGTGGGTTTTGGTTTTAATAAAAACGGGTTGATGTTATTGTGATCCATTTGATGATGCTTAAGCCCGATAATTGTGATCAATAATAATGGGCTTGAACACTAATTCTGATTTGTGTAGAAACAAAGTGTAGGCCCAACTCTAGAGTCCATGATGGGTGGTACTAGGGTTGTGATCTTATATAAGATTGGCTAGGTCCCCTTTGCCGTCACGGACAAACACAGTAAGCTCATTTGTGGTTTTACCCATCAAAGACCTCAAAGACCGGAGTAAGTGATAGGCAAAGGAAGACCTTGTCAACTATATCGGTGATTCCGATATCGGCTATTCCGGTAAACATGATTGTCGATTCAAGTAAGTGTGTTCCACTACAACATTTACGCTTTTAGACAACAGTTCAAAATTGTAGCCTAAACCATGAAAATTGTTGCCTAAAAGTATAGGGAACAGTTTCCACCCGTTTTATAAGCGAGCGTTACCTATTATCTATGGTTACAGTTTTTTCGCGTTTTGGGCACACTTTTAGAAACCGTCGCCAAAGGTATCGGAAATAGGGAACAGTTGTTCAGCAAACTTTAGGCAACAATTTGTACCCGTTGCCGATTTTATTTACAGTTCACAACTGTTACCAAAAGATTAAGCAAAGGGAACAATTTTCAAGTGTTCCTGATACATATAGGCAACATTTTTTTTTTTTTTGGGTACAAAGGCAACATATTTTTAAATATGCATTAATATAGACAATACTTTTAAAAATATTTTGACTAAATTTAATATTCAAATTATACATTTGAAATAAAAATGAGGCAAAAATACATGAACTCCTTTATTCAAATATTTGTATAGTATATTACATATGCAAGGAGTACCTCCACTCTATGGTATGAGTACTAAAAAGTAGCAAACATGTACTGCTACTATAAAACACCTGAAGACTTATTCAAATAAAAAACTATAAAACACCTAAAGTCATGGTTAATGCTCCCATGACTTTTTAATACAAACTAAAACAATATTTTCTCAAAACTATAAATACAACTAAAATTGAGCAAACTGTAAAATAGTAAATTTCCTTTCAATACCCCCACAATCTTGGCTACTTAATCATATGAAGAATCACCTACAACATGCCTTATGTTACTTTCTTTAAATGATCATTATCAATTCCAACCTCTCTTTGATCGTAATTCCTTTTCATCGTATGTCTCCAATGCAAAACCTGCTACACCAACTTAATTAATCAATAGCTGAACAAAAACATAATGAGGACCCAAAACTACATCAATCAAAGATAGCATACTACCACAAACCTACTTATAAACTATTTTTGAACGTTTCAAACCCAATTGAATTGAGTTCTCGAATAATTGATGCATTTGCTCTTATTCTTAACTATACAAGAACAACAAACGATCATATTCACAAGAACAATAAACTAGTATATGTTAAAATATAATTGCCAATCTACCATTTTTTCTTTAAACTATAAATTTTATTGATCGCTAAAACCAAGGTTTTATAGCATTGTAAGGGGGAAGGGAGCACATCGCTAAAACCAATCCAATTATACCTACCAACACCCACACAAGGCCACAAAGGGCGCACACCAGAGAGAAACAGAAGCTAATGGCATCCACACAAAATACAAAATAGCATAAAACCAAATTAAACCAAGGGGAACTTGAACTCAAACACAAAATAGCAGAGCATCCAAGAATACTGTCATAGACATCCAATTATCACTACAACATTTATTGCCTCTGACAACAGCTGAAAATTGTTACCAGTTCTTCTAAAATGAAAGTGCCGCAAAGGGGTTGATCCTCCCTCTTTCATTAAGTAGTATCAGCTTTTGTATATTCTTCCAGTTCTACCAACGTTTATGTTGACCCCTCTCCTCATCATATAGTGAAGCAACTCTTAGCTATTCCTCTGGCTCTACTAAAGTTTATGCAACTCTCTGAAATAATTTCAAAATCAAATGTTAGGAAATAGCATAATATGTGTATGAATTAACTATAGTGTAGTCAAATTTATGATAGCTTCATTTAAAATCTACAAACCATGTAATAATTTTATGAAAACACTAATTGATAATTTTTGAAGTAAACACTATACATGTTTTACTTCTTTTTCTTTACAGGATGAACTTAAAAGTTACCCACATTGCATCTCAGGGTCATAACTACAACATGATGACATCAAATGGCTATGGCCTACACAAAACAAAAACATTCCTAAAAGAGGACTCGCCCATTAAAAAAGTAAAATGCTTAGAAGTAAAAAGAGATTGGAACGAATAGTGAGCATAATACAATTAGTACCTCATGGATAAAACAAATTTCTTAATTTCTTGTACATGCATATTTACAGTGAGCAGGACACGAATAGTACCTCTTGGATAACCCAAGTCAAGCATATTAAAGTAATTGAATATTAAAATGGTAAGTGTAAAAAACATCAAAGTCATCTAGAAAACAATCCAACAACGATAAACTTATTTAACTGTGATTACCTCTCAATCTCAACGGTGATTCAGGTTGTGCCACTGAAGACCATTTTCACCCTGGAACCTGCATAAAACATCTTGCAGCATCACACACCATATGTAAATTCTCCTTGAATCAAAATAATTCACATCATATAATAAGCCTCTACACAGCACATAAGCCGAACCTGCATAATCAACTTTGGTTAATTGTCTATATCGACATTTGCATTTAACCTCTCTACACCACACAAATCTAACTGAAATGCTCATGATAAAAACTTTTCACATTACCCTAAGATAACACCAAATTAGGCTGCATTACACTTAGAACAACCTTACACTTTCTTGACCCCCAATTTAATTTTTCAATGATATCATACTATAACCAAAAACAGTCATTAGGAAATTCTATTTGAAGCACCAGATTGTCCTAGTCTTGCCAATAAGGGTAATAATACCAACACTGTCAAATCCTTCATAATTATCATGCAAATTAGCATTCTTTATCATTCATAATTCAAATAATTTATAATATGTCTGCAAACCAATACCAACACTGTTACAAATATGAACTCAATCATCAATTACATCCACAATACCATTCCATGCCTAATAAACATATATGACCAATCACCAAAATCAAAAGCTCAACTCTAGTGATTTCACAAATAGGGGCTTGGTCATTACTTACATTTACGGTTGTAAAAGGCTTAAAATAAAGGAACATCACCACAATATCAGCATGTTACCTCATTTGTCTTGGTTATCATTGCTGCTTCAATATTCAATCTTCTTTGCCTCCTCCTTAAATTTATACTTCAATTTATAAATCTCTGCAGCTTCATTAATCAAGCAATTCCTTTTGCTGCAACATTCTTCATCCTTTTTGTAACACTTTTTTTATCCTATTAGCTATATACAAAATTGAATCACATTAGGTGAGAGAGATGGAAAAGGGAAATAAAGAAATAAATCAACTAAATAAGCTAATAAGGTAAAATATATCAATTTGGTAGAAACAAATCAACTGAATAAGAAAGTTGGAGTTGAAAGAAGAACACGAACCTTCGATTGGAAGCTGAAAAACCAAATTAGGGTTCATCTAGGTCACGTTTTGTTTCGATTGTAAGTTTAATGCCAGATTCGAGATTTGGGATTAGGGTTCGACGATTAAAAGACTCGAAGCATGCAGAAAGAGGAGGAAACATGTTCTTAGGGGAAACTGAGAATCGTGACTCACGAAGAAGACGACATTGTGGATCGTGACTCTGACTCACGAGTTGAAGCGAGATGAAATTGTGGATCGTGAATCACTATATAAGCAGTGAAACTAAGCAACGTGAGTCACAATCGAAGTAGATGAAATTGTTGATTTCAGATTTTTCTGTTGTTTGAAGAGAAAAGGCGTAAGATGAGGGTCGTCGTCGTGACTCGTGAAATCAGAGTGAGAAGATGTAGGAGATGGTGTAAGGAAAGAAACCTAGAGGAGGGCAAATTCGTGTTTTCAAAATAATGTAAGGATAATTGCGTAATTTGCAAGCTGTGTCTTTAATTCTGTGTTTTAGACAACATATGACAAGCGTAGCCTTTTATCAGAAATAGTGCATCAATTCAAAATCGTACCCTAAAGTGTCTATGGGGACGTTTAACAAATATCGCCAAAACAATATACAATATGTACACTTTATAACCGTCCCTATAGATTTTAGGGAACGATTATGACGAGTTGCAAAAACGTAATTGACAACAAGTATAAAGCGTTGCCAGAAACCACTTTTAGGCAACAATTTTAACGTGTTGCGTAAAAAAGTGTTGCCAGAGACAATAAATGTTGTAGTGTTCTAATTTCATATAATATATCGATCTCTAAATCATTAATTATTACATGTGGTATCAGAGCTTGTTATTATATGATTTAGAACCCTAATCTTTTATCGTGAATCATAACCGTTTTTTATCATTGAGAAACTATTATTCAGCTATGGTGTCTTTTATGCGATTGATGATCTGGGTTTATAACAATTTTCCAGCGATTATTATGGGGTTTTATGTGATTTCAATCTCTCAAATTTTTATAACCTTGCAATTGTTTCGGCTATTGCTACAATATTGTTTTCGTCAAATAAATTTGAGGATATTCTTGTTAATTTAGATACTTTGCAAATTCCGTGTCTTGTTTGCAATTGAGGTAGTAGTAGTTTTTTATTCTGTAATAAGGTTTGATTTATCAATTCTTTTAATTCCGTATCTTTTGTTGCGGTGCTATATTTTTGTGCACCTTATTGAAAATCAAGTTATGCGCTGCTTCGCAAACAAAATTAAAAGGAATTGTACATGTGATTGAATTATCAAGCCTAATCTTAATTTTATTTGTGAAAGTCGATCATATTTGTTTTCCCAAGGTTTAACGATATATGTGAATACAGTCGGCTATAATATATTTTAAACTGTATTTAGCATGTTTAGTTTTTCATGCTTTAATGTTGAGTTTGGCATTTATGCGAGAATGAAGAATCGTTTTTTTGGCCATACCATGTTATGATATTTATTTGTGTTTTGGCCATATCATTATTCTTATGCTGTGCTAAATTTTTATGCACAATATCTCAAATCAGGGGTTATAAATATTTGTTAAAATAAATTGTCTGTGTTTTGAGAGATCAAAGTCGTTTTCTGAAACCATTCTCTTTCGAACTTTTTATATCATACATATAAATTTGAATTGAAATTCATGATTCAAGACTATCATCTTGAATTTTTTTTCTGTCTCGAGGGGTTATCTTCATTGCTATTGTACTGAATATATTGAAATATATCGGTTTATGCAGTCATTACTCTAACCTAAACATAATCAATTTTGTTTTGTGTGACTGCCATGGCTTCCGATGAACTTTGATCCTTTAAATTAATTTCTCATTCATATGAACACTTTATATCCTCTGATGATGATTTGACTTTGAGGCAGTATAGTTAAATCGACCAATCTTAGGAAATTTGTGTTGTTCTATTCTGGATATTAAGTCAGGTTGAACGACCCGTTTTGCAACCTGAGTTTGCACCGTGTGATTTTCAGTAGACCACATGCTGTAGACTTAAAGTAAAATTACTCGCATACTATTTGTTGGGATCACAGTGCACAATATAATTTGTTGGCGCTAGAACAAAACTTTTTCGAATGGTATATGTAAATTTGCTGCGTACCATTGCTGTTCTCCTGTCTATGATTCAAAAAATTTATTCTGCTTTATATTTTGGCAATTGTGATGCTTCCATTTACTCTCGGGTTTTGTTTTAATCAGATTATAAGTTTTACTGAGATAATTCAGCAACTTTGAACCTATGTCATTCAAATGACTTTATTTTGTTCAATTGCCATCATATAAGACAAAATGTGTGAATGAGTTTCACAGTTTCATAATTTATACCTTTTATTTGAGTCGGTTATTATTGAAGTCATTTTATTATGATATAACGGTTTGTCTTTGATTTGTGGCTGTTTGAGATGACACCGTCAAAGATTTTATGGAAAAGTCATTGATGCTTATAGACTCTATTTGCAAGGATGAATGTCACACTCTTAGAGGTGAGTGGTGCAATTATTTATTCTCTTGTGACTTATTATATAATTGCACATAAGGATAAATTCTTTTAAGGATATTATCGACTCCTTTTGAAATAATAAATATGCAATTATATATGAAAGTTTTATTGTTTTTTCAGAATATTCTAAATTAGAAACTCTCTCTATAATGATTAATTGATTTCATGTTATATACTCCAATTTTTAAATTTTACTCTATTGAGTGGGAGTATTTCAAGTTTAATATTTCGAGAGTTTTATTCTGGAAAAATATAAATTTAGTGTGACATTGTTTGACATGTTCATTATGTGATAGAGAAAATAGTTGAATATTTGTTTAAATATTTTAACACTTTTGGATTGGTAAATTCAACTATAATTCTCTATCAAGTGGGAGAGTTCTACATGTCAACTATTTATAAATGTTTATAGAGACTTATATTGAGGAGTCCTATGTTATTTATAAAAGTTCGGGACTATTTGCTTTATATCCTCAATAATATTCAAATAAAGTCTCATATTATTCCGTTGCATAAATTATTTATTTATTATATTGAGTTGACTGTTTCACAGTAATGATCTCTTATGAGTTGACTGTTTCATAGTAATGATCTCTCCCCTCAAATACTATTTTTCCGCATTGAATAATTCAAGACATGTTGAGAATGCAAATTAAAATATAATGAGTGATCAGTTTAGATGCATTTAAATGATGCATATTTTTACTGAGTTGTATTTTGACCAGAGACAAAAGATAATGATTCCTATGCAAGAGATTTCATGCATTAATATAGGCCGTTACCACCAAAGTGGAACCGCTTATATTATTGATTTGATGAAACTTTTCTTTGTAGTTTGAGGAATGTGTTTTTTAATTATTGATTCCTATGCAAGAGAATTTTGTGCGTTGGTATAAACTGTTACCACCAAAGTGGGACCGCTTATATCGTTTGATGAGATTTTCTTTGTAGTTTGAGGAATGTTTTTAATTGTAACATGTAGTTTTTCTGCCCAAAGGTGATTATTATATGTTACGATTAAAAATTAATTTTAGATGAAGTTATTGGAGGATGTATTGATCGGAGGAATTTGCCTGCCTAAAGGTGACAAATTTCAAAGTTCAATGTATACTCATTGATTAACTCATATGAGGTTTTGACTAGGGTTTTTTATCCCTAGTGAGTGCATTCTGCCCAAAGGTGATTGTACTATTATATTGGCCTCTTATGATAATACTAATCCAATTTGGTTTTGATTCAAATGAATTTTTCCAGTTATGTTTCCATTGAAATGTTGAACATCATAGATCACTTGATTAGTGGGAGATAACTTATATTCTCTTGATATGCTTGATTAGTGGGAGTTTGAATTTTATATTAACTCCTTTTAAAAATTTGAAATTATTTGAAATTTGAAATATAAAAATATTTGAGCTCAGTGTTGTTGGGATCACTATGCCGGTGATCAACACTATTTTGGAGCTGAGGCATTATATAAACAAATATTATAGCTCAGTGTTGTTAGGATCACTATGCCGGTGATCAACACTATTTTGGAGCTGAGGCATTATGTGAAAACATAAATAAATAAGCTCAGTGTTGTCGGGATCACTTAGCCGGTGATCAACACTATTTTGGAGCTGAGGCATTATGGTATCTTAAGAACCATGTAATTTCTCTGGCTTTGAGGCATTTGAGAGAAATTATGTCTAAAATACTGGAGCTCGATGTTGATTAGATCATTATACTGCAGTAGTCAACATCATTTGGGAGCTTGGACTTGTGGTATCTTATGGACCATTGAATTTCTCTGGCTTTAATGCATTTGAGAGAAATTGAGGACTGACGAAGAAAATGATAGTATGGTTGAGATCACAGACATATCATTTTCTCGCTACACTCTACACAGATGACTAGTCGACGAAGTTTGGTGGTATTTGTAACCATGGAAGGTGTTGTATCGATAATGATATAATTACCGCTATGATTCGATATCATTTAACTTTTGTTGGACGGAGTCTTAATTAGATGTTGCATCTTGGGATCATTGTGGCCACGTTAAAATATGTTATCAACCCGAGAGTCGTTTTTCAAAATGTTTTATTCAAATTAAATATACACAATTGATTTTGCCCAAGTGGGAGAATGTTAGAATATTTTCTAATATTATGTGGGCTGCAATCAATTGTGGGTTTTGGTTTTAATAAAAACGGGTTGATGTTATTGTGATCCATTTGATGATGCTTAAGCCCGATAATTGTGATCAATAATAATGGGCTTGAACACTAATTCTGATTTGTGTAGAAACAAAGTGTAGGCCCAACTCTAGAGTCCATGATGGGTGGTACTAGGGTTGTGATCTTATATAAGATTGGCTAGGTCCCCTTTGCCGTCACGGACAAACACAGTAAGCTCATTTGTGGTTTTACCCATCAAAGACCTCAAAGACCGGAGTAAGTGATAGGCAAAGGAAGACCTTGTCAACTATATCGGTGATTCCGATATCGGCTATTCCGGTAAACATGATTGTCGATTCAAGTAAGTGTGTTCTAATTTCATATAATATATCGATCTCTAAATCATTAATTATTACAATTTAGACATTTTTTGGTTAATTTGTATATTAGAATTTTATCAAATGGAGAGAAGTGCAATAGAAATTGACTTGTTTATTTTATAGAAGTATTTTGTTTTTGTTGTAAAGTTTTTGAAAGAGTGATTGGTACAAGTCAATTAGCAAATGAAGATTATGGTGAATTTGCTTAAAAATGTGTTAGAATTATGACTCTTTATGCAGCTAGAAGATTGATAATAATATTAGTTTAAAGTTGTATTTACATTGTATTTACATCAATGACTATTTTTCATGTTATTGGTGTTTATTACAATTTTTTTTTGTTATTTACTGTTTAAATAAAAAACGACTCTTTTTTGTATGGGGCCCAACTTTAACATTAGAACAGGGTGGACCTTCAATTATTTGAAACCGTCCTATGATACTTAAGTATGAAATCGTGTGTATATTGAATATAAAATTTTGGGTTAAATCTCAATTTCTGCATATATAATTAATATAATTTTTGTTGGTACATAGTATAATATAATATTTTTATTAATTAAGTTATACCGTACAAAATCAATTTAGTCATCATATCACTCTTAAGAAATTCGTGTATTTAGTTCAAAATTTAGAACAAATAATTTTAAGTTATAATTTAAAATCAAGGGAGTATTTCTTGAGCAATAAATGTTATTTTTCAATTGGCCTGGCTAAGTACAAGAGATATATACCCCAACACTAACAACAACTGAGATTTTGGATGCCTCGCTCTAACTATGAACTTGATGTCCCGTTTTATTAATTATAATATGTTAATTACATATTTTTTTAATTAAATACGCTTGTCTTGTTCAAAAAAAAAATTAATTACGCTTGTCATATGTGGGCAACTATATTGCCTAGGTACGGTACCGGTATCCGGTACGAGTATTGGTACGCGGTACGATATTTTTAGAAAATTTAAGGTACGAGTACGTTAATATAAAAATTAGAAAAAATTATTTTTAAGTGAATTATTATCATCATGCTTTGAAGATTTAATTTTTTTGCTCCACCGTCTCAACTATTTTCATAAAAAATTAGAGATAATTGAAATATAATAAAAAATATAATATTTTAAGAGATTTTTCAACAGCCAATATGTTTTTTCCGTATTCATCATCATAAATCAACAAAATAAAAATGGGTACGAAATCGGTGCGTATCATACGAGTACAATAGAGTATCCGGTACTGGTACGTACCCGGTACGAGTACTTCACCATTTTAGGAGTACCCATGCTACATAGGTGGCAATATATCCTCCTTTGTATTGTATGTTAGTGTATGCCTTTTCTTTTTAGAGTTTATGCTTATTCTATAAAATATTTATATTACTAAGTGCCCCTAAAAGCTTGGTGCCCTGTCCGACCGCACCTCCCGAACACCCTCTGGAACCCCCTGAACTGAGGTCCAAACTCCCCCTCAATATTATATTATAGTAGAAAATAATTATCAACCTTTTATATTCAAAGGATTTGGATCCTCTCATGCTTTTTGGGTGCTGTCCTTTCTTCTTTTCCTTATCTAAGGGTGATGATTTTGTTAAAGAAGTTCCACATCGCTTGCGAGAAGGCATGGATAAGTGTTTATAAACTAAAGGCAATCATCACCTTACAATCCGATTTTGTAGGGTTGAGTTAAGCCAAATACTCAATTCTAAGATGGTATCAGAGCCTATCAATGATTCGCTTGACCACTTCGTCGGGATGCCTGCAATCAGGTTTCTGATCGGGCCCTCCACCATTTATATCCGCGCAACAAGCCCACAGTGCTGAAGGCGAGGGGGTGTGTTAAAGAAGTCTCACATCGCTTGCGAGAATGCCTGAATAAGTGTTTATAAATTAGAGGCAATTCTCACCTTACAAGCGGATTTTGTAAGGATGAGTTAGGCCCAAGAGAGGGAGAGAAAAAAAATAAATGAATGGTTGAGATTGGTGCTGAATGAAAGCATGAGAGAAATAACATGAGAAGATCTAAACTCATATTCAAAGCCTATAGAAGATCCGATCGTCAAATTATATATATTGCTTTTCTATTGGGATTTTAATCGGTGGAAATGGTACATGTAGGAAAGTAAATTCTTTAAGTTAGACTTTCTTCAATCATTTTGAATTGTTACACATTCATCATTCAATTCAATCTCCTGTAATTTTATAATTGTATTTATCTTTTTCTCTCTCATATTTGATGGTAGATATGTAACAATTGAGAAAAATTCCAATGGAGAGAATCCACTCTCATACACGTAGTATTCTCTTGTTATATTATTTGTTTATTTAAATCGATATGTAACAAAAGTATTTGACTCTAGTGATTAGTTTCGACTCTTTTTCAGTAGATCAATAGGCGAGAAGCTCACATCCGATCCATAGAAGACATAAATATTTATGATGGTTGTAAAACAGAAAAAAAAAAAACGAATAAAATGCGGTGAGCGTGGATCGAACACGCGACCTTCAGATCTTCAGTCTGACGCTCTCCCAACTGAGCTATCCCCGCCACATGTTTATTATTTTTATTTGTTTGAGTATTACTACTGATGTTGTTGATTATATATTAAATGTTTGGCATTTTTTTTTGACCGTAAGTGTTTGGCATATATAATAACCTTTTAAATGCTTCCTTCATTCCATGTTGAAATTTGGATTTTTATGAGGAATTATTTTTATAGGTGGATTCTAGGGTGAGGGCTCAATTAAGTCCCTCACCGGTGAGGCAGATAAAATACACCATCAGATTTGTTTAATGGTCGAGATTCATTAAAAATTAACATTAGAACATCTGCATATTCCCACACACAATCATGTGTATTCCTCTCTCTAATTTTGTAACTGTCTTCTCTCCCATGATACTTCAATGGTGAAATTTCACAAACTCCACCAAATTTTTCTCTATAATAAAAACCATATTTTCCCAAACTCTCTCACTGGCATCTTATAATCAGTGAGTGGGAACTCATTTTCCCCAAACATTGACACCAAAAGAGAAACATGTTAGCATTTATTATCCTTCGAACTTAATTAAAGCAATTGTAATAAGTTGGGAAGCAATATTTATAAACTACCAATTCAATCAAACGATTGTAGTGTTTTTTTATATATGTAGCAAGTTGGTCACAAAAACTAAATTCCAACTTCGCATGGCCAAAAAGATCATTAAGAGTACCGTGTATGCAATGGAGATAGAGAAACATAGAAACTGAAAAAAAAAGTTCAAGTGATAGAGAGAAAGAAATTGGATCTAGTGTGGTGATGAAATATTAGATCAAGTAGATTCATTTGATCTAACGGTGAAATTAAATGGTACACCGGTGAAGGACTTGATAGAGCCCTCACCCTAGAATCCACCATTTTTATAAGCCCTTTTTTTTATATATTATTAATTGCCTTTAACAACTCTTGTTTTATGTTGTTATTTTATATATATTGGTCTTGCTAACGTAGCGAGTGCCCTCTAGAGATTTTTTAAGCATTCTATTGAAATAAATTTTTTATTCAAAAAATTAAACACTATAATTTTTAATGCGTTAATTTTACGCATTCACATAAAAATTTTATAAAAAAAAAACTTATTACAAGGTTTTCAAGAGTGCCCTAGAGACACTATATGTGCTACGGGTCACAACATTATTATAAGGGAATATCGAAGGGAACATCTCCTAAACTTTTTTTTTTTGGAGCAAACAATTCATAGATCTTTGAAACATTTGTTTTGACGAATATTTTTTAAATATAAATTTTTTAAATAAGATATTGTTCAATTTATTTCGACAAATATTTTTTAAATATAAAATTTCATAATTATTTATAATAAATAATTAAAAGTATTAATTATCAAAGTTATATATATCGAAATGTGTGGGTCATAAAAAAGAGATTTAAAAAGGAACGGAGGGAAGGAGTAACTTATAAGTAATTGAAAATATTTGGCCCCCGGATTGTTCGCTCATAAGAACACTTTGTCAACCTCAGAAAAACAAAGAAACAAAAACACCATCTTCAATCTTTCTTCAACCAATTTCCATCAAAATGACCAAAATCATAGAAATTTTCAATGTATCACCATCTTCACAAGAACAATTACCATCACAAACATCACTTCCTCTCACCTTTTTTGACATACTATGGTTAAGATTACCACCTGTTCAAAGAATTTTCTTCTATGAATTTCCAAACCAACCCTCACTTTTCTTCAATACCCTTCTTCCAAAACTCAAAAAATCACTTTCTGTTACTCTTTATCACTTTTATCCTCTTTTGGGTCATCTCATTTGGCCTCGTGATTCTCACAAACCTATTATCAAACATGTTATAGGCAACACACTTTTGCTTACAGTAGCTGAATCTGATGCTGATTTCAATCATTTATCTGGTAATAATCTTAATGAAGCTTCACAAATTCATGATCTCTTACCTAGCTTGAATATTTCTCATGATCAAGCTTCTGTTTTGGCTCTTCAAGTTACCCTTTTTCCAAACTATGGTATTTCTATTGGTATTACTTCACATCATGCTGTTTTAGATGGTAAAACTTCAACTTCTTTTATCAAATCTTGGGCTTATTTATGTAATAAGCTTGAAATTGGAGAATCTGAATCACCCCTTTTGCCGGATGAATTTGTTCCTTTCTTTGATAGAAAAGTAATCAATGATCCAAATGGATTAGAGGCAAAATATGTGGGTGATTGGTTAAATCAAGGTGGAACAAACAATAGAAGCTTAATGGTTTGGGACCTTGAAGTTCCTGAAGGGTCAACTAGAGGATTGTTTCGGTTAACTCGGTTGGATATTGAAAAGCTTAAGGAATTTGTAGTGTCTAAACAAAAGGATAGGAATGAAAATAAGAAACTTCATTTGTCAACTTTTGTGGTATCTATTGCATATGCATGGGTATGCAGTCTGAAAGCAGGGGAAATTGAGAACAAAAATGTTATGCTGGCTGTGAATATTGATTGCAGGAATCGGTTGGATCAACCAATTCCTGCAACATATTTTGGAAATTGTATTGGAGCAAGAATGGCAACTGTTGAAACAAGTAGGTTATTGGGAGAAGATGGACTAATTGTGGCTATTGAAGTGATTAGTGAAGCTTTGGAAACTCTCAAAGATGGAGTTTTGAATGGAGCTGAAAATTGGTCTTCATGGTTACTTGAAGGTGTTGCCATTTCTGATGTCAAAACAATTGGTGCTGCTGGTTCACCTAAATTTGAGGTTTATAGTACTGATTTTGGTTTTGGAAAACCAAAGAAAGTTGAAATGGCTTCTATAGATAGAACTGGAGCTTTTTGTATTTCTGATACTAGAAATGGTGATGGTGTTGAGATAGGTTTTGTGTCTAAGAGAAAAGCAATTGAGGCATTTGCTGCTATTTTTTTCAAAGGCATTGCATATTGAGTCTTTTATATAGCGTCGTCACTTCAGATTAAATGCATGTTTGTTGTCGATTATTCTATTTTCTCAATTATTACTGGTGTCCATATGTTAATATCATGTCCGGTGGACGCGTCAGTGTTAGGACTTAATAAATTTGATGTGTATTGTACATTCAGTTGCTTAGCAGGAATAAAATTCTGTTGTGTTTCATTCTATATTTTCTTTTCTAGATTGTTTGTTGAAGTGGAATAATTTAGAGTTATTTGGTAATCATATTTTGCTGTTAGATTTTTGTGTTATGGATTATTGGTTATGAGTGAATCTGTTGGTTTTCAAGGGGATTTCTTTCCATTTTCCAGTGCCTAATTTATGTAATTCGAAAGCATGTAATAGTAGTACCTTATTTTCTAAAAGGATTTGATGTGAGTACATGAATCATTCTAAAAACTCAAGGCATAATGTGTCACCCTAATATAGTTTCAATATCATATTCTTTGATGACCCCTAGTATAATTAATCAAAGTTCAATATCTCATGTTAACTTATTTCTGCGTGGTCACACACTTCACAGTCATACTAGATCATCTAGGGTCCCCATACACATTACCCATGTTATGCAGGAGGGAATATGTGCAGAGATAATTGAACGAGCAGGCATGATCTCATACAAACCATCAACAACGCCAGTGGATATGAAACCCAAACTAAGTAACTCCTTAGGATCTCCATACATGATCCTACACCTTATCAGAAATTAGCAAGTAAATTACAATAACTCACATTCACAAGACCAAATATCTCATGGAAGGTTGGTAATATTGAGTCGATGGTTGATTTATGTAAGTGCTCCAATTTATTTAAGGTTAGTTCCTTATGTACTATGCACATGATAATAAAAAGCACATGATTCATTTTCGAGATCTGCTAAAACAAAAAATTAAGTGCATACTTGGTGCGACACAATTCACTATGATATCAAACATAAGATAAGAACTAAACTCGTATATAGTCTATAGTCTAAATCAAAGAGATAAAATGTAATTAATTTTATGTGGCTAAATGATCCAAAGAAGACAGTCTAGTAAAAAAACAAGGTGTAAACTGTAAACAAAGAGCATAACCTATAACAAATACTAAGATAATCATACCAAGTGTGATATGACATAGTCAAAATTTAAATACAAAGGTCTAAAATAAGTTGTTTCAAGTGGTAAAAAAATGAAAAAAAAAACATGCCTGCAAGTTCTGTTAAAGAAAATAACACTACATATCCCCCAAAATCCTGCTGCAAATCCAACTCCCATTCCTACATAGAAATCTGATATGTCAAAGAAACTTCCATCAAAATTTCCATTCTCCAACACTTGTTCTACTTTTGTACAGTTATTCATCAAAGGAGGACCACAAAGCTCCGGATTACCTGTATAACTAAGTGCTTCAAAGCTTTGAAGTTGAGCGCTAGTTGGAATTTTTCCTGATAAGTTATTGTATGACAGATTCAGGAAACTTAAAAAGGACAAGTCAGACAAACTTTGAGGTATTTCACCTGAAATCTTGTTCAATCAAAGATCAAGTGATTCCAACAATTTCATATTCCCCATGTCATTTGGTATCTCTCCATTAAGACGGTTTCGAGACAAGTTCAAAAACCGAAGCGCGGTTAGCTTTGAAATTTCAAAGGGAATAGTTCCAGAAAGATTATTACTTGAAAGATCAATCATTCTTACAAGCATCAAGTTGTCTCTATACTCTAACTCGTCTCCTTTCGGAACTAAGACGAGATTTTCTTTGTAGTTGTTATAGTTGAAGCTGGAACCGTAGTAATACTTTAAAGGGTTAGCAAAGAAATCATCTTCAGTACATACCCTAATACACAATTCCCAAAATAGTTATTTGGTATCAGTGGTTCTAACCTTGCTCTACAATCTACGTTGAATCTAAAAGCAAACTTCTCTTTCTCCTTTTCAACTCCTTGAATAGCTTTTGCAATACAAACACTCAAATAAGCACAAGCGAGAACAAACGATGATAATTTGTTTGGCTTTGATTCTTCTGTATCGAATAATTCCGATTTGGATAACACCCTTTGCTTGATTTTATCCAAGTCCCCACATGTGAACTCTAAGTCTCTAACGTAGCACGAACATACTCTTTCAGTTTTGGTTCAATGTAAATAATTTTTACACCGTCAATCAATTATAGCCATTAAATAATTAAAAATATTTGAATTTAATTAATAATAAATATTTCTAATATTATACAGTGAGTTAGTGATTTCTTTTGTCAACTAGTCAAATGACTAGATTCATACACGATAAATGTAAAAAAAATGAAGAATCATGTGCTCAAATTAGACCCTTTGTAATTATCTGTTAATTGAATTGTACTAATAGAACAAACAACTGTTATAATTTTTTATTTTTATTTTTGGTTACAAACAAACTGTTATAATTTACTTCCTTTAAAATACTTATACCGACTTTATCAAAAATAAAAATACTTATACCGACAATATTAATTAGTTTATTCAAACATGAATTATTTTATATTAAATTGCTGACCAAAATTAATTTATTCGAAATTAATATATTTGGTACCACTAAAACAAATTACAAACTAAAATTTATTTAAAAATAATATCTCTTTTTATTCGAATTACAAACCAAAATTCTTATGGCATGTTTTCAATTTGGTCACATCACATCCATATGAAAAATATTAATCACTATAGCTGCACTTGCTCTCTACAATCAATTAACACAAAGTCCTTCAAAAAACAACGTGCTAAAGAGATCCATTACATGTTCATTCAAAACAAGGCCAACTTCAACACCACCTTTCCCATTTTTGCTATCAGCCAAACCAATGGTTAAACCTCTATCAACTGACACTATTTCCACCTTTTCCGGCCTTCCCCAACCAAAATCAATCTCATAAACACCAAATCTATTAGACCCCGCTAATCCCATAATTTGAAATCCTTCACTTATTATAGATATAAAATCATCAAATAAATTTTCAGCTCCTTCTAGAACACCCTTTTCATTAATCATCTTTATTTTCTCATGAATACTCCTAGCAACCAAAAATACTGCATCTTCTTTTATGAAATCGAATGGTTTTGTATCAACTATATGTCCCCATACACAATTTCCAAAATAATTATTTGGTATTCGTGGCTCTAACCTTGCTCTACAATCTACATTGAACCCCATAACAAACTTCTCTTTCTCTTTTTCAACTCCATTAATTGCTTTTGCAAAACAAACGAGCGAATAAGCACAAGCGAGAACAAAAGTTGATAGTGTTTGAGGCTTTGTTTCATTTGTTTCGGATATTTCCCATTTCGATAAAACCATTTGCTTTATCTTGTTCAAATCTTCACGTCCGAGCTCAAAAGTAGCTCGGACATAGTCTTTGAGTTTTGGTTCAAAAGGGAAAATCTTCAAGCTTTGTTTGTTTCTTTTTTCATTTGGGAACATTTTGGCATTGATCTCGAACCATTTATTTGTGAATGCATCACCAAGTCCATTTTGATCTTTGATGATTTCCCTCTCGAATAAAGGTTCTAACTCTGGCAACAAACTTGGCAATTCTTCGGTTTCAATGATTTTGCTGCATAGATAAGCCCAAGCTTTGATGAACATAGTTGATGATTTTCCATCGAGAACAGCATGGTGTGTGCTTATTCCAATGGAAAAACCACTTTTTGGAAAAAGGGTTACTTGAATTGAGATAATAGAAGCAAAAGAATCTGTTGATTCTAAGTTAGGTACAAATAATTGAGACAAAGAAGCTTCATGGGGTGAGTTTTCAATGACATGATTGAAATCTGAATCAGACTCTACAATGAGGAAAGAGACACCGTCGTCATCATTGGGATTGAATTGGATGAATGGTTTGGGAGAATCGGAAGGCCAAATAATTTTACCGGCTAAAGGGAGAAAGTGTTGAAGGGTTAAAGAAAGTGATGTTTTGAGTTTTGGAACAATGTTTTGAAAGAAGAAAGAAGGGTGTGATTGTGAATTTGGGAGGGTGTAGAAGAAGATTCTTTCTACCGGATGAAACGTTAGCCAAAATATGTCAAAGAAAGTGAGAGGTAGTGTTTTTGTTGTTTGAGTTGATGGTGGGGGAACAACTTTGACGTGTTCATGGATTTTAATGTTATTGTTGTTGGAAGCCATGTGACACAGAGGAAGTCTTTGAATATATTTCTTAGCTATGAAAAATGAGGGGGAATGAAGCTTTTATAGAGAAAGTTCAAAGTGTTAAAAGGGAAAAGAATGAATATCATGATAATTAATTTTAGGAATAGAAACAAAATTATCAAGTTATTTCAAAAGTATTTAGGAATATTTATTTTAGAGTTAAATAAGTTTTGGTCCCTATAAATATATTATATTTTATTTTTATTTACTCTAAATTTTTCTTCAAAAAAAAAATTGTCGTTAACCTTTTTTGTGTTTGCTTTGTAGTCAATCAATCAAATTATTATGTTAATAATTTATAGATTTTTGTGGGAGATATTCTTATAATATTATAAAATATTTACTAAAAACTTTTAAAAAGGATTATTATTTGAAAACAAGAAGATAACTATTGAGTACGAAAAATATTTGAAGGACTCTTATTTGAAATTTTTTTGACTTATTTAACCTTTTTTTACGTTTGTTCATTCAAAACTCTTCAAAGGAACACTTGTGCAAGTTGTATAATGCAGCGTTATCTTCCTTTCAAGATTTTTTAATACTTTGATTTTGTGGTAAAAAAATGTTTTAAATCACCGATCGTTAGTTGGTTCAGTGGTGATTGGTGCTGAACTTGGTAGGGAGGACCGCGGTTCGATCCCCCACAACTGCGATCGGGAGGAGGCTGGAACCACTTGATGCCAGAACTGACCCCCGAACCAGATTCAACTGGTGGTGAAAACCCGAAAAAAAAAATGTTTTAAATCTGCTCTCTTTAGAATATAAGAAATATAAGAAAAAAAACATTTGAAAAGTTGATGCATCGATTTATTTGGTTCTAGATGGAGCAAGAAAGAATTAAACACTTTTGGTCATAAATAAACATTCTGCTGCGGCAGTTGTTTTTTGATGCAAAGGAAAAATCAACATGGTTCAAGAAATGCTTAGAAAAGTAAAAAGTTTTTGAAAAGTCTTTTGTTTTGAAAAGTATATACGACTTTAGCCTTTGATTAATTGATTTATATATTTTTTTGAAGATCTTCTTTTGTAGTGTAGGCGTGTAGCCATCTAATTGCAAATATCTTCAATTGGTTCAAAGTCAGTTAGGGGCCGGGCATTTCCAATTACCAAATAAAGAAACTGAATTATTTAGTTAAGAAAAAAGTGAATTATGATTTTATTCAGGTTAAATAAAATTTTGTGCTTATAAAAAAAAATAAAAAAAATAAAATTTTGTCCTTAAAAATATAGTGAATCTTGATTTTAATTCTCAACATGTCAATGTTATGTTCAAAAAATGAGAAGGAAATGTAAAAAAAAAAAAAAAACAAAGAGCCATGAGTTTAAATATATTGAAAAGAGAAAATAAATTCAAAGGAAGTGGGATATACAACAGAAACCTTTAAAGCTTAAACAAATCTTAGGAAAACCTAGTTTGTTTCTAGCAAGTGCCGATTCAAGCTGAGGAGGTTAAGATGACCACCAAATATATGAAGATAAAGATAATCTTATACTTGTCAAAATGTCAGCACACACATTCCCCTGTTTCTCTAAAGATGTGTAACCGACATGATAAGAATTTTCATTATTACCGGTGGCCTTGAGCCTAGGGATGTTGAGGCAAAATGCAAAATCCCAATTTGATGTTTTAAAGATAACAAACATCTTAATTATATTTTAAATGTAATTCTGATCTCATTGTTATCTAACAAGTGCTCTTGAGTGTTTTAATTAGTCAGGAACAATTAAGCTTCTAATCTCAATGATATTCATTATGTTTTGGCAAAAAGAGAAGCTTCAGGATCAGTCTGAGAATGATCTCTGGTTTAATTGCAACATTCTCCTCATGAACAAGAATAAATGCAAAAGCACTTATTTCATTAAGTCAACCATATACAAGACAAAGAAGCACTTATTTCTCATGAACAATTAAGGCAAGGAATAAGTTGGAAAGAAAGTGACTTTCCTCTTTGGACAAAGTTAATGATCAAGCATGTGCAACATGATAATTTCTCAAGGCATCATCTAATCAGGTGTATCAAGAGTGTTTGGACAAGAATTACATAGACCAATAAGGATGAGACAACACACATTCAACTCATAGTTGTCATGTACCTTCAATGTCATTATTTAATGAACATTCTCCAAGAGATTAATTTTTAATCAAGAAAAGGAAGTACATGGAAAGGACAAGTGAATAGTTATGCAAGGACATCACAGCTGCATTCCCTTCACACTACAGCTGGCCACAGTTCTGCATCATTCTCCATTTGAAGATCATGTGTAAAATTCGCCCAGATTGGAGAACAATCTCAGAATGATGCTGAGAATGACTGTCCTTTGCTTTTGAAGTTGCAAGCTCATCTACAACTGTCCAAAACGTGCCTAAATGGTCTATAACGGATATACTTGGTGAGGAAGCAAGGAACAACTATCTACAGCCCATTGCAAGCTGTCATTATGCCCTTTTATTTGAAAACATGAAGAACAGCAGGGAGAACGTTCTGAGAAAGATCAGTTTGAGCTTATCCACTCAACAATTCAGCATGAGCTGTCTATTTTGAATCAACTAGCCGTTGGAGAACTTCCTTTGGGACCAAGGAACTGAAGACTCAAGGTTCAACTATAAAAGGAAGGCTTTGACAACATTGAAGAGCAAGAATTCAATTTACAACAATCAATCTACTTGTCTTTGTGACACAAGTTTTTAAGCTCTTCTTTAAAGATCTCTTTCACTCCATATTTTGTAATTATCATACTAGGATCAGTATCCATTTTGAGTGAACAAAGAGAGATTTTATTGTAACTAGCTTTTCAACTTAGTTTGAGTGAGAAAGCTTTAGATCCAAACCATTATCAAAATTGTGAAGATTGACTCAATTCAATACGTAACTATTGATTGAGTGACACCTCATAAAGTCTAGGAAAGACTTAGGTAGATCAAGCAAGTGAAGCTTGGAAGATTGTGATCTTGGATTAGATCAAAGAAGAAGTGTATCTTGAGATCGGTAGAATCTCTTAGTGGACAATCTCACAGGAGCGTGGGGACTGGAGTAGCCCATACTATTAAGGGGTGAACCAGGATAAAATTATTGTGTCTCTTCTCTCCCAACTCATATTAATTTTATGCAAACACAAACACACACAAATCACTTATTGTTTTGTTTGCAGCTCAGAGATCGTTCTAAGATCATTCTCCTAACTTATACTATTTATTCTGAGATCATTCTAACGTATGTTTTGATATCTAATTTTTAAAAGGACAATTTTTAAAGGTTCACAATTCAAACCCCCCTTTCTTGTGAAAAACTTTGCTACTTCAAGGGAAAATTTTCTACCGGCTTTTGGTCATTTGCGACAGAAAAATCCAAAACAGAATTAAAAAAAAATATAGTTTGCAAATATATGCGGAAAAATTTTCAAATGGAGGAATTTGCGTAGATTTCAAGACCGCCACAAATTTAGGCTTTTTTATATCTATATATATAATTCCTAGATAGTTCTCCTACTATCCATCTTAACCCTAATCCACATCACCCACTTACATCCAATTAAATCACACAATAATGCCACATCACTTCCTTATATTATATCATTTTCATCTCTATTTTTTTTTGTTTCCACATCACTTCCTTATATTATATCATTCTCATCTCTATTTTTTTTTATATTATATCAATCTCATAATAAATAATAAAGAATTATGTTTCTCCAATTATCCAAAAATTAATGTCACAAGATGTTACAATTTTCTACATTATTATTGAATTTTACCTCTCCAATTATCCAAAAATTGATGTCACAAGATGTTACACTTTTCTACATTATTATAACATTTCTTAGTGACAATGAAGATGAACATAGTTGGATTCTCTTTCAACATTTATCCCATTTAAATGTCAACCGTTTTCATAGAAACAACAAAGAGTTTATAATTTAGTCACACAAAAAAATACGAAGAGTGTATACATTATTGACTTAATTACATTATAATTTTAGAGAAGAGTGAAGGTTATGCAAAAAATTAGGTTATGGGATTGAAATATATAATAACCATTATCATTATCATATTTCATTCAATTTTAGTGTGTCGCCTATGCGTTGCACTATTGCATTGGCTGGCGCACCCCACAAAAAAAAAATTCATTCAATTTTGATAGTCCGTACTCATTCTCTATACATATAGGTATATATATTGGTTGGAGGAAATGATAAGTACATCACTTTTATATTATTATTATTATTATTATTATTATTATTATTATTATTTTCATTTTATAATACTTATTGTTACAATTTATACGAATAATTTTTCAACATTATAATATAAAATACCACATAACACCTGTGCATCGCACGGGTGTGGGACTAGTTTGAAAAAAGCCGCTGCAACATTTTAAGAAACCGCTGCAAATAATAGGTGAAAAAAATTCAAAAAGAGTATTTTGCGGCGGTTTCAAAACCAAAATAGGTTACACACTGTTTCCTTATGATAATTCTTGATGTTTTAATTGGTTTTAGTTTTCAGGACTAATCATTTATAAAAATTGAAAGAGAGGTCAAAAAATATGTGACTAAAGGGCAGATTAGGGAAAAAAATGAAGCAAGCTGAAAATTGGTGATGCGGATTATGTACATAATTAAATTTGGAAAATGCTAACTAGTGTCCCCGGGGCACTAGTTAAAGATACTAATTATAGTAAAATCACATTGAAACTTGTGTAGTCAATGTTTATAAAGTATAAAAAGTGTCATTTCCAATGCAAAAATTACTTTTTTTGTATCCTTAACTAGTGCCCCGGGGGCACTAGTTAGCATGACACATTAAATTTTCTATATTTATTTTTTTTCGAAGTTATAACTGACATAAATTTTAATTATCATATACAGTATAAACTATTACTGATAAAAAATTCAAAATAATTTTTTGAACAAAAAATTCAAAATAATTATCATATGTACAGAAAAAACTATTTTACACGGCATAACTTATAACTGATGACACAAATTTCCAAATAACCATCATATACAGGACAAATTATCATTGATAAAAATTTCGAAAAAACTATTTTACACAGGATATGATATAATTGACATAAATTTTAACTATCATATACGGGATAACTTTAATATCAAAATTTACATTAATCTATACTTAAATTAGAATTTAGAACTATTAGAAAAACCTTAACTAACGTTACTTTACGAAATAGTATTTAAAAAACCTTAACTAATGTAGCGTTACTAGTTGAAAGAAAAAATTTAAACTACAAACTTATAAGCTATATGAAATAGTATTTAAAAAATAGACTATAAATTAGTAAAATACGCTAAGCTCTTTTAAAACATTGTTATCAAACGCTAAAACATATCTTCCTATCGATAACAATAATAGTCAATAGTCTATTTCAATTTTTTCATATCTTTTACTAAAACGCTAAAATATATGATGAC
Organism: Trifolium pratense; assembly: GCF_020283565.1. NCBI lineage: Eukaryota > Viridiplantae > Streptophyta > Magnoliopsida > Fabales > Fabaceae > Trifolium > Trifolium pratense. The sequence goes on from NC_060064.1 coordinate 33,152,586, forward strand.
ATGCGTCATTACATGAAAATAAAGACCAATTGCAAGTGTTTTTAGAAGAATTTTGACCTATTTCATGGAGGAATAATGCATTAGTTTGAGAATATTTGCAAAGGAAAAAAGTAGCTGAAGATTGATAAAAAAAAAGAGCCAAAGTTCCTGTTTTTTTGTCTGGGGCGAAATTCTTCGTGCCCGGGGTGAAAAGTGTATCAAAAATCTGGTCAAGTTATTGTTTTTTTGCCTGGGGCAAAATTTTCTGTGACTGTGGCGAAAATCTCATTTATTGGCCTCAGCTATAAAAGGAAGTAGTAGATCTGAAATTGGGGATCGAAGATTGACCGGAAAAACATCATTTTGAAGTGTGGAAAGACATCAAGATCAACTTGTATAATCATGCTTTCTCTTACTCTTTTGATTGTAATTTCTCTTTTTACTATGTGTAACTAAATTTCCATGGTTGGTCCTTTAGGAGATTCTAATTGTTATTTTTCTTGAACAATGTGATTATCATATGATATGATCAATGAATTACGAAGTTAGTTTATTTGATTATTCCTGGTACTTAATGCTTTGTATGAATTCACGACTTATATGATGATTTCAATGATTTGTTTTACTATGACGATAGGAATGAATCATCGATCTAGGGATAATTAATCAATTAACTTTCACTTAAGACATTTTGGATTGTTAATGGAGATTTTAAGGATTAATGTTTTTATTCCTCAATTGATCATCGAGTCACCTAAGACATTAGGGATTGATGATCAAGAGAGAGGATTATGTTACCAAGACATTGAGCATAATCAATTTAGATTTAATCTAATCATGAAACTACATGGAGTAATTTTTAATCATACATGAAATTATCAAGAAAAATAGTAATTAGATGAACCAATAAGGACCAATCGATTCTCTTCATCAATTTGAATTCTAAGTCATTTTTAAGTTTATGATAAAAATCCAAACGAAGTTAAACTCTCCCCTTTGCATTTGAATTATTAATCCTAAATTAATTTAATTATTTTGTTGAGATTAAAACAATCTTTATAGATACGAACTTTGATTTTATTACTTGACGACAATTTAATACACTTGCTAAATTTTTATCAATATACTACACACATTTTTAAAAGATAAACACACCCTTAGTACTCAACCGCAATTGGATAGTAGGCAGTCCATCCTTTGCCACACCTTCAAAATATCAATTCCATTTGTCACCAAACGAAATTGTCATTGTTTTGTCACAGGCTGCATGTTATTTGCTCCATGTCTTTTTTCTTGGTGAATTTTATTTGCTCCATGTCTCTTTCTTTCAATTGAGTCATGGAAAATATAGACCGAATTAAGATTCCATATGGCAAGTTGGCAACAAGAAGAATTGAAATAGCAAAATAAAATAAAATACTAATAAATATTTGTTTGTGAAATTTTTAATAGAACAATTGTATGTTCAAATTCACTTTTATGAAATGCAAAGTAATTTAAAAAGTATAAAATATGTTTTGGTAATTAATTGATTTAATAAAAAAATGTTTAGAAATCTTTCAAAGTTTGAAATTTTAAAATTCAAACTTATTATGCAATTCACTTCTACATAATTGTATTAAAATATGAATCACTTTAAATTAAATTGTTAAGTAAACTTAATTTTATAAAATCAATTCATTCAAAATAAATATCTACAACCACTAAAATAAATAAGAAAACTCACTATCTCTAATTATATTCGACATACAAATAAAAAAATTCTTCGGACATGTTATCTATCTAATCCGATCTATATGAAGAGATTAATCACTACAATTGTGTTTGCTCTTCGGTCAACTAATGCAAACCTTCAAGAAACAAAGTGCTAAAGAGATCCATGACATGCTTATTAAGAACCAACCCAACTTCAATTCCACCTTTGCCATTTTTGCCCTCAGCCAGACCAATGGTTAAACCTCTATCAATTGATACTATCTCCACCTTTTCTGGCCTTCCCCAACCAAAATCAATTTCATAAACACCAAATCTATTAGACCCTGCCACTCCAATAATTTCAATTCCTTCACTTGTCATAGAAATATATTTATCAAATGCATCATTAGTTCCTTGAAGAGCACCCTTTTCGTTTATCATCACTATTTTCTCATGAATGCTTTTAGCAACTAAAAACAATCCATCTTCTTTTATGAAATCAGATGGTTTTGCATCAACAAAGTGTCCCCATACACAATTTCCAAAATAGTTATTTGGTATTGGTGGCTCTAACCTTGCTCTACAATCTACACTAAATGCAAAAGCAAACTTTTCTTTCTCCTTTTCATATTTGTGAATCGCTTTTGCAACACAAACGAGCGAATAAGCACAAGTGAGAATAAAAGATGATAGTGTTTGAGGCTTTGATTCATTTGTATCAAATATTTCCCATTTGGATAACACCATTTGCTTTATCTCACTCAAATTTTCTCGTGTGAGCTCGAATGTAGCACGAACATAGTCATCTAGTTTTGGTTGAAAAGGTAAAATCTTCAAGCATCGTTCGTTACCTTTTTCATTTGGGAACATTTTGGTCATGATTTCGATCCAGTTATTTGTGAATGTATCAGCAAGCTCATTTTGATCTTTGATGATTTCTCTGTCGAATACTGGTTCAAACTTTGACAGCAAAATGAGTTTGTTGCATAGATAAGCCCAAGCTTTGATGAACATAGTGGAAGATTTTCCATCAAAAACAGCATGGTGTGTGCTTATTCCAATAGAAAAACCACTTTTTGGAAAAAGGGTTATTTGACATGAGATAACAGAAGCAAAAGAATCTGTTGAATCTAAGTGAGGTACAAAAGAACGAGACAAAGAAGTTTCATGGGGTGAGTTTTCAATGACATGGTTGAAATCTGAATCAGACTCTGCAATGAGCAATGAAACACCGTCATCATCATTGGGGTTGAATTGAATGAATGGTTTGGGAGAATCAGAAGGCCAAATGATTTTACCGGCTAAAGGTAGAAAGTGTTGGAGGGTTAAAGAAAGTGAGGTTTTGAGTCTTGGAACAATATTTTGGTAGAAAAAAGTAGGGTGTGATTGTGAATTTGGGAGGGTGTAGAAGAAGATTCTTTCTACTGGATGAAATCTTAGCCAATATATGTCAAAGAAAGTGAGAGGTGTTGTTGATGTTTGGGTTGATGATGGTAGAGGAACAACTTTGAATTGTTGATGGATTTTAATGTTGTTGGAAGCCATGAAAGATTAGAGATAAATTTCTTAGCTATGCAAGAATAGAGGTATGGTTAGAGTCGTGTGGATTGGAGGAGATTTAGAGTTATGATAACTAATGTTAGGAAGTCGATATTTTCACATATCAAATAAGAGTATAATTGTTGTGCACTGTCAGTGTAAAGATTCTTTACACATACATCCAATGATATGTTGCCACATCATTTAATGAATTTGACACATCATGTGTTTTTAAATAACATACATGATGTGTCAGTATATTATTGGATGCATGTGTAAAATAACTTTACACTGACGGTGTATATAAATTAAATTCATCGAGTAATCAATGACCATGTTGTCTTAAATGTGTATCATACATCGACACGTGACACTGGTTCTCTCTTTCACAGACACACCCAATTTTATTTTTTGAGAAGGCCTTCACCCACCTCTCCAAAGGACATATTTTATATATCGAAAAATGTTATTCCAATGTGAATGGTAAAAAAGTGTGTTAATTTTGTGTCCCCAAATTTTGTGTTTAGATAACACTTCTCTTTATTTAATGTACTTACCACTAAATATAAGTAAAATTCACATTTTTATATTTAGAATAATTAATATATTTAGTTTATATTATGTATAATATATATTAATTCGATAATGAATGTGAATTTTGTTTATATTTTATTACGGATGATGAGTTGATTAATTTACAAATTTTGTGAACCTCACACATCAAAATCAATGTAACTTTGTAAAACTTTGAGGAGAAGGTTTAAGTGAAATCGACTTTAAGTGAAATCGACCGCAGTGATAGAAGATAGAATTATATTAAATAAATAATTTAGAAATTTAAGTAGTTTAGAATTTATATAATTAATTGGTCGTTATTTGAATTATTATTTAGTTTGACTCCTTCCTTAACCTTTTAGGCCATTTTGGTATATTCATTGCTAGTTATTATATATATATATTTGAAGGCACCCGTAAAATAAAATGAAAATGGTTTACTGTGCTGAAATATAAACAATTGTTGGATATTGAGGTGATGATGGAAATAGGGGTATTCAATCTTGAAAATGAATGAAAAATTGATAACCAATCACCAGAAGCAGATTTGCTGTAGTAATAGTTTCCACAATTTTGATGCTTTTTTTAATTTAGAGTCATTGGATTTAAAATATGTGGCTGACATTATTGTAAATGATTTTATAACTTTATTAATCTGAACTATTTGATCAATTATTATGTTCGAGATTAAAAACAGTACGAAAACTTTGTGTTTTATTTACGGCAAAACTTTCAATCCCAATAATAAGCAAATTACATCTTTTTAAATTCATTGCATAATTAATTTATTTGGTATATATTATTGTTCAAATACATTAAATATGCAATAAATCTAAAAAGATGAAATTTGTTTATAAAATATCATGGAGGGATTACTCCCTCCTCCACAATTATAAAAAAAAAAAAAAAAAACAACTTTCTTGTTCCAAATAATAAGCAAAAAAGACAATTTTTTTTATCATTTTCAAAATTTACTTTTATTTATTCTCATAAAATGCAATTTTTACACTCTTCTTTTCCCCATAAAATTTATTTTTTTTAAAAAAAAACACAAAGGTTTCTTACTTTAAAGTATTAGGGTCTGTTTGGTTCAAAAGAGTAGAAGGGGAGGAGATGGATTTTTATAGAGGGGAGGGAAGGGGAGGGGAGGGAAAAATTTTAATTGCAGATGTGTTTGGTTCAAAAGAGGGAAGGTGAGGGGGAGGAGAGAGATTTTAATTGCAAATATGTTTAGTTCACGAGGGGAGGGGAGGGATGATATAATTAAATCACTTTTTTATCCTTATAATTTATAAGAGTCTCATAATTTTAAAATTATTCACTTTATAAATATTTAAATATAAGAACTCAATAGACTCGAAACTCCACAAATGTAATTATTTGTTGATGTTAATTTTTTTTTATCTTGATGGTTGATTGAATCTAATAAATAATTTATAAAAATTAAACTGCACACAAAAATTTTAAGTTTAATCTTATAAAAAAAATTATATATATACATTTAACGTAATAGGCAAAGACAAAAAGTTATATAAAACAAATTAATCACATGTAACAAAATATAAACGTAGGCAAAACAATTATATGACAAAATTGTATATTCGATGCAACAGATTGAAAATTGTGTTGAAATAAGAAATATCAACGAATCCAAAAAAAAAATTGAAAAAAAATTATATATGTCTGTGTGAGTGAATAATAATTAACGTAAGCAAAAACCTAAATAAATAGCAAGTTCTCACTTTTTATAATAAAAAAGAGTTTAATTGTTGTACACCGTCGGTGTAAATTTTTTTTACACATACATCCAATGACGTGTTGCCACATCATTTAATGAATGTGACACATCATGTGTTTTTAATTACCATACATGATGTGTCGGTATATTATGGGACGCATGTGCAAAATAACTTTACACCGACGGTGCATATAAATTAAATTCAATAAAAAAGTACCAAGTCTTTTTTTTTACACAAAAAAATAGCAAGTTAACAACATTAAAAATGCAAGTAAAGATGATTTTGGTATTTAAAAATAAATATAAGGATAATTATGTCAACATAATTAAAATTGTAATAACATTTAATGTCTCTCCACCCCTCCCCTCCAAATCCCCCCAATTTGGGGGGAAGTAAACACTCGTCTAAAATGTGTTTTGAATCCCTCCCCTTCCCTCACCTCCCCTTCTAAAAAATTGAACCAAACATAAAAAATTGAAAATATCATCTCACCTCCCCTCCAAAACCCCCGAACCAAACGGACCCTTATACTTTTCTTAACAAGTGAAACAAGTAAGATTCCTTTGGTATATTCATGTATCAGTCACTCTATATGACATTGTTAACTAAAATTCATTTAAGACATAACTCAAATAACAAAACTCACTAACTCTTCAACTAAGGACCAAAAATTCTTCAGGCATGTTATCCATCTAGTTCGATATAATATGAAGAGATGAATCACTAGCTCTTCAATTAATTAATGCAAACCTTCAAGAAACAAAGTGCTAAAGAGATCCATGGCATGTCTATTAAGAACCAACCCAACTTCAATTCCACCTTTGCCATTTTTGCTCTCAGCCAAACCAATGGTTGAACCTCTATCAACTGATACTATCTCCACCTTTTCCGGCCTTCCCCAACCAAAATCAATTTCATAAACACCAAATCTGTTAGACCCCGCCACTCCGATAATTTCAATTCCTTCACTTGCCATAGACATATATTTATCAAACGCACCATTAGTTCCTTCAAGAGGACCTTTTTCGTTTATCGTCACTATTTTCTCATGAATGCTCTTAGCAACTAAAAACACTCCATCTTCATTTATGAAATCATATGGTTTTGTATCAACAAAATTTCCCCATACACAATTTCCAAAATAGTTATTTGGTATTGGTGGCTCTAACCTTGCTCTACAATCTACGGTGAAAGCAAAAGCAAATTTTTCTTTCTCGTTTTCAACTCCATGAATTGCTTTTGCAAGACAAACAAGCGAATAAGCACAAGTGAGAACAAAAGATGATAGTGTTTGAGGCTTTGATTCATTTGTATCAAATATTTCCCATTTGGATAACACCATTTGCTTTATCGTACTCAAATTTTCTCGTGTAAGCTCGAATGTAGCACGAACATAGTCATCTAGTTTTGGTTGAAAAGGTAAAATCTTCAAGCATCGTTCGTTTCCTTTTTCATTTGGGAACATTTTGGCCATGATCTCGATCCAGTTACTTGTGAATGAATCACCAAGTCCGTTTTGATCTTTGATGATTTCCCTGTCGAATGAAGGTTGTAACTTTGGCAACAAAATTGGCGATTCTTCGGTTTCGATGATTTTGTTGCATAGATAAGCCCAAGCTTTGATGAACAAAGTTGAAGATTTTCCATCAAGAACAGCATGGTGTGTGCTTAATCCAATGGAAAAACCACTTTTTGGAAAAAAGGTTATTTGAAATGAGATAATAGAAGCAAAAGAATCTGTTGATTCTAAGTGAGGTACAAAAGAATGAGACAAAGAAGCTTCATGGGGTGAATTTTCAATGACATGGTTGAAATCTGAATCAGACTCTGCTATGAGCAATGAAACACCGTCATCATCATTGGGATTGAATTGAATGAATGGCTTGGGAGAATCAGAAGGCCAAATGATTTTACCGGCTAAAGGTAGAAAGTGTTGGAGGGTTAAAGAAAGTGAGGTTTTGAGTTTTGGAACAATATTTTGGTAGAAAAAAGAAGGGTGTGATTGTGAATTTGGGAGGGTGTAGTAGAAGATTCTTTCTACCGGATGAAACCTTAGCCAAAATATGTCAAAGAAAGTGAGAGGTGTTGTTGATGTTTGGGTTGATGATGGTGGAGGAACAACTTTGAAGTGTTCATGGATTTTAATGTTTTTGTTGTTGGAAGCCATGAAAGATTAGAGGGAGGAAGTGTTGTTTGAATAAATATCTTAGCTATTAGAGGTAAGGTTTAATAGACAGAGGGTCGTGTGGAATGGAAGAGATCTAGTAAGAGTTGAAAGTTATAAGCGGGGAAAAAATGAAAATTATGATAACTAATGTTAGGAATAAAACCTAAATTATTTGCTTATGGACAAGAAAATTCCAACCCATATCAAACAAACAAACAAAAAACTTGTCGACAATTCCAAATATCAAAATATTGACCAAGTATTTCATATGAATTTATGAAAAAATAACCAAAATGACCTTTGCAAGATAAGTAATTGGATATAAATCTTCTTTTTTGCTTTTGTTGTTTGCTACTTTTTTTTTAGAACGGCAAAGGAAAGTCGTTATCAAAACATGGTACAAAGAAGTGTTTTCAAAAGGTTTAAAATAAATTGCTATAGAAAATTCGTTCATTTTGGCGGAGAACTCTATGATTAGCATGGGTGACAAAAGCAAAGATATATACGGCTTTTGCATTTGTTTTGTGTTTTCTAAAGAACATTTGTTTCTTGCGCCTTGTTTCTTTTTATGTTTCTAGAAGAAAATATACTTTTGTAGTCAATCGGATTTGGATTTCCTGCTGTACAGAAAGCACGCAGTTTCACGTTGTACTGCATCCTGACCGTTCAATCACGATCCACCATATCAAATATATAGTGGTTGCTGGATCGTAATCAAACGATCAGGATACAGTTCATCATGAAACTACGTGTATTTTATACAACAAACAAGAAATCCAATTCATCTACATCTACAATCTACAATATAAACAAATCAATCCTTTTATATTCTCAAGTACGTACACATGGCATGCTAATTGCCTTAGTTACATATACCTTATTGTCATTCAAAATGCATTCATGTGGATTCTAATATTAAAATGCTAAAAAACAACATCAAATCTGATCTTTTTTCTTAATAAAATAAAATAGAAATCTTTCGTTCAATAAATACTAGCTAAAATAATAACTACAATTTGGTTAGTGCTGGTCACTTTTGATTTTCTTTATGCAAAATGCTAAACAGTGCCCCCGGGCACTGGTTAAGCATGCTAAAATAAAAATTTTGTCTCGAAATGCGTGCATTCAATGTCTCAAAAGTACAAAAAGTTATCTTTTCAATATAAATTTTATTTTTTATTTCCCTTTTAGGTATACTTAACAAGTACCCGGGGCACTGTTTAGCATGACCCTTTCTTTATTTATCCCATGTATGAAGATGTTTTCCTAACATGCGCGCATCCGTACAATAAGAAAGTTACCCACTATGCATGTGATCATTTATTGTTTTTATTGACACAATGATCACTTATTGTTGGACTTATTATAATCAATACTCCGTACCTCAATGTATGTCGTTTTCACATTTTTAAGAAATGTAATTAATGTTGTATGTAAAATAGAGATTATGAGTTGATTTACAAAATTGTCTTTCATTTGTAATATGGAAAAAATAAATTAAAGAATTGAAAGAAGAGAGAGTAATAAATAATTAAGGTTATAATAGAAAAAATAACATTAAATGTTTGATATTTACTTTGTAAATAACTAAATACGATAAAATTTACTTTGTATATATAGACACCGTATAACATTTTACTTTGTTAAATTCTTGTATATATCTAAAATAATTATTAATGTAAATAATATTTACTTTATTACTGTTAAGTAGTGGATACAGCTGTAGAGTTTATCACATTGGTTAACACAGCTGTACAATTTATTTACATTGATTAGATTACTATTAATATTTATTTTTATTATATATTTTATATAACAGAGCAGTGCTAATCCTATGTAATTACATACTCATTCCTTCATCTTATATAATGAAAACCATGCTTCCTATATTGAAGGCTGAGTGTGTCGACATGGTATCAGAGCCTCTCTACGATCCGTTGGGCCACCTGTTATCAGGTTTTCGCTATCGGGCCACCTATCGTTTATATCCACGCACCAAGCCCAATAGTGCTGGGCGTGAGGGGGTGTGTTAAGAGTCCCACATCGATTGAGAGATGGTCTGACTAAGTGTTTATATACTAGAGACAATCCTTACATTAATATAATACTTCCCATTTGGCTAACACCATTTTGATTTATCTTATTCAAATCTTCACATGTGAGCTTGAACGTGGCACGAACTGAGTCTTCGAGTTTTGGCTCAAGAGCAAAAATCTTCAAGTTTTTTTTGTTTACTTTTTCATTTGGGAACTTCTTAGATATGATCTCGATCCATTTATTTGTGAATGTAACACCTAGTTGATTTGGATCTTTGATGATTTCCCTATTGAACGAAGGTTCTAACTCTGGCAATAAAGTTGGTGATTCTTCTTCGGTTTCAATTGTTTTTTTGCACATATAAGCCCAAGCTTTGATGAACATGGTTGAAGATTTTCCATCGAGAATAGCATGATGTGCGCTAATTCCGATGCTAAGACCACTATTTGGGAAAAGAGTGACTTGGATTGAGATAATAGAAGCAAAAGAATCCGTTGATTCTAAGTGAGGTATTAAAGATCGAGACAAAGAAGCTTCATGGGGCGACTTTTCGATGACACGGATGAGTTCAGATGACTTCCGCTAAAAAATAACATTCAGATGAGTTCAATTCTTCTTTTGGATTACTATAAAGAAAGTATAATGAATTTAGCGAAATAATTTATAAATATATCGCTATATGTATGAATTATTTCGAAGTAGCGGATGTGTAAAAATAGGGCGCGCGAGTAACCAATAGGGTGGCAAAAATAGCTCCTTTTTCTAATAGTAGTCATTTGGGCTTCAATTATAATCACACATCCTTTTGGGTAACACAATGCTTAATCCGGTTCATGTTTTACTTCAATTCGTATCATGGTAAGCAGCCGGTAAGCAGTCGATGCCCACGTATGGAACCTCTCAAACATGGAAAATTAGAAGCTAGAATTTGGCGTGTCAAGGCACATTTGCAGTACGGCTCTTTGGACGTGAAAACAAACACTCACCAAGTTCTCTTATCTTTCCTAAAATCTCAGTTTTTTCGTGGAAATAAAGTTCAGAACGTAGATTTCGAACTTGCTTAAATTTTAATAAAAGTCCATAACGTCATGTCCCGTTAAATCACACTAAAAGAAGTTTAGAATCTATGTTCCGAACTTTATTTCCATGGACAAAAATAGAATTTTAGAAGAGATAATAGAGAATGATTGGGGAAGGGAGAAAAACCTTCCTAACTGAGCATGTTCTCCCTCAGAGTTAAACTCAAACTTTTTTGTCCACATATATTTGCATCAATGTTGACACCCACTACATTATTGTCGATAGACTTTCAACTTAAGGAGTCGTTCATTTTGTAATCATTTTTCTGATATATTTGTTGGATCATGAGAAAAGTCCAGAAAATTATCATATTTGAGTTAAAAACAATTACACAAGTTAACTGGACGCAACATTTTCACCTAAAACTTTGCAGTGTGTATATGAGTTATCTCACTTATATATGTATAATATCTAACATCAACTCATATATTTCTTACTTTGACACGTACTAGTATTTGATTTATATTTTCTTTAAACAATGCCTATAGAACACTATCATGACCTTTTTAAAATACTGACTTTGTTATGTAAAGTTGACAAGTCAATGAGCCATGACTCTTAATGTATAATTTAGATGACTGGAGTTCAAACATCGATCTCCACTACTAGAAAAAGTTTAAATAGCTACGAAATTTAGAGATAGAATTTATTTTTTCTCTTTTAGAGACAAAATTAGAGATAGAAAAAAAACAATCAGAGACAAAAATTAAAATATATGTATTAGAGACAGATGTTCCTTCTCTAAATCTGTCTCTACTTGATTATTTTTTTAATTATAAATAGAAAATAATAGTTTGAGACGGATTTTAGAGACGGACTTTAACCGTGTCTAATATTTTTTGTCTCTATATCCGTCTCTAACAAGTCAAATTGTTATTAAAATAGTCAAACTTTTGTTAGAGACAGAAAAGATCCATCTCTGAGTATTTCCGCCTCTATTGTTCGTCTCTAAATATTCCCTTAAATACTTATAAGAATAATTTTAGATTGTTGCTCAGGGTCGGTCCGGAGCCAGGGCAAGCAGACCCATAACCCTGGGTCTCAAAAATTTGAGGACTCAATATTTGTTTTCAAGCCCAACAAGAAAGCATTACTCATGTATTATTGCTGAGATATAAGTTACAAAAGAAGTTAAATCGCGTAGTGGTTTGTGTTAAGTTCCTAGTGTCTTGGGTGCATGAGTTCTACTCTCACCTATGGTTGTTTTTTAAATTTCATATAAAGATATTTGATAATTTTAATAATATACATAAAATAATAAGTTTGTTCTATTAATCTATATCTATTTTATACTATACTAGCGGTTAGACAGGCGCGTTCCACGCCACGTTGTGTCTGTTATGCAAATTTATGTCAAAAAAACAGACATGAGTTATGTTATGGTGAATTTGTTAATAAAAGATTTTTGCTATTCAAATAAAAAAAAGTTAAAGGTATTGTTGATATTATGAAAAGTTCACACCAAAAGTTTTTGTATCCTCTGTATATATAAGTATAGATATTAAGAGAATACATGAGTTTTGGTATGGACTTTTCATAATACTAACAATACTTTTGAATTTTTTTAGTAACAACAAAAATCTTTTATTAACAAACTCACCATAACATAAAACACATTTTTTTTGTTAGCAATGTCCTATCAATTGAGTTAAGTTCACGACACAAATTAAATTTAGATTTATTATCATTAATAATTATTGTTCGTTCTAGGAGCAAAAATAAAAGGCCAAAGTTAAATATTATATTAAACTATTAAATTTATATTATATATATCTATACATCACAGCAGCCATTCCAGATATGTCTCAGTGGTATGGCTGGCAAGGACCAGAAAGGTTTAGGCCACCACCGTACACCATGAATAATGACTTGACTTATAACTTATAAGCCATCAACTTTGAAAGTTTGAAATAGTTAAAGTAAATTATTGAGGGAGTAATATTATAATTTTGGAACCAGAGTAGTCCATAAATTTTAAATATACTACTCCGTCTCAAATTATAAGGAAAAAAAATCACACTTATTAAGAAAAAATAAAACATGATAATTTGAAATATATTTTTGTGTGTTTTTCTTAGAATAAGTTGTATGGGAAAATGTAAAAACAAATTATTATTTTTTGTTTTCACCATCAGTGTAATCTGGTTCGTGGGTCAATTCTGGCATCAAGTGGTTCAAGCCCCTCCCGATCGTAGTTGCAGGGGATCGAACCGTGGTACTCCCTACCAAGTTCAGCGTCAATCACCACTGAGCCAATTTTTATTGGTTGTTGTTTATTGAGAAAACGGGATATAGAGAAAATTAAATACAATTTGCATTTAATTTTATGAGATAAAGATAAAAAAACATTCTTAAAAATAGTTTTTCCCTTATAATTTGAGACAAAAAAAATTAAATTTTTTCTCTTATAATTTGAGACGGACGGAGTAAAAAACATTAGTTTCAATGCAAAATTTATGTTTTATGATTTCTTAACTAGTGCCCGAAACAAGGCATCACCCTAAAAATTAACCAACCATAACTTTTTATTGAAAACACGTGTTTCTCATTCTCTATCAAGATGCATGCATACATAATGAAATATTGAAAATGCTAACCAGTGTGTCATAGACATTAGTTAAAAAAAATAATAAAATAATTTTAAACTTGTGTAATTAATCTAATTATTTTAGTTTTATTAATTAGTGTTTCAAAAATAATAGTTAGACTCATAAATTATATTCCCTCCGTCCGAATTTAATTTATAAGAAAAAAATTATCCCAAATTATACAGAAAAAAAATCAATTTTTATCATTTTTAAGATTCGCTGTTATTTATTCTCATATATTAAATGCAAAATTTACGCGCTCTATTTTTTTTATAATCAATAATCAATAAAAATTATTTTAACATTTTTCCTTAAAACTTATTTTTTTTAAAAAAAACACAAAAAATCATATTACAATCAATTATTATATTTTAGGTTTCTTAACAAATAAATAAAAATGCTTATAACTTGAGACTGAGTGTACACACCATACACCACACATTTCACTTGGACTAGTAAACAGTCATAGCAAACAATAATTGAGTTTCAATTCAATTCTCACAACCAATTCTATTTATTGAAAGTCAAACCTACTACTTTATACTTGACCAAAAAAAGTATATAAATTACATCAACATAACGAAATTCTAAAACATAACCAAATTAAACACAAACCAAAAAATCACTTTCAACAATGTCTTCATTAATCAATGGTCGCAAACCAAGTGAAATCTACAAAGCACAAGCTTTATTATACAAACACATATATGCTTTCATAGATTCCATGTCTCTAAAATGGACAGTTGAAATGAACATACCAAACATTATCCACAATCATGGCAAACCAATTTCACTATCAAACTTACTCTCAATTCTTAAAGTTCCATCATCGAAATGCGGTAACGTGCAACGTATCATGCGTTACCTCGCGCACAACGGATTCTTCGAGATAATAAAAACTCAAGAATTTGAAAATGATGAAGAAGCCTATGCTCTAACTGTTGCTTCAGAGCTTCTTGTTAAAGGAAGTGAACTTTGTTTAGCTCCAATGGTTGAATGTGTTCTTGATTCACTCTTTCGGGTTCGTATCATGAGATGAAAAAGTGGATTTATGAGGAAGATCTTACACTCTTTGGTGTTACTTTAGGAGCTGGATTTTGGGATTTTCTTGAAAAAAATCCTGGTTATAATAAATCATTTAATGAAGCTATGGCTAGTGATTCTAAAATGATAAATTTAGCATTGAGAGATTGTGATTTTGTGTTTGAAGGGTTAGAATCAATTGTTGATGTTGGTGGTGGAACAGGAACAACTGCTAAGATTATTTGTGAGAGATTTCCTAAGTTGAAATGTGTTGTGTTTGATAAACCAATGTTAGGGAAAGTTTGATGATTTGTCCACTTCTAATCACATTGTTGCCAAATCATCATTAAAAAATATTATATCTTTACCATATTTATCTTTGGTGCCAACTTGGTTGTTTGAGTTGGAAGAAAATTCAAACTTTTGAATTTTCCCCCTTCTTTTGGCTGAAGATGCAACTTGGGCCTTTCACTACACAGTTAGATTCAGCCCACCACATCTTTCTATTTTGGGAAAAAAAAAACCTCACAAAACAAAACAAACCTACAAAAGTGGAATCCAAAGAAACAAAACTTCTCCTTTCACGCGTAAAGACATTTTTGGAAATCTCTTTGTCCCTCCAAGCAATTGATCCAGAAAAACCCACACAAATTGATGCAAATCTCTGCACCCTCTCAATACAATAACCTTTCTCTGTCTCACATGTGAACAACACTGCATGTTCAGAGTTCAGACAATGAAAGCAACATCACATTCCTGATTCCATTCTCCAACCTCTCTCTTTGGTTTCAAATTCTCCCACAATTCTTCTTTGGTTTCATCTTCCACACTCTCTCTGTCTCTCCATCTCTCTTTATCTATCTAATTTGCTTCCAATTCCATTTCTCAAAGCACCAAAACCCTTAGTTCAAATATGACTGAGATTCCAAAACCCTATGTTGTTCATTCTCAATGTTTGAATCTATGAACTTTCTTTACTTTGCTGAATGGTAAATTGATTTTGAATCTATTATTTTGATTTTGATTGCTGACAATTAATTCTCTAAGTGAGGATAAAAGTGAACTATAGTTTATTGGTAAATTGAATGTTGTGTTTTCATGTCTTACTTAAAAGTCTACTTTATTTAGAGCCTTGGGCATTTTGTATTTGTATGAACCTTAAGTGTCTCATTCTTTATTGAAATGTTCATAATGTGCAAGGTATCTGCAAGAAAGCAAGACCATCAATTATAAAACCGGGACTTGGAGAATTAAATGAATGGTTTGTCTTTGAAGGCATGAATTCAGGGACATATGTAGTCATGAAGATGAATAATTTGGCAAGTCATATATTAGTTTTTTTTTTTTTTTTTACATTTATGTGAAATATATAAATTGTATTTAATTTAATGTGATATCAAAATAGTAAGTTAGCCAATAATTTTGATGTCATAGGTCCATAAAAAATTAATTTCAATGTCATACTTCATTTGTAACTTCTTTTAATATTAATTTTATGCTGAGAAACTAAGTATACTTCCGTCAAAATAATAAAAAATTCTAATTCTATACTTTTTACTAAGGATATATTTATTTACAATAACATTTTGACAATACATTTATTTATTGTATGAAACTACTACAAGACGGTGTTTCCCGTGCGTTAACTGATCAAAGTGACAATTTGACTTATGTTGGTGGAGACATGTTCCAATCTATTCCTAATGGTGATTCTGTTCTTCTTAAGGTATACTTTTCTAAACCATGTTCAAAGTAAATTGCAAATTTAGTTAATTTCACTAGTACAAAAAGTTAAATTACTAACATGAAGGGGATGGGATCTAGTAAGTTGAAGTTGGCCTAGGAGATAGTTAAATTCTAATCAATAATTATTTTAGTGAAATTCGTAGTTAGTTCATCCAAAATAATTTGTCTTTAACTGAAACTAACTAAAAGTCAATAATTATTTTAGCTCAATCACTTGATTAACTAAGAGCATGTATATCAGATGGCGCAGATGTCTTAGCTTAATTAACCAAGGTCGTAGGTTTGATTCCTGGGTTAGGCATGCATCAGTGTTAGCGCAGAATACTTGGTTTATGCTAAAAAAATCTAATTCTTATATTTGCTAAAATTAGAGATTAAAGTAATTTTTCTTTTTAGTTTGTAATAGTTTATTTTTTACATGAAGTTATTGAGAGAATTTATTAATTTATTTATTTTATATTTTTAGTCATTAACTCTCTTCTTAAATATGTAGCACTTACATTCCAGATTCAAAATGTGTCTGATGTCCGACATGACAATGACATATGCAGCTACATTCAATTATTTTCATTTTTTTTAATTATTATCGACGTCTAGGACTAGGTGTATATATTTTGTCCGAGTGTTTGCCTATGTTCGTCGTAGTTTCTCAATGATTTACTAAAGAAACATCTAATCCTCCGTTTCTTTTTCTTATTCTGCAGTGGATTTTACACAATTGGATTGATAAGGATTGCATAAGGATACTGAAAAAATGTAAAGAAGCTGTTACAAGTGATGGGAAAAAAGGAAAAGTGATTATTATAGATATGGTGATAAACGAAAAGAAAGATGAGAACCAAATTACTCAAGTAAAGCTTCTTATGGATGTAAACATGGCTTCTCTTAATGGAAAAGAGAGAAATGAGGATGAATGGAAGAAACTCTTCAAAGAAGCAGGATTTCAAGACTATAAAATATCTCCTTTGACTGGATATTTGTCTCTTATTGAGATCTATCCCTAAACACTTTTGTTGTGTTATCCATTCTATTGTTTACATGTTCTAAATCAATGTTTTGGTCTATTTTAATATTGCATTAATGTTGTATTAATGTATTACGTATTTATTTGATTTTTTTTTGGTAAAGAAAAAGGGTCAAAGCTCTATTTATTTGATATGTTATGTCATATTAAAGATAGTTTAATTTTTGCGCCTTTATTATCTAGAAGTAAATTTATCCCTGCGTTGTTTGACTCTTGATGTCTAATCTTACCCTGATAAATTATTGGTCCCAACTCACCTAACAAAAGGATACTCTAACCTTTACAACCAATAAAATCAGAATCCAGCATCATAGCATGGATTAACTAACTACGCACCTTTTATGAAGGATCATAACTGATGATAAATTTCGCAAGTGCACGAAAATCACGTAGTAATAAAAAATATCGATCCACAGGGATTGTGTGATCAAACTAGTCGCATTGTGTTCATAGACATTATACAGAAAATACACATAAATTGGGGGTATGTTGAGTAATGAATGCTAGAAAAAGTGCTTGATAATATGGAAAAGCGAGGTAGAATCATCGGAATCATCTAGTCTATAGCTAACCGCATGCAACCTACAATGTATAAGAACTACTCAAGTATTCACAACTAGATCGACAAAATAGTGAATCGCAATCTCTTGTCAAAATCCACTCTATTCGTTGTCGATACTCCCCCGATCTCTCGGGCGGAAGCTACCTACAACGAATGATATTAACGCGCGTCAATCGTTCGCTACACTCTATGCCTCAATCTCTCGACCGGAGACACTCGAGTGCTCAATACAATTCAGTTCAGACATTAAATCAATACTCTCGCACGTGACTTAACTCAAAATCATTACAACACTAATGAAGGATTGTAAAGCATTAGAAACAGACTTGAATTGAATGAATACTATAAAGAGAGTATGATCTTACACAATTGCAGGTTACATTCAATGAACTACATCCTAAACTACCTAGATTCTACCTCCGAGGGAGTTTAGCTCCTCATCGTTCTTCGTACGCTTCCTCGCTTCATCGCCACGGCTTGTGAATCCATGATCTGATGCGCTTGGAGTTCTCCACTGGAGTGTTGAATCACGATCTTCAAGTTCCAAGACCAGAATGTAGTGAAAAGATGCAGAATTTTCCAACCCGAAAACAGAATTATGCAGAAAATATATATACAGAAGGCAACCACGCCGCGCGTCAGATCTACCCCGCCGCGCGTGGTTGCAAATCCATCACTATGCCGCGCGTGATAACAGAATCACGCGGCGCGTGCTCAAGTCAGAGGCAATCTTCTTCTTCAATCAAGACTTCACGCCGCGCGTGATCGGAGTTACGCCGCGCGTGATGGAGTCAGAGAGCAATCCAGTTCCTGAACAAAGATTCACGCCGCGCGTGGTCAGATATCACGCCGCGCGTGATCAGAGTGAAAATCTTGGCTCCCTGTGAGCTCCATCACGCGGCGCGTGATGGGCTACGCCCCCAGCGTAGTGAAAATCCTTCAAATCCTGCAGTTTTTCCTGTTTTCTTGCAAATCAAGTAATCAAGCTAATGGTTAGATTTCTCTCATATTTATTGCTAAAAAGCTATTAAAATGTATCTAATGTTGCTAAAATAGGCATGGAATAGAGAGTGTGACGATTTGTCATCACAACCCCAAACTTAAACCTTTCCTTGTCCTCAAGGAAACAACTTTTACCTCAAGCTTTTGTGTCAAGACCTTGGCATTTTCCTTAAATTCACTCGAATCATACATACGTGAGACTCACCTGATGATCAATGATCCACCTGCAAACAATGCTCAATTGCACAACCGTTCCCGCAAGACATTTTCAAGTAGTTCACACTTTTTGACCAAAGCTCTATGATTTCATCACACTACTCACATGCACTCTTCAGTTTTTGGTAATTCACTCAAATCAACACATCAATGCAAGTCAACAATAATTTTGCAAGTAGTCTAAGAATTCATTCGGTTCACTTTGTGCACACACATTAGAGGTCTTTTAGGGTTATAACGTGGCTTGGCTAGGGTGGATGGTGACATTTTGGATAAGTAGTAGAAAAACTTGGAGTTAGATCCCCCTAAGGTCAAAATAATTCATAAACCAAACCCCCGTTTCCTTTGAACTATAGTGGACTAGAGAACTTTTTTCAATCTTCAAACAAAGTTTTGCAATTCTTTTGAATTCAAGGCTATCACATCTTTTTTTTTTTTTTTTTTTTTTTTTTTTGTACTTCTTTTCTATTTTCCTTTCACATTCATTCATCTTTTTTTCTTTTTCTCTTCTTTGCAAATTTTTGAAATTTTCTCAATTTTTCAAATCAAAACTTTTTGTAAGTTCTCTAGTACCCTCACCCCAAACTTTATTTGTTGCTAATTCCAAAGAGCAACCCCAAACTTAGTAGTGAGCAATGCGCATCAACCACTAATTAGGTGCCTAACCTCCAAGAAAGTCATTCCTTTTTTTATCAAAAATTTCTTAAGGTTTTGCAAAAATAACATTTTCTTTTTCAGCTCAAATTGGTTAAGCAAAGGATAAGTATAAGTAAGGGTGGATAGAAAGGCTCAAAGGTACCAAGAAACATGCCTCGTGTGTGCTACAAAATTACCAATCAAATAAAGAGACGACAAGCAAAATCGAGAGACAATACACGAGTGGATATCACACATAGAAAGGATGAGAGGTGTTTGGCTCAATACCTCACGGTTGGGTCGAATCAAAGGACCGGTCAAAAAGTGTGCGTTCCCTTCCTTTGCCTCTTGATCGCATGAGTGCAACAAGCTATTGCACTGCAAGTTTCACATATCACACACGGAGAAAATCAAGTAATTGATACTCAAGTGACTAGAAAGAACATGCCAAGATGTCGAAATAAACTCTAGAGGTAAAAATCATTCCACAATTAACAAAGGAGGATTCAAATTTAGAGTACACAATTAAAATATCCAGCCAATATCCAAGCAACATCAAATATTATTACAAACCAAACAATTAAAAGACAAAAAGTAAAGATAGAGATAGAGTAGTAGAGTAGTGGCAGCAGCAGTAGTAGATCAGAACCAACAACATCAAACCGCATCATCCGGCTGGCCAGTGAAGTAGTTTGTGAACGGGCTATTCAAATTCAAATTCAGCCCATCCACATCCAGCATTTCCCTTTCCATTGCAGCAGCCTCATCCTGCTCAACCCGGCGTCGCCTCTCGATCTCAGCCAACTCAGAAGCTCTCAAACCAGAATTGTATGCTTGTCTGGCCTGAAAGGAGTTCAGCTCCCTCGCCTGATGCGCCTCCCAATCAGTATCAATGGGATACAAGGTCCCAAAAGTAGGAGGAGGGAAGGTGGACCGATAAGTCATCGCCTCGGTGTACATGGAAGAGGCGGTATCAAAGTAGAGATTCGGCAGCCCGGAATATTGAGAAATTTCCATTTGATGCAACATCGATGCAAGCTGATTTATATCATGAGAGTACCGAGGAGGGTCTTGAGCTGGTATATCATGATATTCATTTGCCGGATCCCCTTGTTGATCCGGATGATTACCTTCTTCAAAACGATTAATCTCTTCCTCCTCCCTCAAAGCTTCCTCTCTCGCAGCATTCCCCTCACCTCGGGGCACAATAGGTCCTCTCTCAAACTTTTTGATGAAATATGATAAAGACAGAGGTCGGACGGGATGAAGATCACCTTCTTGCACATTCATGGGAACATTATTCGCCCTACACAAAGCAGCGATAAGATTACAATGTCCCAAAGTAAAGGTCGGATTCGGATGATTGGCTATCTCATGAAGATCTTTTTGTAACCAATATCCAAGATTAATAAATTTCCCTTCTACCAACAATCGGACCGCGTGCGCGTTGTCCAGCTGAATTTCGGAATTGTTGCCTACAACCCTCACATTTTTCAACCAAAATTCACCCCAAGCTCGGTGAACCGGATTGAAACTTGTTAAGCTCAACCTTCTAGGAAGAGAAGCTGCAGAATGGGGTAGCCACATTGCTCCCGGACGACACACAATATTCTTTAGTTCCTCCCTAACTTCAATCCCACTTTTGTCAATCCTTTCTCTATCACGCAAGAGTTCACACACTCCTCCAGCAGCACAACCAAGCAGATTATTTATAGTTTCAAAAGAATAGCTCACTTTAACACCCCTAACCACAGAAACATATTCCGGAAACATAGGTTGATCCGGTAAATAAGCATTTGCAAAGAACTCCCTAGCCCACATCTGATTTCCAGGATTCATTTCATCTTTAATCATCAAATTATTAAATCTCTCCCATCCCCTAGACCTTATCTCATTCCCTAACTCAGCTACTCCTTTCAACAAATCCTCACCAAAACCCTTCTCTTGATTAATAGTAAAGGTTCGAATTTGGGAGTACCTTTTTTCATGAATTTCACTGATGAAGTGGGGATGGACCTGTGGCCGAGTCACATTGCTCCGGCGAGGAGGGGATGCTTGAGCAGACCGAGAAGATTGGCCCTTGCTTGCACTCATCTTCGTTCTTGGTTTCTTCGGAGGCTCTTGTGGTGGGTTAGCATCACTCTTCTTCTTTCCCTTTCCGGTTAGCCTAGTCAACATGGTGATATTGTAAAGATTGAAATGGGTAAATTGGGAAGTTGGAGAAATGTGGGATGAAATGAGGGATTTGGAGTGGAATTAGGAGTGGGTGATATGGGTGTAATGTGAATGTGAAGGAGACGGATGATTGGAGGTGATTAGAAGTGAAATTGGAGGAGTTTGGAGAGTGAAAATGGGTTGTCAATGGAGTTTTCTGTGTGGGAAACCGTGTGAATTGATGATGGGACGGATGGAGTGGTTGAGAAGATGAAGAAATTCAAATTTGACACGCTTTCCTGTGTAACCACGCCGCGCGTGGTCCATCTACGCCGCGCGTAGTAGCAATTGTAACGGTCAAGAACTTCTTTCAAACAGGCCACGCCGCGCGTAATCACCGTCACGCGGCGCGTAATCACTTAGTCAGAGACTCCATATTCCTCCAATCTTCGCGCAGCGCGTGATATACCCCTACGCCGCGCGTAATGACTTCTGAAAACTTCCTCCTCTGTGATGAAGGATCACGCCGCGCGTGATTGTACTGCGCCCCCGGCGTGGTAGAATTCTGTTCTGCCCTGTTTTGCTTCCGTCCTTGCTTCTGCTGCACACCTACCTACATACCTCAAAAGAAAACACACTAAAACATTAAAAACCGTTGGGTTGCCTCCCAACCAGCGCTTGTTTAACGTCCCGATGCTTGACGTTCCATGCCCCTAAGGGTCACGGAGAAGAAGCGCCATCATGTGGCAAGTAGTGTGCATTCCAAGGCAATTTCAAAGCATGTTTAACCATATGATCATAAACCTGGATTTTAAAACACTGTGGGTCTCCATCGTCACACTCCATCTTATCAAAAACATTAAATGTTACCTGTTGATCATCGGTCCTTAGCATGAGTTCGCCCATCTCTACATCGATTAGGGCACGGCTAGTTGCTAAAAAGGGTCTACCAAGTAGCAACGGTTCCCACTCCCTAGTTTCTTCTATGTCTAAGACCACAAAATCCGCGGGAAACACAAATCCGCCAACCTTGACCAACACATCATGGAGAATACCTTCCGGATGCACAACCGATCTATCCGCCAAAGAGAGACTCATCTTTGTCGGCTTTGCTACAGCTCCCGGTATCTTCTTCATCATTGATAACGGCATCAAATTAATGCTAGCACCCAAATCACACAAAGCTTTTTCAATGGTGAGCGTTCCAATGGAACATGGAATTGTAAAGCTCCCCGGATCTTTCTTTTTCTGCGGTAGCTTCCGTTGAATGAGGGCGCTGCACTCTTCCGTCATACTCACCATTTCATCATCCAATGGTTTTCTTTTCTTTGTGAGCAGCTCCTTCAAAAACTTTGCATAACTCGGCATTTGCTCCAAAGCCTCAACTAAAGGTATAGCCATCTCAAGCTTGTTCAACACCTTCATGAACTTCTTGAACTCCTTCTCCCGCTCAAGATTCTTCACTTTCTTTCTCCTAGGAAAAGGCATCCTAGCATATGGTGATTCGTCAACTCCTTTACCTTTCTCAACCTTCTTACCCTCTTTTTCTTTTATCTCCCTCTGTTTTTCAACTTCTTTCTCATCCTCACTAATCTCAACTTCTTTAGACACATTTTCCTTTTCTACTTCTCCCTCATATCTCTCTTTTTCAACTACGACCTCTTGCTTATTTTCAACTTCTTCCTCAATGACCTTCTTTTTCAAGGGCTTCTCCACAGCTGGCCTTTCCGGTATCTCTCTACTCCTCAAAGTGATTCCATTGCAAGTTTCATTTTTCGGATTATCATGAGTGTTTCCACCGAAACCTCCTTGGTTTTGCAACATAGAAAACTGTCTTGACAGCTGACCCATTTGCACCTCAAGATTCTTTATAGAAGCTTCATGATTCTTATTAGAGGTTGCTTGACTCGATTTCATCGCTTCAAAGTTGCTTTGGGTCATGAGCATGAACTGATTTAGAGTCTCTTCCATCCTTGATGGAGGCCTTTGCTGCTGTTGCTGTGCACCTTGACCTTGCATACCATTCCCCCACCCGGAACCGTTGTTATTATTGTTGTACGGCTTCCGAAAATTGGCCAAGTAGCGAGCCTCCTCTGAACCCTCCGGGAAGCATCCGCCATTAGGATGGTCCTGCAAACAAAAATCACAGCGCACATTGTCAATTTTACCTATTGGAGAAGTTTGGACTTGCGGATTGGACAGCAGCTTCATCATTGCTTCCATTTGGCTAGTCATGAGCTTTTGCTGCGCCAATAGAGCTGTTTGAGTATCCAATTCCAACACTCCGCCTTTCTTTTTGGCTCCCCTATCATTAGTAGCTCTATACTCGTTTTGAGCCATGCTTTCCACCAACTCTCTTGCTTCAGTTTCGTCACGGTTTTTCAACGAACCACCGGCTGATGCGTCAAGTATCATTCGCGTTTGAGCCCTCAAACCTTGGGTAAACATTTGCATCTGATTGTGGCCATCGAAACCGTGATTCGGACACCTTTTAAGACAGACTTTGAACCTTTCCCAAGCATCATACAACGTCTCACCATCCGCTTGTTCGAAGTTGCTAATTTCAGCCCTTCTTTCTAGAAACTTATGAATCGGAAAGTAACGATCTAAGAACTTCCGCTCTAGCTGTCTCCAAGTCTCAATTGTTCCGGCGGGTATCGTGTCTAACCAATCTTTAGCTCGGCCGGTGAGAGAATGCTTGAATAACCTCAGCCTTTTGTCCGATTCGCTCACCCCCGGTGGATCAGTATAGTCGCATGCTTCATAGAAGTGAGACAAGTGTAAATTCGGGCATTGAGCTTCCGAACCTGAATACGGATTCTCTTTTAAGGCTGAAAGGACCGTGTTCTTGATGTCGAATGAGACAGGATTCGCCGGCTGAAAGCCTTGGTTTGCCAACGCGTCATTGTCTCTCCTCCCATAATCACCAAGGGTACGCCTTGGCGGTTGAGGAACCGGTGGAACCTGTTCTTCCTCCATTGTTGCTGCAGTCCTTCCTTGACAGTCCGGTGTATCCCTTAGCAAAGCTGTTCCCCTTGAAGCTTGAGCTTCCCTTGTTGCCTTTCGAATTGCGCGAGCTGTCTTTTCAATCTCCGGATCAAATTGCAGCTCTTGAGGACCTGTTCTCCGCATGCACAATGAAACACACAAGTAGAACGCTCCGGGAGAAAAATACACAACAGAAAGTAATAAAGAAAAACACAGAAAATATGAACACTAACGCCTAATTGAATCAATCACAATCCCCGGCAACGGCGCCAAAAACTTGATGATAAATTTCGCAAGTGCACGAAAATCACGTAGTAATAAAAAATATCGATCCACAGGGATTGTGTGATCAAACTAGTCGCATTGTGTTCATAGACATTATACAGAAAATACACATAAATTGGGGGTATGTTGAGTAATGAATGCTAGAAAAAGTGCTTGATAATATGGAAAAGCGAGGTAGAATCATCGGAATCATCTAGTCTATAGCTAACCGCATGCAACCTACAATGTATAAGAACTACTCAAGTATTCACAACTAGATCGACAAAATAGTGAATCGCAATCTCTTGTCAAAATCCACTCTATTCGTTGTCGATACTCCCCCGATCTCTCGGGCGGAAGCTACCTACAACGAATGATATTAACGCGCGTCAATCGTTCGCTACACTCTATGCCTCAATCTCTCGACCGGAGACACTCGAGTGCTCAATACAATTCAGTTCAGACATTAAATCAATACTCTCGCACGTGACTTAACTCAAAATCATTACAACACTAATGAAGGATTGTAAAGCATTAGAAACAGACTTGAATTGAATGAATACTATAAAGAGAGTATGATCTTACACAATTGCAGGTTACATTCAATGAACTACATCCTAAACTACCTAGATTCTACCTCCGAGGGAGTTTAGCTCCTCATCGTTCTTCGTACGCTTCCTCGCTTCATCGCCACGGCTTGTGAATCCATGATCTGATGCGCTTGGAGTTCTCCACTGGAGTGTTGAATCACGATCTTCAAGTTCCAAGACCAGAATGTAGTGAAAAGATGCAGAATTTTCCAACCCGAAAACAGAATTATGCAGAAAATATATATACAGAAGGCAACCACGCCGCGCGTCAGATCTACCCCGCCGCGCGTGGTTGCAAATCCATCACTATGCCGCGCGTGATAACAGAATCACGCGGCGCGTGCTCAAGTCAGAGGCAATCTTCTTCTTCAATCAAGACTTCACGCCGCGCGTGATCGGAGTTACGCCGCGCGTGGTGGAGTCAGAGAGCAATCCAGTTCCTGAACAAAGATTCACGCCGCGCGTGGTCAGATATCACGCCGCGCGTGATCAGAGTGAAAATCTTGGCTCCCTGTGAGCTCCATCACGCGGCGCGTGATGGGCTACGCCCCCAGCGTAGTGAAAATCCTTCAAATCCTGCAGTTTTTCCTGTTTTCTTGCAAATCAAGTAATCAAGCTAATGGTTAGATTTCTCTCATATTTATTGCTAAAAAGCTATTAAAATGTATCTAATGTTGCTAAAATAGGCATGGAATAGAGAGTGTGACGATTTGTCATCAATAACAATCCGTCAAATCATGTGCTCGAGAGTCGGGAAAAATTCAAAACAATAATATCCTGCTAATACAACAAAACCAGCTTGACAACTCCCACAATATAATACAAACTAAACATGGCAGAACTTATTAAGAAGGTACCATGACAGCAAGGGATGCCCCACTATGAATGTTACCACCCCAACATCAACATCTAACAGTTCTTAAACATTGAGAAGAAATGCACCAAGTTTACCCTACCACCAAAGAAAAATGCCAGAAGCCCAAAATCAGCATATACATTAATTATACAATGAACTTAGAAAAGAAGAATTTTGCTTATATAGTGTCACGGACGGAGTAAGTAAAATAAACTATTAAATGGACCACAGCATTAGTGTTTTAAGGAAATATCTCAATTAGAGACAGTAATTCAGTACAAGGAGAGATTTTGTAGTCTTGAAAACCTGCTTCTATGAAGAGTTTCTTCCATTCTTTCTCAGTTCTCTCTTTTCCATTAAGACATGAAATTGATACATTCATAAGGAGCTTTATTTCTGTAAGTTGCTTATCTTCTTTCTTTTCATTTATCACCATATCTATCACAATCACTTTTCCTCTTTTTCCATCACTTGTAACAGCTTCTTTACATTTTTTCAGTATCCTTATACAATCCTTAGAAGTCCAATCATGTAAGATCCACTGCAGAGAGACAAATAAATAAAGATGAAGCATTAGAAATTTCCTTAATAATAACTTTTTTGAGAAATGAGTTAATCACTCAAATAAATAAATTTTCAAAATTGCCTCAAAAAATGATTAGTCGTAGTTTTGGTTCTCCTATTTTTATTATCTCTCACCAATATATTGTCCGTCTTTTTAAAATTCAATTCTTTGGATCAAATAGTGGTGACGTGACAAACTTTTTTATTAATGCGTCATAAACTTCGAGTGAATTTATAATGTATCATTTTTATTTCATGTGAATAAACTTGTCACATTACTATTTTTGGTTCTAAATCTAAGGGACAAAATACTGAATCTTAAAAAGGGGTCAAAACATAATATAATTGAAGTAAAATATCTTCGATTAACCAACATGAATCGAATATAGCTAAAAAAATTAGAGTCTTACAATATAGCAAATTAATGTTTGAATTTCGATTGAAATAAATAACCACATTTAATATCAACACGCTTCAATTGATTCCTCAAGTTGAGGAAACTGTGGGAAAATCAAAGAAAAATAAAGGGAAAAAAAAAATCTTGGTTTAGATTTTAGAAAAGCATACCTTAAGCAAAACAGCATCAGCTTTAGGAACATATGTGAACATGTCCCCATCAACATAAGTCAAATTACCACTTTGAGATAAATTCTCAACTACCTTTGGTCTATCAAACACAACACATTTCAACTTAGGAAATTTGTCACAAATAATCTTAGCTGTTGTTCCATTTCCACCACCAACATCAACAATTGATTCCAACCCTTCAAACACAAAATCACAATCTTTCAATGCCAAATTTATCATTTTGGAATCACTAGCCATTGCATCATTGAACATTGTATTATATTTAGGATTTTCATTAAGAAATTCCCAAAAATCCGATCCTAAATTAACACCAAAGAGTGTAAGATCTTCTTCATAAATCCATTTCTTGAACTTATGAAATGAAGATGAAAATGTTGGATCAAGAGCACACTCAACCATTGGAGCTAAACAAAGTTCACTTCCTTTAACAAGAAGCTCTGAAACAATAGTGAGAGCATAAGCCTCTTCTTCTTTTTCATCTTCATTTTCCAATTCTTGATTTTTTATTATCTCGAAGAATCCGTTGTGCGCAAGGTAACGCATGAGACGTTGCACGTTATCGATTTTCGATGATGGAATTTGAAGAATTGAAACTAAGTTTGAAAGAGAAATTGGTTTGCCATGATTGTGGATTATGTTTGGTATGTTCATTTCAATTGACCATTTAAGAGTCATGGAATCTATGTGGGCATACATGTGTTTGTATAATTGGGCTTGTGCTTTGAAAATTTCACTTGGTTTGCGGTTATTGATTGATGATGATGCCATTCTTGCAAGTGAAATTTTGGTTTGTGTTTTGGTGCTAATTTGATACACTATAATTATAAGGTCAACACATTATGTATCACTCAAATCTCAATAAGAGTATTAAACTATGATTATTGACTTTTATTTAAAAAAGAGTTTGTTTAACATGTGTAATATTCGGTATTAAACATGTTAAATCAACTAAAAGTAGTAATTTTTTATTAGAAAATTATATATTTAATATAAAAAACACAATACGTCCCGAAATTTGTACTTGAACTTGGTACAAAATTATTATATTAAACTTTTTAACATGCGTAAATTTGCACATAATGGAAACACTCATTTTAAAAATACACATTCAATTATGTTTTCTTTTTTCAAATATGTGTGAACGTACAAATGGTGCGGTCAAATATTATTTGATATTAACCCTCTTATTTTTTGGGGAATAGAGTTTCACGACATAATCTTAAGTTAAACTGTGAGATAAATAAAGTCTGATTAAAATTATTTTCACTAAGAATCGAATTCGAGTTTTCCAAACAAATCATTTTAAAAAAACTCATTAATCAGATAATTAATCAGCACATTAACTCTTAGGTGTCACGTATATCACCCAATTATATATGCACACCAATATATCCCACTTGTATTCATCTCTCATACATACAGCTCTATTTTTAATTTGGGTCTTGTTAACATGTGTATTAAGACACTTGTTAAGGTATTTTAATATAGAAATTCAACATTTAATAATATAAAAAATTCAATGCTTAAGAAATTAAAATGCACAAATTTTAAATCATAATTTCTATTTTTAATTCCTTAACATGTGTCAGGCCATATGTACACGTGTTAACATTCTCCTTTTAATTTTTTTTTTTAAGAAAACAATATTGAGGATATTAAACCCTTATTTAAAGCCCATCATCATTTATATAATAATAGTAATATTGTTAATATATAAAACAGCCATATGTCCCCACTCAGCTTATAATAATGTGTATAGATCCAAATAGTGTCACCCTACACTTATCTTAAACCACTAAATGAAACAAATCTTCATTTCCATAAAAAAAATCTTCATTTCCATACAAATAATATGTACTTAGGGCTTAGTATATTTATATTTGTCATAATTACAGTTTAGGTTTTTTATTTTCACTCACTGATAATATTCCCTATACTGGAACCACTTGATGCTAGAACTCGCCCCGAACTCTGAACTATTAAAGCTCCATTCCCCTAGGAACCAAAGGGTGAAAACCCAAAAAAAAAAATCAATATCCTCTATTTAAAAGTCACTCGATTTTTATCTCTTTGTTTAATTTCTGTATTTAAAATTGGTGATTTAACATATTTTAAATGATGTAATACAACCTAATGATATTAAATGATAAAAACATACAATTACATCAGAATTTATTAAAAACTTCGGTTTCAATTTCAAAAATTATTCATTTATGTAATTTAAGTAATGAAATGTAAATAATTAATTCACCTAAATAAATCTATATCATCAAGTCGTATGTTATGTCATTTAAAATATATTAAATCATCCTTTTTAACTATAAAATATGATAAATAGACCAAAACTGAGTGATTTCAAAATATGGAAACTAATTTAGTGATCGAGTGAGTAAAAATAGAGAACTAAAATTGTCATTAAAAATTGGGAATATCTCATGCCGGCCTATAGGGGCCTACGGTGTAGCCTAGATAGGCTCAGACCAGGACTATTTATTTAAATAGAGCAGACCAAAACTTTTTTATAAGTCTATTATTTAGCTAAAAAAGTCGGGTTGTGGGACATTAAAAAAGTCTTTTAAACCAACTAAACCGGTTTATTTAAGTAAATATGAATAATATTTTTGCCACTACTATTATTATATATTAAATTTTTTACTTTGATTAAATTATAAATATATTAATTTTTTCGGTAGTTTAAATTTATTAATCTACATTAATTTTTTACATATATAAATGTATTATTATAAACTAGAATTAGAATATGATGTCATATATAGTCAAATTCTTAGAAATATCATGTTAAATATCAAAAAGTTTAATCTCATTGGTTTAGTAGTTTTTTATTATATTTAAAAATAAATATAATTATTTATTTAAATATGTTAACGTGAAATAGGATTTTAAACACACTAACATGTCATATCAACTTTCAAAAGGCCAGACACATAACTAAAAAATAATATTATGACAGACCAAATGTCAGGCTTATGCCAATATTTTTACAGACAAAGTTTAGGTTTGACAAAGTCTATCTCGACCTAACCTATTTCCAACTACATATATATATATAGGCCTCATATAGGGATGTGGATTGGATTCACTCAACACTAGTGACTATATACAGTCGGAACAATCACAGCCTTCCAATCTTAATCGGACAATCCAAATTTACAAATTATATTTTTTATATTTAAACAATTGAGAGCTAGTGACCGCAGCTTAACAGGAAAAAAAAGTATTTAGGCTGAATCTATTTCGAGAAGCATTCAACTTTGTAGGTTAGTCCACTAGTGTGTTAGATTTTTTATTTTAAAATAAAATAACCATACGCGTGTATAGCGAGGGTGATACTTCCAAGTTCCAACTTTATTTTAGAATTTTCCTTTCATAGATGTTCATCATTGGCCAACAGAGCACGTTCTTATTATATTTTAATTTTTTTTTTAAAATTTGGCATCCGACCCTTGGACCGACTAATTCAGGGAACCAATCTCACCGCTCACTTGCGATGGTCCATTTAAAGCCAAAGTTTTTTTTTTCTCTGTATGGACTTGGCCCACCAAAATTAGCACGACAGAGAATTGAATTTGAGACATTGAAAAAAACATACTCCAAAGATTCAAGCCAACACTACTAAACTAACCAAAGTGAGTTTTTTTTATTCTCATAATAGATCATCTCACGTTCTTAGCGAGCGCAATAGAAAATGTGAGTGATTGGTTGTTAATTACTACATCTAATATTTATATTTACGCACTAATTCTTTTAATATAATTATTATTTTTTATACAGTATATTATGCAAAATAATTACACATAAATAAAAGATAAATCGACGGTATTTCAACTTCGATTACGCTCCAATATAGAAAATATATGAGAAAACAAAAGATTTAAACATTATAAACTAGAACAAGTATATAAATATAGCACTAGCAAATATTTCATAGAACACACATCATCTTTCAAATGGCTTCTCTAAACAATCACATCAAAATCCATGAACAATGCAAAGTTGCTCCTCATTCTTCAACCCAATTATCTCTTCCTCTCACTTTCTTTGACTTGATTTGGCTAAGGTTCCATCCAGTAGAACGCATCTTCTTCTACACCCTCCCAAATTCCGAATCACACCCTTCTTTCTTCTTCCATAATCTTGTTCCAAAACTCAAAACCTCACTCTCTTTAACCCTCCAACACTTCCTTCCTTTAGCCGGTAATATCGTTTGGCCTTCTGATTCTCCGAAACCATTCATCCAATTCAATCCAAACGACGATGGAGTTTCTTTGCTCTTAGCTCAGTCTGATGATGATATAGACTTTAATAAAATCTTGGAGCACAATTCACCACATGAAGCTTCTTTGTCTCGTTCTTTTGTACCAAACTTAGAATCAACTGATTCTTTTGCTTCTATTATCTCAATTCAAATAACTCTTTTCCCCAAAAGTGGTTTTTCTATTGGAATAAGCACACACCATGCTGTTCTTGATGGAAAATCTTCAACCATGTTCGTCAAAGCTTGGGCTTCTATAAGTAAATCACTTGAAGAAACAAAAGCACCAACTTTGGAACCTTTTTTAGAACCCTTTTTGGAAAGGGAAGTAATCAAAGATCCAAAGGATCTTGAGAATGTTTTCATAAATACTTGGAACAGAATCTCATCACATTTTGATAGGAGCAATGTAAGAAGCATAAAGATTATGTCAAACATGTTTCAACCAATCATTAAGGATTCCGTTCGAGCCACGTTCGAGCTCACACGCACGGATTTGGAGAAATTAAACAAAAGTATATTGTCCAAATGGAACAATGTTGTAGAAGAAGCACAAGAACAAGAACAAGAACATCCAAAGAAATTATCAAGTTTTGTTCTTACATGTTCTTATGTGTCTGTTTGCATAGCAAAAGCGATACAACAATCCGAAAGCGATAAAAGGCAGAAATTTTCATTTGGTTTTCCTGTTGATTGTAGAGATAGATTAGATCATCCAATTCCCGAAAACTATTTCGGAAATTGTGTAACTAATCATATAGTTGATACTGAGCCAGAGGATTTTACAAAAGAAGATGGTATGGTGATTGTTGCTAAGAAAATTTATGATAAAATAAAAAAAATGGATAAGGGTAGTGTTCTTGATGGATTAGATACATTGATGTTTAAATTAATGGCTATGTTTGGGGAAGGAGTTAAAGGAATGGGAGTTGCTGGTTCAACAAGATTTGGAGTATATGAGATTGATTTTGGTTTTGGAAAGCCTGAAAAAGTGGAGATTACTTCAATTGATAGAGGATTAACAATTGGATTAACAGAAAGAAAGGATTTGAAAGGTGGTGTTGAAGTTGGACTTGTTCTTGATAAGAATGTGATGGATTTGTTTCATACCATTTTTCATGAAGGCATATGTTTTGATTCATGAGGCAGCAGCATGTATGGATTAATGGACTTGTATCTTTTTTAATAAGCAAATATTTGCATAGTTATAAGTTTAACATTAGTTTGTGTTTGTATTTCAATGATTTATATTTCATTTCTTTTGGCAAGTTCATTTGCTTAAGATATCTCTAATGAAATTATGGATGATCTATATAACATAAACTTTTAATCTAATAGTAAATTTTATAAAATTTATATTCGTGATAATAATGTTCATTAGACTTCGTCTTATATTATAATAACTCATCAATACAGTACTTCGTGACTGTGTTGTTATACTTATAAGAAAAAATTGCACATAAATTTTCACTTACGGATATCATACTAGTTCAAATACATGCAAATCCTTACTTTTTGTTAATCCAATTGTTAAAAATAACATTTTATGACGGTGCATAAAACATAACAAGAGTTTCTTAAAAATAACCATTATATATTAAGCTAATGAACTTGCTAAAAGAAATGAAATAGAAAAAGTTCAAATACAAACACAAAATAAGGTTTAACTTCACTTTGCTACTAACATAAAAATACAAACAGATAATATTTTCTTTTTATTTAATGGCAAATATATAAATATGAAAATACGAAAATGATACAAAAGAAAGTTCATAAAAATAAAGAGGTACCAGAAGTACACTCCACCAAAATATAAAAATACAAAGAAATAAGGAGACAAACCACCACCAAACTAAAGTCCCGTGAGCATAATTCAGTTGGTTGGAACATTGCACTAAAGTTCGAACTTGGAATTCCCCACTTATTCGTCTCAATAGATGTTTTTAGTCGCTAGACTACTTGACAAAAAAAATTGCTTATTTAAAAGAAATACAAGTACATTATTCCATCCTTGCTGCCTCATACATCAAAGCATAACCCTTCATGAAAAATGGTATGAAACAAACCCATCACATGCTTATCAAGAACAAGTCCAACTTACTTTCTGGAAATTTCTACATTCTGTTATTCCAATTGTTATTCCTCTATCAATTGAAGTAACCTCAACTTTTTTAGGCCTTCCAAAACCAAAATCAATCTCATATAGCCCAAACCTTGTTGACCCAGCAACTCCTAATGTAACTCCTTCATCAATCATAGCCCTATATCTTAACATCAATGTCTCCAATCCATCAAGAACACATTTATCCAATTTTTTAATTTTATCATAAATCTTCTTAGTAACAATTACTAATTCATCTTCCTTGGTAAAATCCTTAGGCTCAATACCAACTATATGATTACATACACAATTTCCAAAATAGTTTACACTTCCAATTACAAAAATATATTTAATCAACTTTTTTTTTAAAAAATTACAAAAAATGTCTCTTTTTTTTTTTCCGTTACCACTATTCTTTTATATCAAACAAATCATAATTCAATTAGACCCATACATCGCATGAATCAAAATTCTAGCTTTTTTATATTTTACAAACATTAACTATACAATTTAGGTTTCATTAATCCGTCTGTCACGAGCCATTAGATAGCATTATGCATTTGTAATTAACAATGAATCACTTGCTAAGAACGTGAGATGATACTTTTATGGCAAATGCTAAATAGTGCCCCCGACACTCTTTAAGCCCTTAAATAGTAAGTTTTTTATAGAATTTTTATCGGAATGCGTAAAGTCAATGCATTGGAAATTGTGATGTTTAACTTTTTAAATAAAAAATTTCTTTAAATAAAATGCTTAGAGAGTACCCCAGAGACACTCGTTAGCAAAACCCTACTTTTCTTAAAATAAAAAAGAACGTGCTCTAAACTTGGCCAATGGCTTTTTTAAGGCAATTATTTGGCCAATGATGAACATTTTTGGCCAATTATTTGTCACCACCTTACCATCAAAACCTCATGGTGCAGGGATCAAAAGTGACGTGACAATTTTTATCATGGTTTAAATCATTCAAAAATTTTACAAAATATTCACAAGTTAACTTAATACTGGCAAAAAATGCTAAAAAAGTAAATTAAAAAATATATTTGAAGGATTATTGCTTCAAGAAAAACCATTTGGTCGATGTTAGTCAAAAGACTCTGTTTATAAAATAAATAAAAAAAAAATAGTCATTTTTATCCCACAATGTAACTCACTGTCATTCTGGTTTCTCATTGAGGAAAAACTACTATATAGTCTTTGAATTTGCATTCGGTTAGTCAGTTTAGTCTCTGCTGTTAAGTTTGACCGTTAACTCAACAAAAAAAACTGACGTGACATTTTTTTGGGCAAACATCAGCTTGCTAAGTTGGCACTAAGGACGTGGAAATAACCATTTTGGTCCTTGAATATACAACTCTCTATCATTATAGTCCTTGACTCAAGAAAAAATACAAAATAATCTTTAACTCTGCAATCCGTTAGTGACTTTGGTCCCTGCATTAAAAAATACCGAAAGAATGATTTTATCATAAAATATAACTTTAATAAAATTTATATTAATTTATTTTTATTTAAAACAATACACTATTTAGAATTTCGCTTATAAAAAAAAAAAAACACTATTTAGATTTTCTGTTTTGTTTGTTCCAGCCGCCCGCACTCTTGTTCCTCGCCGCTACTCAGCCGCACGCATCACCACTGGTATGTTGTGTCGTCTCTTGCATTTCCCTTCTTTCATTCTTGTTTCTCTCTTCAAAAAATCATTCTCCAAAACCAAAACCATTCACTACAACAAAAAATTCAACTTTTCTTCTTCCACTTCTCTTGCACTTTCTTCCTCACAAACCCATTTCACAAAACCCTCAAATTTCTCATCTTTTGATCCTAACACTTTCAAAGTCCTCCAAAAACTTTACCTTTATCGTAACAACCCTTCACTTGCACTCTCTTACTTTACCCAACTCAACCAACATGGTTTCACACACAACATTCAAACCTATGCTTCTTTTATTAGAATACTATGTTATTGGAATTGGAATACAAGTTTGGATAATCTTTATTGCGATATAATTACTCGTTGTTCTGAACAAAACCCATTATTTGAAATTCATGAATTGTTTGAGAAACTTGTAGAAAGTGTTGATTTCGATAATAAAAATTGTTACTTTGTTAGAGCTTTTGATGGGTTTGTTAAAGCTTATGTTGGTCTTAATATGTTTGATGAAAGTGTTGAGTTCTTGTTTCAATTTCAAATTGAGAGGTTTAGGATTTTTCCAAGTATGTTTGCTTGTAATTTTCTTATTAACCGTTTGGTTAATTATGATAAAATCGATATGGCTTTGGACGTTTATGGTCGAATTAAGAGGCTTGGTTTGTGTCCTAACCTTCACACTTATGGCA
This sequence comes from Trifolium pratense, assembly GCF_020283565.1. Lineage (NCBI taxonomy): Eukaryota > Viridiplantae > Streptophyta > Magnoliopsida > Fabales > Fabaceae > Trifolium > Trifolium pratense. Next base: position 33,188,895 of record NC_060064.1, read on the forward strand.
TTGTTATCAAGGCATTGTGTAAGAAGGTTGATTCTTTGAAATATGTTGTTCGTGTGTTTGATGAAATGAAGGATGCCGGGGTGACTCCGAATTCGTATTGTTATGAAGCTTATATCGACGGGTTGTGTAATAATCGTATGTCTGATTTGGGATATCACGTACTTCAATATCATAGAAAGAGGAACGCTCCTATTGAGGTTTATGCCTATGCTACGGTTATTCGCGGGTTTTGTAATGAAATGAAATTAGATAAAGCCGAGGATGTGTTTTATGACATGAAATGGGAGGGACTTGTTCTTGATTTTCATGTTTATTCTTCGTTGATCCGTGGATACTGTAAGAGCAATGATTTGGGTAAAGCTTTCAAATTACACGATGACATGATTTCGAAGGGTATAGAGACGAATTATGTGATTGCTAGTTGTATCCTTCATTGCACGGGTGAGATGGGTATGGATTCAGAAGTTGTAGATACATTTAAAGAATTAAAGCGATCGGGTGTGTTTCTCGATGGGGTTGCTTACAATATTGTATTTAATTCTTTGTGTAAATTGGGTAAGGTGGATGAAGCAGTAGGTATGTTGGAGGAGTTGAAATCTATGCATATCAATGTAGATATCAAACACTACACAACCTTTATTAGTGGTTACTGTCTTCAAGGTAAACCCGATGTAGCCTATAGTACTTTCAAAGAAATGGAAGAAAATGGACTTAAACCTGATGTTGTTGCTTATAATGTACTACTTGCCGGTTTGTTCAGAAATCGTCGTGATTGTGAGGCAGTTGACCTTTTGAGTCATATGGATAGTCAAGGTGTGAAGCCGAACTCTACTACACATAAGATTACCATTGAAGGTTTGTGTTCAGCAGGCAAGGTTGAAGATGCTGAGGCATATTTTAACTGTCGGAAAGATGAAGGTGTCGAAATCTATACTGCCATGGTTAACGGCTATTGTCAAGCTGGCCATATTGAAAACTCATATGAACTTTTCTGTGAAATTTCAAACCAAGGAGATATTGCAAAAGAAGGTTCCGGTTTTAAGCAACTTAGCAAAGTAATGTATTCTAAAGTATTAAGTGCATTGTGCCAAGAGATTCAAAAAAAAGAAAAAGAAAAAGAAAGTGCATTGTGCCAAGAGATTCAAAAAAAAGAAAAAGAAAGTGCATTGTGCCAAGAGATTAAAAAAAATATAAAGGAAATTGCATTGTGCCAAGCAAGGAATATGAAAAATGCTCGCTCTTTGTTTGATTTTTTTCTCGAGAAAGGATTTACGCCTGACGTTGTAACTTACACAATTATGATAAAAAGTTATTGTATAATGAATTGCTCGCAAGAGGCTCATCACCTCTTCCAGGATATGGAGATCAGAGGGATCAAACCTGATGTCATTACCTACACAGTTCTACTCGATGAGGGACTAAAACAATTCTATTATGGACACAGAAAAGGAAAGGATGCAAAGTACAATGTTTTGACTATCTGGGGAGACATGAAGCAAATGGGAATTAGTCCAGATGTTGTTACTTACACTGTTATGATTGATGGACACATGAAGATTCATAACCTTGAAAACGCAATTATATTCTTTAAAGAAATGATTGCCTTACGACTAGAACCAGATATTGTAACATACACTGCTCTAGTTTTTGGCTTGTTAAACGAAGGGTACACGGAGAATGCGGTTATGAAGGAAATAACACCACCCTTGCATATCATCTCAGAGTTAAAACGTCAAATTATAAAATTTAGAAAAAGGTGCAATTTCTAAAGTAGTGACTCAGTTTTGAAACTCTATCTGGTTGCTACCTAAAGGTGAAAATTGTTCTTATCGTTATTTTGTTAAGACTTCAAACTAAAAATTGTTTTTGGAGTTTTTTACGAAAATATTTTGGTTGCTTCTTGTACAGATTTGAAAGGGAAGAGAGGCACAGATCTATTACCAGAATGTCATTGTATGTAGGTATGTATCTTCATTATACTGAATTAGAATGATATGTAATTATGAATGTGTAAGCAATGTAAATGAGACGGATTCAAAAAGGTTGTTCTTGCTGCTACTTGTTTAATATAACATGAATATTGTATTTGAATTTTAGAAGTTTAAGTTTGTTGCAATTTAAATTTGGATGTCTTTTCTTTTTACTTCTTTTGGGTTACCTGGAAACAAAACAAGAATATATGTTCTACAAAATACAGTAAAATACAGTAGCAGAAGTACCTGCATTGAGTTATAAAAACAATAGTTTGTAAAGTCATTGAATAATTCTTATAAAATAGATGTTGTAATTCTTAGTTACAGGCAATTCTTGATTATCACAATTGTTGAATTACATTATGTAGTACGTAACTTACTAACTCTTTTGCTTAAGAGTTAAGACTAGTACAATGAGCATTTGTTCCCAACATTATCATTAAACGTATCATTAGTTTTCTTACATTTACTTGGTGCTTCCGTCTTTACAATACAAAATTTCTGTTAGTTCTGAATAAAAAAATTATCATTGTAGATATTAATGACACAAAAGAAGCTTGGAAGCTTGTATTTTGAGTAACAAATCTTTGGCATGTCCAGAATCCTCCTGTACTCACTAAATGACAATGCTTTTGATGGATGCCAAGGTATCATTACTTAACTTTACTTTTTGTGTCTCTTAGAGAGAAGCCTAATTTGAGGGTGGACAGCTGCTAAGTTCTCCAGAGTTTGCAATTTAAATTTAATATGGCCAACGCCTCGTTGACAATCAATCACCAATGAACTACGACCACGGCCGCCCAAAACAAGTATTAGAATTAGGGTTACTCAACCCTACAAAACTGGTTTGCAGGGTGAGGAGATGCCACTCACTTGTAAACATATTTTCAGACTATATCTTATCCAATGTGGGACTCTCAACCCACACACACACTTAGGACTGGACATCAGTAGTGTGACCCGATAACAGATGGCTGAACAGAACTTGGTTAAGTTCTGATACCATCTTAGGATTTTGGTTGAGTCAAACTCAACTCTACAAAACTAGATATTATGTATTACCAGCCTGAAGCAACACTAGAAAATGTTATATTTTCCTTTGAAGATCATAGGTAAGTAAGTGCATGCAACATCTGTGTTTCACATGTGTTCCATTTCTTAATTATGGCTGTTGGAGCACCTCGTTGAAAATGAGTTTATGTAAGATCAGGAGCGATTAAAAGATTGTAACTCGAGAATCGTAGCACGGATCGTAAGTGCTCTAACAGCCAACCACTTTTAGGCCGTAGAAAGGCAATCAGACCATATCTCGGGACTCTTTAACACCCCCTCACACATAAAATTGAACATATGGAGTGTGGCTCAATAGTGGGTGGCCCAACAGATCTTGGATAACTTTGATACCATCTTAGAATTTGGGTTGGGTTTAACTCAACCCTTACAAAACTTGCTTATAAGGTGATGATTACCGGCACTTAGATAAACACATTTTCAGGTCATATTTCATCTGATGTGAGACTCTTAACATGAACTAATGGTTGTATGAGGGACACTATGATTACTGCATCTTTCTATAACAAAATATAAAATGAATGACTAACTAAATATAAAATGAATGACCTACAACAAGAAGCTGCATTTATTTTGTATTTTAGTAGTTTTATGCTTCTTTGCAGTGTCATGGATAGACGTCAGAATTCAAAAGATGCAGAAGGTGCTCACATGTAAAGAGACGAAGGGTTCTAATGGAAAAACGTGCATACAAGGTAAGAAGTATGAGTGAAAATCAACCCTCACATAAGCAATCCCATAATGGTAACATTAGGACTCAAAATGAATTATAAACTGACACTAATTACATATTTTGCTCACTGATTTCACACAAAGGTAAGAAAACTGTTCAAGGGGTAAAATATGAATGACTTGATGCTTTTCAAGTTTTTATTTACTTTTATTTGTCAACTACGTATCTCAACAATGTTGTTTGTAACTTTAAAACAGTCTAAAAAACTTGGTTTTGAGGCTTTTGCTGATGCACTTCTTGTGGTGCCTAAGACACTCGCTGAAAAAAAGACACTCGCTGAAAAAAAGGACATTCAAGATGTGATTATTGCCCTTACGGTATGTTTCCTCTGAATTTATTATATGTCTTCACGCCTTATATGTGATTGTATACATGTGTTCATATAAAGTAGAAGATAGATTGGCATTAACAGTACACTTGCTGAATGCTTTTTCAGGGAGAGCATGATAGAGGGAATGTTGTTGGATTGAGTCAAAACACTGGAGAACATATAGACCCTCAAATGGAGGGTATTTTTGACAACTACTCTGTGAATCGCCAAGTCATCAACTCAGGGTATGGTTGAACACTGACTATTTGACACCATCAATGTGCTTCTTTTACCCCATGTCATATTTTCCTCATTTTTCGTTGGGTTTTGGAAGTGGGATCATGAAAATGGTAGTACCAATGGTGGATGGGCTGTGGACAGATTTTGGAGTTTTTTCCAGCTGAAACTAACAATACTGAATCGAGCATTCATAAAAATAATCCACTTGCAAAAATAATAACAGATAACAAAATTAACGTATATAACAAAACCTCAAATTTAATAAATACATGTTGCGAATGTAAGCAACATAACTGCCAAAGTCTAAATTGATTTATGGCGTACTGAGTGGTACTCTGCATGTCCTTTTCCCCAACCATGATAGCTTAGACACACCTTGCATGTTGGGTTAAAACTCATGGTGACCCAAACCCTCAAGTTGTACATGTGTTGGTTTGGTTCAATTATTAAGTTATGTTTTTTACTTTCAATGCTATACAGGAAAGGTATAGCATCACAATTGCTATTGGTGGATGAAGTAATTCGTGTCGGGCGTCCTGTAAGGGCCCCAAACCTCAATGACAATATTCAGGAAGGGAAGGGCTAATGAATCAAATGAGGGACTATATGCAGAAGCCAACTTAGATGTTCTTTCTCACCTGAAGTCCCTCTTTTGAATAGGGTTTGCCATGAGCTTTATTTTGAGTTGACATCTCAACAATGAGGATTGTTATGAATTGTTTGCTTACTTTGAAAATGAAGCATTTGTATTTTGTTTTCTTTTCTTTTTGAAGGACATATTAGTATGATGTCTATCATGACCGAATTTTGGGCTGCTTTACAAGTTTTTTAAGCATAATTTGTTATAGATGTTGGAAATGTGGTTCATCTTCGAAAGTTGATTTGTTTTAGTTCATGAGGAGCAGGTGTAACTTTCACCCGTAATGTATGACTCGTGTGATTTTAGTGGATACATTTTTACCAGCATCAATCTGGAAATTAAAATGATATTATATCATGCAAGTAGAAAAACCGTAGTTTAATTTGATTCCTGTTTGATTGATTTGTGAACTACTATTAACGTTGCTTTTAAATTTTATATTTTAGTGGAAGTATATAAGCATATGTCAAAATATCATTTATTAAATTATGGTGGTTATTGGTTAACTTAACATATCATTTTTTAAGCGTTAGTTTCTCTCTTGTGGAAGTAATTAACGCTTAATTGTTATTGATAGAATAATTTTTACTAACAATAGTTTGAAAAGAGTACAACAGATGATGAAGAATGAGAAACCCTCCATAGCTGTGGCACAGCAAAGATATATCAAAAGATGGAAAACATTGATAATTAAATTTGTAACTGATTAGCCAAAAACACGTACCCTTCATTTCATTATTATGCAAAATACTAATTTCTTTGTGATTTGGCCATCAATTTATAGAAGTGGAATTCATTAGGAAACAATGCAAAATAGTTAGGGTAGATCAATGTATGTCGCATGTGGTCTATGGTAGACCATCTTTCTTTAATCATCATTAGATCCGGTAGTCCTCTTTGGTACGTACCATTTTCTTTCCACATCAAATCTCTCTACTGCTGTCACTAAGCCTTTAATTTGAAAATTCTGTCTTTTTGTTTGTATCATAATATTTATCCATATTTTGAGATGGAATGAAAACCGATTAAAACCTCAAAGTAATTTAGACCACAAGGTGTGTAATGAATGAATAGGTGCCAGTGCCAGAACTGATTCAGAGACCCATATTTTGCAGTTTTTTCACTCTGGTCCTTATACTAGATAATAACATAAGAATTGTTATTTGTGCAGTTCAATGCTTGCTTGATTTTCTATACTAATATGTAGTAATGTGTTACAACCAGGCTTCCCAGATTAGTATTTGAGGTTTCAAAGAAAATGCTCATAGAATATATAGTCGCAATCCGTTGACAGCGACAGTTGAAAAAGAAGCTGGGTGGTTGCTTTTATCATCGTTATTGGTTTCTTTACCAAAGGAGGTATTAAGTTGTTGATATTCAGGGTTTTTCTTAAGCTATAATTGTTATGAAACTAATATGACTTGATAATATGAATTGTGAAAATTATTATTAGGACTGCATTTGGTGTTTTTGGTAACTTCTGTAGCTCTCTATAATTATTTTAAGCAAAAGTCTCATGTCTTAGTGTTTTTCCTTTGCCTGCAGGAGCTTAAAGAGGACGTCTTTGATATCCTTGCATTGTGGGCTACACTCTTTGCTGGGAATCCAGAAAATGAAGTTACCAAAACTGATGACTTAATGTCAAGGATATAGTAAGTACATCTTAACAATATTAACCTTTATTGTTCCTGCAATGTTTATTGTTATCTAGTATGGTTTCCGTAATCAAATTGTTTAAACTTTTTTTCCTATTGACCGAACTATTTGCATTCCTGTGTCGTATATCACTGTTAAAAGAACAGAAAATTGTTTTTATTCTAATGCATGATACCAAAGCGATACAGCTCATAATATAGGAGCAGAATTGGTTCTGGAAACCAATCTGCAGGAATAAAAGAAAAATGATCCTAGATTCTGGTTAGATATGAGTAACGATATTGATACAAATTTGATACAATCCTGATTAATACAAAGGAAAATTAGGCCTAACTCATCCTTACAAAACCGGCTATGTAAGGATGAGTTAGGCCCAAAACTCAATTCTAAGATGGTATCAGAGCCTATCCACGATTCGCTGGGCCACTTCGTCGGGCCGCCTGCAATCAGGTTTCAGATCGGGCCCTCCACCATTTATATCCGCGCAACAAGACCAACGCTGAGCGCGATAGGGTGTGTTAAAAAGTCTCACATCGCTTGTGAGATGGCCTGAATAAGTGTTTATAAAGTAGAGGCAATCCTCACCTTACTAGCTGGTTTTGTAAGGATGAGTTAGACCCAAAACTCAATCCTAAGAGGAAACAAGTAAATAGGAAATATAATAAAAGGAAAGGAAATCAGATATTTGGAGTCCCCAAAACAGGGCTATATAGCATCATCCCCCTGCAGTTGTTCCACAAATATCTCCATGCGCAACATGCTAACAAGAAACTCGAATATTGGACAACCCTTTTGTGAGTATATGTATATCTACACTTGCTGAGGTGTTGGGAAAAATGGCATGCAAACAGTCATGATGTGTGTCATCTATTTCTATCACCGTGATAAATAATTCAAAAAATCATTATTTGATTCTATTATCAGGAGATTCTAGTCATTGTACGTTCTCCAAAATACGTCTATATAATAATGGAAGAAATGGAAATAATTGGAAATGGAGAGGATCCTAACTCGTTCTTTTTATATTTGACTAGATTAAGATTTGATTCTTTCAGATTTAACGAGTCTTGATATTCTTGATAATGCTCGTTCATTGCATCATGGAAATTCATCTTCTGGCAGAAGTGGGCATCCTGACTGCTTTCTTAAGATGGTACTGGATAAGACACTTTATCTTTGGTAGTTTTACTGCTGACAGACAGTTACCTCTCGATAGCAGTGATCAAATGTCTTATTCTTTATTTCATGCTGATCATGCAGGTGAAGAATCTTCCATTGACCAGACCAAACTTTGGAAAAGATGTTCGTCATTTTGAATTTGAATTCGTTTCACATGTAAGGCCTATGATGAAATTTGTACGTATTACACAGTAGAGCTCTTCATATATTCACACACACACACACACACACACACACACACTGTGATTTGGATTCTATTTTACTTGCATCATCTTCGTTCTTTGAATGAATGTATGCATCTTGGGTTCCTTAGGCTATTGAGTATGACACTGGTGATGTTCTTGAAATTCTCCCTGGTCAAGATTCCGCTGCAGCTGATGCTTTCATACGACGTTGTAATTTGGATCGTTCATCAGCATAAGTCTTTTAAGATTAGTTAATGTTTGATTATATTAAAAATATATTGATCTTATCATATAAAATTTTATATTAATCCTAAGGATTAGCTTTCATATTTGCTTATATTTCATGATTTCTTTCCTTATTTATTAGGATTAGAAGTTTGGTGATTTCGTGGTTAGTTTCAGTATTTGATTAGTATTAGGATTCACATATATTAGAATAAGTAAGGGTTAGTTCACATCGTATCGTATCAATATAATTATACTTTAAGGATTAAACCCTATAACTTCAACAGTTAACATTAATGTGGTTTGTTGACCCTAGGGGTGTCAAAATGGAATGGATGGATTGGATAGATTTGGATTGGATTGCTAATGGATTGATCAAAGTAATCCATTAATCCATGAAAATTGCTTTTTTCGCCCCCCGTGTTCCTCTTAAACCTCCCAAAAATCCCAAAATAACCTTGGATTTGGGGGGTTTAGGATGCTATGGATTCTAGGATCCGAAATCCATTAGGTGCGGTTCGTGGGATCCGAAACAAGCCAAATATAGATGGGAACACATTTTGTGCCTACCAAAAAAATCGCCCTAGCTCCAAAGCTCCCAATTGAGTCTCCAAGTGGTTATGAAAGTGCAACTTCTGTCATATAGGCTATATAGACTATATTCGGATCCTACGAACTGAATATCAGCGTTTCCGGTTGGTAGAATCCGAAATGATGCAAAATTTTAAAAAGCAAAGAATATCGGATTGTACAGTCCAAAATTATGTTTTCCTGGGCAAACAATCAACGATGTACAAGCCAGGCATAGCCAGCCAATGGCTTGTTTAAACTGGTTTCGGATTGTGTGGTCCATATCAAACAAGTTTCGGATTCTATACTCCAAACACGTTAAAAATAAGGACGTTCGGATTGTACAGTCCAAACCCATGTTTTCCTGGGCAAAACATCACGTACAAGGCAGACATAACCAGTCAATTGCTTGTTTAAACTGATTTTCGGATTCTATGGTCCATAACAAACAAATTTCGGATTCTAGAGTCCAAACGCATTTATAGGGTCAAAATGGTCACTTTGGGGGGCCTTGGAGGAAACAATGGGGGAAAAAAGCAATTTTCTTAATCCATTAACAATCCATTAAAACTCATTGAAAAAAATCCAATCTAATCCATCTATTAGAGATTAAATTCAATCCAATCCATCCATTATGGTATTTTAATGGATGGATATCCGTCTATTAAAATATATGACTTTTAAAAATAATTAAAATATATTTATTAATTGAAAAACAGTTTTTTTTTGACAAATAAAAAAAAAAAACTGATTTATTAATCATAACAAAAACATGATTTTTTTTGTAAAAAAAAAAAAACATTATATTTATCTTATTTTATGATTTAATTGGGTAAAATCAACCAAAAACCATATTTTTAACTAGTAGGCCAAAAAAAAATAGTTTGTTTCTAAGCCCAAAATAATTGTTTACTAAGCCCAAATCTTGACCAAAAAATAAAAAATAATAAGAGATGTGGTGGTCAACAAAGTCAACGACCACCACAGGAGGCGGTCAACAGTGGTGCTCCGGTCACCGGTACGGCTGCACAACGACGGTTAGTGGTGGAGTTTCGGTTGCCGGTACGGCGGTGGGCGGCGGAGCTCTGACGTTGGCTGGTGGCTCCGGTGTTGACCACCACCCTTGTTATTTTAATAATATATTTTATTAAAATATTAAGGCTTAATTAATCTTTTGGTCCCTTAAAGATATTTTAGGTTTCACAATGGTCCCTTAAAGAAAAAATGTCAGGATTGGTCCCTTAAAGACACATTTGTTTCTCACTTGGTCCTTTCCGTCAATTTTTTACAAAAAACGTTAGTTTTAGTAGACTGACTTGTGGATGTCATTAAGTGTAAGTGGTCCACCAAAAACCTTATTAATTTTTAAAATTTTAACCATTGAAATTTTTTGTTATATTTGGAGTTAAAATTTAACGGAAATGACCAATATGGCAAAAATATATGTCTTAAATGGACCAATCCGAGCATTTTTTTCTTTAAGGACCAATCCAGACCTTTTTTTTTTTAAGGGGCCATTGTAAAATCTAAAATATCTTTAAGGGACCAATAGACTAATTAAGCCAAATATAAAATTATGGGAAGGGATCAAATTACACCGGTGTAACATTTGAGTAATGTTACACCGCTCAATAACGCTTTAACGAATACAAATTTTACAAAATCCACCGTTGGATTGAAAGCTTATATCGTATAGATCATCCATGTTGAATTTTACAAAAATCTAAAATCGTTTGATAGGTTATTGAGATCGATGAAGATTAATGGTTTATGTGTTTTTATTGAATACCGTTAATCTTGATCTATCTCAAAAACATATCAAACGATTTAGATTTTTATACAATTCAACATAGATGATCTATACGATATAAGCTTTCAATCCAACGGTGGATTTTGTAAAATTTGTATTCGTTAAAGCGTTATTGAGCGGTGTAACATTACTCAAATATTACACCGGTGGAATTTGATCCCTCCCCTTAAATTATAATATATTTTAAAGATATGTTGAATTTTATAAAAATCTAAAATCGTTTGATATGTTTTTGAGATAGGTTAAGATTAACGGTATTTAATAAAAACGTATAAACCATTAATCTTCATCGGTCTCAATAACATATCAAACAATTTTAGATTTTAATGCTTATATCGTATATATTCTACGTCTTTTTTACAAAATTTTTAAAAAAAGTTTTCTACAAAATAGAAAAACGAATTTTCTTTTTTTTTCGCCAAAATTAAAAAAAAATCCTACAGATAATTCTTTTTCCTGCAAAAATTTTAAAAAAAATCCTACAATTTTTTTTCCCTACACAATTTACTCCAAAAATAAAGATTTATTTTCAAATCTTTTTGAATTAAAAAAAATCAGAATCTTTATTTTTTTAAAAAACAAAACTTTGTTTGTAAAAAAAAAAACTTTATTTTTTTAATCTTTTTTAATTAAATAAAAAAATAGAAAAAGAAGTTACAGGTGTCTGAGACATAATCTGTGTTCCATATCCTTCTTAAACTGAAAGATATAAACATGAATGAAACTTCTTTTTCTATTTTTTTAATTCAAAGAGATTTACAAAAAAAATAAAGTTTTTTTTTTAACAAATAAAGTTTTGTTTTTAAAAAATAAAGATTCTTTTTTTTTATTATTCAAAAAGATTTAAAAAAAATTGGTGTTTTTTTATTTCGGGAAAAAAAAATTGTAGGAAAAAAAATATATTATTTGTACAATTTTTTTTTAATAAATTCTACGTCTTTTTTACAAACTTTTGATTCATTACAACTTTTTACAGCAAACGAAACGAATTTTTTTCGTCACATTCATCTGCTTCTATTTCCCATCAATGGTGGTGGTGGTGACCTTTTTATTGGTGATTAGAAACATATACGTAAAAAAAAGTAAGGGTTTTTTATTTTTTTGTTTAAATATTTGCATTCCCAAAAAATATAATTTCTTTTATTAAAATTTATTGATTCTTTTAAAAATTTTCAAATAAAAAAAAGTTTCATAATATATAAAGTATTATGAAATCTTGATTGTAAAAATCTTTTGAGAAAAATCTCTCAAAATCGTTATAAAAAAAAAAAAATCTCTCAAAATCCATTCAAATCATGTGTTAAAAATCTTGATTGTAAAAAAGTCTTTTAAAAAAAAATCTTTAAAATCTCACAAAATCAATATAGTCCAACAAAATCTCATAAAATCATCAAGATTTTTTTTTGCCAAAATTGCCTCATAAAATCTCAATCCAATACACCATCCTAATATTACAACAAACACAGTGGGATCTAACCTTCCCAATTTTCGAAATGTTATTCATAAAGGTTGGATTAGAAATACAGTTTAGTTAGATTTAGTTCGGGTGACTATTAAATTAATTTGTATAGGTGCATATATATTTGACGTAGGAGGATTTATTCTGTATATTATTATTTTAGTTAGATTTAGTTTTATTATATTTTAGATTGATTTCTTATGTCAGTTATTTTTATAATTTAGGTAGATTTGTAATTTTTATTTAGTTAGGTTTGTTGTTTTTATTTTTACAATCTTTTAGGAGATTTGTTAATTTTATTTTTCACTCCTAGTTAATGTTTTTATTTTTATAATCTTTTAGGAGATTTGTTAATTTTATTTTTCACTTCTATTTAAGCTAAATTATTGTAGCCGCTTACTTTTCCTTCCGCTTGTACTGCGTCAATATTTATAATAAATCCATTGCGACAATTTGTGTATACCTTTGTTTGTGTGCTTCTCGTTCCATTCTTATATATTTTATATGTAGATAGATATAGTTCATGTGTCTGACTTTTTGTTTGTGTCTTCCATAATTTTGCCTCCAGATATCAAAATGGATGGACCAGCTGGGCAAGGTGGTGTTGGTTCAAGTATAGACTCGTTACTGCAACATTATAAATTGGGAAAAACACTTGGTATTGGAACCTTTGCCACGGTGAAAATTGCTGAACATGTACTCACTCGTCATAAGGTTGCCATCAAAATCCTTAACCGTTGCAAGATGAAGAACAAGGATATGGAAGAAATAGGTTTGTTTTTTATTACCTTTTCTATTGACGTGGACTTTGAGGGAAATATTGCCTTGCCTTATTCTTCTGCTTACCATCTTTTGTTTGTTTCTTTTGCAGTCAAAAGAGAAATAAAAATTTTAAGACTATGCATGCATCCTCACATCGTACGGCTGTATGAGGTGATAGAGACGGAAACTGACATATATATTGTCATGGAGTATATGAAATCTGGGGAGCTATATTATTATATTTCAGAAAAGGGCAGGTTAAAAGAAGACGAAGCTCGTAATTTCTTTCAGCAGGTAGTAGGATATTATTTATTACTTCGGTTACTTGATAAACTTTTGCCAGTAACAGATTATTTAAGCTAACTTGTGTTCTCGAAGCAGATAATATCTGGTGTCGAATACTGTCACAGAAATATGGTTGTTCATAGGGATCTGAAGCTAGAGAATTTGCTCTTAGACTCTAAATGCAATGTCGTCAAGATAGCTGATTTTGGTTTAAGCAGCATAATGCGTGACGGACACTTTCTTAAGACAAGTTGTGGCAGCCCGGCCTATGCAGCTCCCGAGGTTTGGAAATTCTTTGATTTGTAATGGAATGCATGATAATAATGTTTATTATTAGTATTTTTATCATCATCATCATCATTATGTTTATTATATATTTGTGTGTGGCGTGGCGTGCATATTTTCTATCTCTTTGATTGGTATTTCTGGGTTAAACATTTTCTTCTCCACAGGTTATGTCTGGGAGATTGTATGCTGGACCTGAAGTAGATGTCTGGAGCTGTGGTGTTATTTTATATGCTCTTCTTTGTCGAACTCTTCCTTTTATTGATGTAAACATTTCAGATCTCGTAGAGAAAATGAAGGTATTGCTGATATTAATTTTATTTATGCAATATTAATTAATTATAGAATTGGATATTATAATATAATACTAGTTATACATCCTCTAGGGATACTTTACTTTGAATCAAACCATTCTGTATCCGTAAAATAGTACGTACTTTTTTAGAACCACATATTCCAAATCAGATTTTTCTTTCACTGATGGTACTGTTAGAGAGATTTAATCATCACATATTATTTCATATAGGGAGGAAGATACACTCTTCCTAGTCATCTGTCACCGGGTGCTAGAGATTTGATACAAAGGATGCTGCTAGCTGACCCTATGAAGAGGATCACCATACCTGAGATTCGTCAACATCCATGGTTCAAACTCAGACTTCCGCGTTATTTAGCTGTGCCACCGCCCAATACAATGCAACAGGCTAACAAGGTTTATTTCAACATCCCTATTTCACTCTTCTGCAAATTACTCTTCAGTTAATGTGAAAGGTTTTTTTTTTGTTCTTCATAGTTAAAAACTGATTAACATTATGTAAAACTTCTTGGTTTCAAACCTCGAGTAACTACACAAATCACAAGTCTTCAGGGTTATCGTATCTTTCAGCTACTTTTTTTGTCTTATCAATCTTTTACATTTTAAAAACAGAGAAACATACTGTGGATAATAAAGTGATTTTTCCTTGATATTATACATTATAATCAATCCAAACTGTCAAACTGAACTAAAAGTTATTATGGTTTTGTAGATTGATGAGGATATCCTTCTGGAAGTGATAAAAATGGGATTTGACAGCGATCAATTGATTGAATCTCTTCGGCACAGGATACAGAATGAGGTTTGCAACTTTCATTTTTTTCCTCGTTTATCTGCTGAATTTTCTCTAATTACTGCCCATATGTTCCAGGGTACCGTGGCATACTATATAATATTAGACAACCGGTTCCGTGTTTCCAGTGGCTGTCTTGGAGCTGAGTATCAAGAGTCCATGGTAGGTTTCTTTTTGCTTAACTTCTGAAGATTTCATTAGTAGTGTGTCTCTAGTGAAAGTGTCTTAGCCTATCCAAAACTCATTAGTTTTTTTTGTTTTATAATGTTACCTAGGACTCTAGTCTTAGCCAAATGCGTGAAGTTTCTTCTTCTGTTGCTGGACATAGCATTCCGGGCTATATGGATCCAAGAGCTGGATTGAGACCACAGCTCCCTGTTGAAAGAAAATGGAATCTTGGGCTTCAGGTAAGTGACCATGTAATTATCTTAGCTGTTTGAGAGAATTAATTGTTGGATGTCTTCATAATTTTGTCTGAATTGTTCCTTCTCTTCTATGAAAGTTTGAGGCGTTGAGTTTCTTGCTCATGTATTTACTTCCTTTCCTCGTTGGACACATGCACTTCTGATATTCCTGTTGTCCAAACCCAGCTTTTCCAAAAAATCTTAGTGTTGTTAGGCAAAGATGACTAACTTTACATATGAGAGCTTGTAAATTGTTAAATATATGCCACAAGAAAATTGTAGTTATAATGTCTTTGTTGGTAGTTAAATTTCCTGTTTGTTAACTTGTGACAGTCTCGAGCTCATCCTCATCTAATAATGACCGTGGTCCTTAATGCTCTCCGAGAATTAAATGTTTGTTGGAAGAAGATTGGGCACTACAACATCAAGTGCAGGTGGGTTGCTGGCATTCTCAGTCATAATGAAGGAACGATGAACAATGCTGCGCATAATAATCATTACTTTAGTGATGATTCCAGCATTATTGAGAATGTAGCTGTCTCGAATTCAAATGAAGTCAAATTTGAACTGCAGGTAATATACCTTTAGAACTGTAATCTTTATTACTGCATTTGGACAAACTGTCTTCTCAAGTGTGTGTAGTTCCTGTGTGCTTTCTTTTCCATAATATTCTCTAATTATTATGTTCACATTTCTAACAGCTTTATGAAACTCGGGAACAGAAGTATCTTCTTGATCTTCAAAGGGTGCATGGTCCGGAGTTTCTTTTCTTGGATCTTTGTGCCGCTTTCCTTTCACAGCTTCGTGTCTTCTAGAGGAAAGAGCTTAGGCGCGCAAAATACTCGACTTGTCTTACTTTGCATGTAAATATGCTTACATTGTACATATAACCGTCTTCAGTCTCGACCTATTATTGGTTTTTCTACCCCGGTATTTCAATAGGTATATTATTAGCCAATCCTGAATATGGATAGGATTTACTTTATAACAATTATATTTGACTAGGTGCTATTGCAGATTAACCTTTATTTAACTTGATCATTTTGATGAAAATTTCTGGGGAAGTTATGGATGAATTAGCTTTGGTTGCTATTACATATTATTAGCCTTTGTTTTAGTGATAATGTAATTTCAGATTACTCATGTATGAACTATGAATGCTGCATAACTATGGTCATCTTCTACTGAGCAAAATTTATATTTGCAAAAAAACATTGTGCGCTTGGTTTAATTTTTTTTGGGTAAATGATCGTTTACCCTCGTAAAATAATCAAATTTTCGTTTACCACCTACGCAGATTTTTTTTCTAATTACCCCCCCTGCAAAAAATAGATCCCCTCGTTTTGCCTCCTAGTTGGTACAGCAGATATGTGACTGCTGACGTGGCTTGTACACAAGGAAAAAAACCATTTATATTTTTTTTTTAAATTCCATGTTCGATAATATTTTTTAAAAAAAAAATTCCTACAAAATAAAAAAACGAATTTTCTTTTTTTCCCCAAAGTTTAAAAAAAATTCCTACACATTTTTCCTACAAAATTTTTAAAAAAAAGTTTTCTACAAAATAAAAAAACGATTTTTTTTCGCCAAAATTATAAAAACAAAAATTCCTACAGATAATTTTTTTTCCTGCAAAATTTAAAAAAAAAATCCTACAATTTTTTTTCCTACAAAATTTACTCCCAAAATAAAGATTTATTTTCAAATCTTTTTGAATTAAAGAAAAATCAGAATCTTTATTTTTTTAAAAACAAAACTTTGTTTGTCAAAAAAAAATAAATTTATTTTTTTTAATCTCTTTTAATTAAATAAAAAATAGAAAAAGAAGTTATAGGTGTCTGAGACATAATTTGTGCTTCATATCCTTCTTAAACTGAAAGGTATAAACATGAATAAAACTTCTTTTTCTATTTTTTTAATTCAAAGAGATTAACAAAAAAAATAAAGTTTTTTTTTTTTTACAAATAAAGTTTTGTTTTTAAAAAATAAAGATTCTTTTTTTTTATTATTCAAAAAGATTTGAAAATAAATTTTTAAAATATTTATTTTGGAAATAAGAAAATTGGTGTTTTTTTATTTCGGGAAAAAAAAATTATTTGTATGAATTTTTTTTTAAAAAAATTATAGGAAATTTTTTTAAAACTTTTACGATAAGAAAACTCGTTTTTTTATTTTGTAGGTAAAAAAATAATATTATCTAACGTGAAATTTTAAAAAATAAATATAAATGATTTTTTTCACGTATACAAGCCACGTCAGCAGATTTGCACAGTCACGTGTCCTGTTGTACACCTAGGGGCAAAATGAATGGATCTATTTTTTGCAGGGGTCAACAGAAAAAAAAAAAAAGAAAATATGTGTAGGGGGTAAACGAAAATTCGTTTATTTTGCAGGGAGTAGATCATTTACCTTTTATTTTTAATGGTTCTTTTTTTTTATTACATTTTTTTATTTTTTTAATGGTTCTAAAATCACTTTTGGCCACAACCAATAAAATAATTACACTTCACTTAATTATTTTTAGAAAAATTGTTTCTTTCATCTTCAACCTCCCTCCACTCCACGGTGTTGAAACTGTTACTATCTCTCCTAACCCCACTCATCCATCCACTCATTTTCAGTATCCTCTTACTTTCTAAGTTATTTACATTAATTCTTCTAGCTATAACATTTCGTACTTATACCAATATCAAATACTTTAAGGAATTAGTTTCTACAGTGAAAAATTTTATGTTGGTTATCACTTATCAGAAAACAAAAATTGTTCACGTTGAATAAATCATTCTATTAATTATTTTTTCAATAGTTTTAGTTTATTAGACAAGCGAATTAATAAAAGCAAAATGTTAAACAATGCACCGGTGTACTAGTTAAACACATAAATAAGGAAATTTTGTCTTGAAATTCGTGCACTCAATACATATAAAATGTAAAAAGTTATTTTTATCAATATTAACTTTATATTTTATTTTTATTTTTGATATGTTTAACAAGTGCACCGAGTGCACGGTTTGTTTAACATGACCCTTAATAAAATGATAGTAGTGTTAATGAATCAAAATGTAAAAAATGTGAGGTGATCACAATAACCAATACAGTCCGATACTACTCCCTCCGACCTCATTTATAAGCAAAAGTCAACAAAAAATTGTGGCTTTAAATATAAGCAAAATTTGCCAAAATTAACTTTATTCAATGTTATTCTTCCAAAAATATCCTCATTAATTGTTCTACTTTTTTAACATTGTAGAGTTCCAATGCAAATTATAAGATCATTTTATGAATTTCAATAGAAATATCACATTAAATTACGACAAAAAAGTTACTCCTTAATAAGTGTGTAAAAGAGAATTTTTGCTTCCAAAAGAGGCCGGAGGGAGTATATTATTAGGCGAAATTATTTAACAAAACAAAATATTCTGTGGATTCTTCCTTGAGAATAAAAAATACAAGGTGTAGCGTCAAATATTATCATAATATTATCAATATTTTAATGTTTTTTTTTTAAGACATCAATATTTTAATGTTGTCTGGTCTCCATTGAATATTTGATTTGTGGGCATGTGATGTGATGAATTGACATTGAATTGAGATTGTGAGTAATGTTCAAGAGTCAAAGTATGAACTGGTCCCCATATTTGAGTGGCTAGTATATGGAATTAGAATATATTAAGGGTATGTTTCGCAATTCAAAAAAAATTAATTTTTAGCTTTTGTCTTATGGCTTACAAGCTAAAAGATTTGTTTGGTAACAGTCTTTTTAGAAAGAGTTTTTACCTTATTTTACTGACTTTTAGTTTCTTTTTCAGAAGCTACTTGAAATAGCTTCTGAGCTTATAGCTTCTAGCTTTTCATTTTTTCTTTCTCTTTTACCCTTATTATTTTAACTAAAATCATTTACCCTTTATAATTTATTATCATTAGAATTTAAAATAATATAAGTAAATACATATTTTAACGTTGCTTCTTTTAAAATCACATGTATATATTATGTTTTAACGTTGTCTTATTATCTATTTTCAAATATGAAGGCAAGCATATTATATTTTTTATCAATTCATAAGTATGTACCTTACTATAATTTTTTTTTTAAACAATGTACCTTACTATAATTAACCATTATACTATATTGTGAATATATTTTGTTGTTAATTATGTTTTCATAAAGTATATCAAGTGAAATGAAAATAATTTTTTTAAAAACAATTAGCATATAAAAATTAGTTTAATAATAATATTTGAAAAATATATTTATTGAATTAATAAACTTAAAATATTGTACCAAAAAAATAAAATAAACTTAAAATATTAAATTCTAAGTTTTTTTTTTGACAAAAAATCCTTAAATAGTATTAATTTGATAAAAAAATTATTGAATTAAAGATGTCCTTTTATGTCATTTTACATTTATCAGTCAGTTGAACCACTAATTTTACCAAACACTTCAATCAGCTAGAAGCTAGAAGCTAGAAGCCATCAGTCATCAGTCATCAGCCATAAACCATAAGCTATCAGCTAGCTTATCAGCCATAAGCTATTTTTGTTAAACAGAGCCTACTTTTGAAGCTTCATAGAAAAGTAATGAAGTGAATGTTTTAAAAAGTAGCTACTTTTGCAAAAATAATAATTCGAATCACACAAGAAATGTTTGAACTTTTAAAATCCTACTATAATAAAATTAAGTCAAACTCATTAAAAGTTTTTCCCATAGATTTCATTGCAACTTGGGTATCACTTCTCTTCTTGTTGAACTTGATTTTCTCATCAATATTGTGTAGATTATCCATGGTAAAAAGACTCATAATTTATATCCGTAACCCCTTCATCATGAAGCTAGTGAGGCTAATAGGTGCGCTTACAAATCTTGCTAAAAACTAAGAGACTGAACATGACAATTTCAGTCGTAATGTGTTTGATTTTAAAACTGTTTTTAAAATTGAACAAAAACTAAATTTTTTTGTCACTGACTAAACTACAAAACAATTTTTCCAATTCCTCAAAAAAGATACACCGTATAACGTACTGCCAAACCATTTAAAAGAAATACAAAGGAACCTACCAAAAGACAAGATGGCCATCCATTTTAGGAAACAAAAATAATTATTTGACATTTCTCAATTTTAGAGAATCGACATCTCACTATCCCCATGCAAGATCTTGTAGCTTAGCAACTAGAAATTCCACCCTTATGGTGGATAAGTGAGATGATCAGGGTTCGAACCTCGATCCCTTGCATATATAATGTAATGTCCCTACCAACTGAACTAAACTCACGGGAATAAATAGTTACATTCATTTTAGTTCTAGTCATTATAACATCAAAAGTTCATAAATAATTTTTTTTTTTTCGGCTTTTCACCACCAGTTGAATCTGGTTCGGGGGTCAGTTCTGGCATCAAGTGGTTCCAGCCCCCTCCCGATCGCAGTTGTGGGGGATCGAACCGCGGTCCTCCCTACCAAGTTCAGCACCAATCACCACTGAACCAACTAACGATTGGTAAAGTTCATAAATAATTTTCAAATGTTTAAAAGTTAAAATAAATAATAATTTTATTTTTTATTTTTTTACATTTCATGTCATTTGTCTATTATACATGTTAATCACCCTTTTAATTATTTTTTTTACCTTAATGTACATTTGAATATAAGTATATGACTACAGAAGTTTGCATATCCAACATAAAAACATTAAACTCCCACTTTTTCCTCAGCTAATTTAATTAAATGAATTACTATTATTACATGTATTAATTAGTTTGTATATTGTTGAATGCTATAATTCTCACAATATATTCATGAAAACCCTTAGCTTTCACCATCAAAAGTCATTAGCATTGGTATTTGGCCATTGTCAGCAAGATCAACCTTGTTCAATCTAATGCAGCATAGCACTTTTTCTGGAAGCTCTTCTTGTTTCTGTGCCTGTTATATAAAAAAATTAAGAGAAATAGTTACAATCTTAGTTGAAGGATAACTAAACAGTACTACAAAAATGGTTGTAAATTCACTTCATTCAAATAAATTTGTACCTGAATGGTTAGGCCAAGATCAAGAATGCCTTCTTTTAGCCGATCTCGAAATGCATCGAGTCCTTTTCTTGATATGTAGCTAAACCGATGAATGTCAAGATCAATCTCAAAGTAGTTTGGTCCCTGTTAAGAACAGAATAAACAAGATCATTTCTTTGTTATATGTAACAAGGTGGTGAAAACATTTACATGTTATTAGTAAGGTATATCATGTAAGCTGATTTTTATGTAGCTTGCCGAGGAAGCAACAATCAATCATCTTTTTTCCGTCTTTCAAGCCAGTAATTAGTTAATCACCTATATAGCACTGACACAAACACCCGACATATCACTCTGATACGTGGACGTAAAAACTAATTGAGTATAAGCACATGTTGGTGTCGTATCGGTGTCTGACACCAATATGTCCCGACACCAAACACACATTCAATCTAACATATCAGTGCTACATAGTTAATCACAATCCAGCTTATAATTTGGAAGGACAATGCATATATCTATGAACTTTATTTTTACCTTGTAGAAGTTAATCACCTATATAGCACTGACACAAACACCAGACATATCACTCTGATACGTAGACGTAAAAACTAATTGAGTATAAGCACATGTTGGTGTTGTACTGGTGGGTGACACCAATATGTGCCGACACCAAACACACATTCAATCTAAAATATCAATGCTACATAGTTAATCACAATCTAGCTTATAATTTGGAAGGACAATGCATATATCTATGAACTTTATTTTTACCTTGTAGAAGTTATGTTGTGGTCTTGAGAGTACAGGTTTTCCATTATAAGCTTGAACTAGCTTCTTCTCAGTAGAGCTCAAGTGCATATCCTCAGGATTAACAAGTCCTACCATAATCTTTAGTCTTTCTCTAAAAGCAACATTAGAATCTTTTGCAAATCCTTTTACCTTTTCCACCTCATCATCAATGAGTTTCTGTATCATGAAATGGAATCCAAGTTAAGTTTTAAACTTCAAGCACATATCACACCAAATATTCAACAAGAGAAACTAATATAATTTCAATAACACTTCTGTTGAGAGTCCAACATCGGATGAGCTATGACTTAAAAATTTGTATATAAGTGCGACTGTGCGAGACTTCCCTCACCTTAAAGGCCGGTTGTAGGGTTGAAATATGTTTAACCTAAATTTTAATCTGGTATCAGAGTCTAATACAAAATCCACTAGGATACCTCAATCGGGCCACTCAGATGATACTCTAGATGTCCGGTCTTAGGCGTGAGGAGGAGATATGACCTATAAAAGTGTCTATAAGTGGGAGGCATATCTCACCTTACACGCCGATTTTATAGGATTGAGTTAGACTCGACTCAAAATTTAAGTAGCTTTTAGAGCCTAACGTAAGATCTGCTAGACTGTCCGTTATCAAGCCACTAATAAGGTCATGCTCTAGATGTCCAGACCTAGACATAAGGGTACGTGTTGAGAGTCTCACATTTGATGAGATAAGTGTGAGACATCGATCCCTCACCTTACAAGTGATTTGGTAGGGTTGAGTTAAGTTCAATCCAAATTTTAATTACTTCTAAACATAGTCATGGATTGATTAAAATGAGTACAAAAAATTGATGGACCAATTGATGTACCTTTATGCTTTCCTGAAACTGAGAAGAGATGTGATCATCTAGAGACTCAGAAACTTTGAAATACAATACAAGACTCATCCCTTCTCCATCACTGTCACCAAGGAACATTGCAGCTGGATATGTAGGTAACTGCAACAAATCATATAATATAAACACAATGTAGAGAAAGATTTAAGAATGATACATATTTCAATCCTAGTACTATATAAAGATATAAGAATGTTGAAACAATGAAGGAAAAAAATTTAATTTATACCTGAATATTTACAATAAGAAGTTGGGGGATTTTTCCATTGGATTTCAAATTTGGAAGCTCAATGTGTCTAGCAATATGATCTATCTTTTTTGGACAAACAAATAGATCAACACCAATTGGAATGTATGGACTATTATTTGGTGCAGGAGTCTTTTTCTTGTCCCTGGAAAAAGTTAATATTATTACATAATTTTATTTCCATGAATATACAATTGGCGATATCTATTTTCTAACTCTAGCGTGCAGACATGTACTAATGTGTCCGTCTTTTGTATGGAAGTTTCAAAATGTTCTATGATAATTTAAAAAAACCGGTTATTTGATTCAGTAATGAAGAGCAAAATTGCAACATACTTGAAATAGTTTTCACCGCGGAGTTGAAATGTTGAAGGCGGAATTTCAGACCAACATCCAGGAGACAGTTTCTCTCCATTCTGACATGAAATTGTATATCCTGCTCGTGGACGGATCAGATATCTTGTTGATTGACCTTTACATAACATGATCAAGGAGCTTAATCAGCATAATAATATGTTAATGCTACATTAATCTGTATAATAAGTTAAAATTATACTTCAATTATGTTTCTACAATTTCCATTATGCTACAATGTGAAAGCCTAAACAAATGCAAATATAAAAAGTGCTTATTGTTCTATGTAACTTTTTTTCCAAGGAATGAGAATTAAAGTGATTCAAACACTTACTAAGCTCAGGTGATTCCTCTACATCACAAGATTTTCGCTTGAACGAAAGCCTGAAAATCGTTGACAGCTTTTTGCTCGGCCGATTATTGAAACTAACGGACGGTGCTAACCGATTCACGCTTGATTTCTTTGTGTTCTCTTGAGTATTTTCTTCAGCATTATTTTTACTTTCTTTTAAACCTTTGAAGCTTCCTTGATTCTTTCCTAAGCGAGGAAGTCCATAACCATGTTGTGCATTGATTAGGCCAAAGCTATTTTCATCTCTTCCTTTTAACTTATCTGTGTTATTCCCTCCATCAACCTTAACATAACTTTCATGATATTCTTCATATTGACAGTTATTTTCCACAACACATGTTGATCTTCCTTCATATTGGAGCACTTGGCCACATGACATGCTTCCACCTGTGCTTCCTGCCATCGGAAAACCATCTGCAAAGAAAGAAACAGCAATAAGAATGGTCCAAAATGGTAATATGAATACAGTTTTGTCGATCGCAGATCATAGAAAATATAGAGGTTTTGTTCAAATTCTACTATGCTACAATGTTATAGCGCTGATATAGCTGTTATTTGATAACACTTTGTACTAAATCGCGTTTCATTGTTCAAAGTCATCTATGCTGAGCTATAGACTGTAGCGCCGCTATAGTCGCTATTTAAAAACTGTACTAATAGACAAAGTAAGAGTTATTTCACATACTAAAATTATATATGAAAGGGTGTCCTAGAAGATGGACTTTATGTTCGATGGTAAATAATGGTACATTCCCAGCAGATAAGCTCAAATAAGTCAATCAAAACAGCATATGGACACGTCGTAAACTGTTTCAGTAAGTTCTACCAAACAGTCTCACAAGTGTTTATGCCGGTCGATAAGCTCAAATAAGTCAATCCAAACAGCATATCAACATGTCATAAACTGTTTAAGTAAGTTCTACCAAACAGTCACACGAGTGTTTATGTCAGTGTTTATGTCAGTAGATAAGCATAAATAAGTCAATCCAAACAAGCTCTTAGTGGTATCTGAACTCAAGTGCCACATTGTTATGATGTTAAAAAGGGATGCTTAATTCATTACCTCCATGAACACTATTAAACTCATCCTCTGAATCAGAATCCAGAATACTAACTGAATCAAAGTAATTCTCTTCTTGACACATTACTGCAAACAAGTAATGAAAAAACAAAGTTCACTATTATTAATTTCTCAAAGTTCAAAATGAAAAAGTCAAAAGATGTAACTAAGTTATGAAAAAATATATCTATACATACAGTTTGCATCAGCATCATATTGACTATGATGCCATTCAAGTTGAGTAAGATGGTATGCTGAATTACAAACTTCAGATCTTTTACATTTAGTAGTTGCACCATTTTCGAAGTCCCTACGAACAAATTCACTTACAGAATAATCTGTTACGCCGCGTCCTCCTGCATTGCTATTCTTCTTCTTGATATCCTTAGTAACTGAATTTGATATCTTTCGTCGACGGCGTCTTATTATCCTTCTTTGAAGCTTCTTTGGTGCTTTTATTGCCTTAGAAGGTACTGACGCACAACCACCCATTGTATCAGAGATTGAAGTACCTCAGAATCTGCATCAGCATATATCAAAGATAAGTGCTTATGTATAAGCTATGTCTATAACAAACGATAAAATAAAGTCAAACTGTTTTTATCTAAGCTATAAGTTGTTTTCATAAGCTATCCTGGAAAGAGCCAATGGACATGTCATGAGTTGTTTTCACAATCTCTCCAAACGGTCGCACAAGTGTTTATGCAGGTAGATAAATTCAAATAAGTCAATCCAAACAAGTCCTGAAATTTACAACTAATCGAAAACAAATGAACAAGGAACCAAGTAAAAACAATGTTAAAGTAGATTGTACACTATTTGACAACACTTTGTATTAAACCGTGCATTGCAGAACAACAACGATTTGTTTAAATTCTGCTACATTATACCGCTATAGACTATAGTGCTGCTACTTGACAATGCTGATATGATGAAGGTAGATTGTACCTTTCAAATGAAGTTCAATTCAACCCTTGGAAAAGAAAGACTTATAAACCAACATATATATAAATTTCCATAAGCAGAAAAACATATATATAGAAAGAGGTTATGTTTTGAGGTTGTTTCAAGGAAGCTACATCAATTGTTGTGTGCATGTGTTTGGAAAAAAAAGCTAAAGAAGCAAAAGAATCCACAAGTGTTGTGACATGAAATAAGCCAAAAGCGTGTAAAGAATAGAAAAGAGAATGACACATTAATAACAACCTTGAAAAGGGAAAAGAAATAATTATGTTTGTGTTCAATGCATTTGTTGATTCTGTTTGTAGTAACATTAAAAAGTTGATTTTGTTGATTCTGTTTTTAATTGGTGGTTGTGGTTACGCATTGAACTTTGATGTTGCAACAAAATGCGAAAAAATGTAGTAAATAAGTGTGCAAATGCGGTTTTAATGTTGTTGCAGATACCTCTAAAACTTTTATATTACAACCGCAATTGCAATTGCAGGATACAATTGCAGTTACGGACCACAATTTAGAAATGCGAAAATAGCAAAAAAAAAAAAATTGGAACACATGAATCAAGATAATGGCTAAGGCAAAAGAATATATAGGATTCACAACAAATAAGAAGAAGTCAAGAAAAAAAAGACACAAAATTTGGAACAATTTTATTTGATCTGAGAAATACAAACAAAACATTCCAAAATCCTTTTTTATATTATTTTTATCACTTTGAAATGAATAAAAAATATAAAAAAAATGTAAGAAATAATGGCATTTTTTCGATAAAAATAACATACCTGAAAATTATTGGAATATTCTCTCCCTCCTCTACGGAACAACAATATGAAGGAGAGAAGAAGAAAGTGTGCATGTGGGTCCGACAGAAAACAATATCGGATCCAAATGCCACAAAAACCACAACACCTTCTTTGTGTTTTCCTTTTGCAAAAATTGTATTGTTTATGGGAACAATCAAATTAATCAATAATGGATTATGTTGAAGAAAGAAAAAAATGATGAAAATAATTGAAAATAATGGTCACATTAATTCATCAAGAGAGGTTTTTGATAAGAAGAATTTGTTGTTTGGTTGTGATAATCTGGCTTGAAATCTTAGGCCTCTTAATGCATGAGATTTAGCTGGCTCTATACAAAGGAAAGAAGCAAGAAACATATCTTACATGTTAGCAACCATATGGCATGCTGTGCTTTGTAGGATCTCATCATAATATGTTTTTCTAATCTGAATCTGTATCATAATCTGTTTTTCTAATCTGAATCTGTATTTGGATGCTATTAATATTCCTCCTTATATTTGTAATTTTTTATTATTATTCTAGTAATTGCATTGTAGTATTGTACTAACTATATTGGAATTTCTATTATTATATCATTTTTTAATTTAAAAATAGAATTATATACTAAAAGAATTAAAATAGTGACAAAAATTAAGAGAAAAATATGTTAAAATATGTCTTTATGTGTCTACCGTAAAAGTATTTTCAAATATGCCAACCCTTAAATAAACCGATCATCAAAAGAAAAATTATCTTTATAATCAAAGACGCCTTATTTTTTAAAATAAAATAATTATATATTTCATAATATAAATAAATTTAAAGAGGATGTTAACATGCCTCTTAAAAATTATATGTTAAGAATTTAATATAAAAATATTTGTTTTAAAATTCGTTTAAAAAAATTAAAAATATTCATCTTAAAATTAGTGGTATCCTTAAAACACAAATTTTTTTAAAATATTAGTAGTATCTTAAAGCACAAGTTAGCTTTTAATGCATAATTTATAAAGAAACTTTGTATTTTGAATGCATAGTACTAGGAAGTTATGTAGCATATGCATCATCATATAAGCATAACCCAAAATCTGAAAGTTTGAGATGAGGTCACTACTATGATGAAAGACAGAAAACAAGTACCAAAAAGAAATCAGAGAGACGTTCATATCCAAATCGAAGAACGAGGCAGAACACGTGAAAAACAGAATCTGTCTTCACATGCAAGTGCAGTATACGCACGTGTGTACACTACCACTAAGCAAATATATTCATATACATGCTAGTACTTTTTTTCACCACTAGTTAGAATTTGGTTCGGAGGTCAGCTCTGACATCAAGTGATTTCAGTCCCCTTTTAATCGCAGTTGCGGAAAATCGAACCGCGGTCCTCCCACATGGTAGTAGTACTTTACATTATAGGTAAATGGATTTAGATTTTATGTTAGAGTCTCATAGCTTGCAGGCCAAGTCATTGTATAGTTGGCCTTAGTGGCACGCGCGCTAGTAGGGATGGCAGAAAAAC
Organism: Trifolium pratense; assembly: GCF_020283565.1. NCBI lineage: Eukaryota > Viridiplantae > Streptophyta > Magnoliopsida > Fabales > Fabaceae > Trifolium > Trifolium pratense. The sequence goes on from NC_060064.1 coordinate 33,216,746, forward strand.
CCAAACTCGTGAGACCCACCCGAACCCAAACCCAAGTCAACGGGCGAAACCCGAATTGACTGGGTTTGGGTTTGGGTTTGGGTGACACCCGAAAATATGGGTGTGGGTTTGGTATCACTCAAACCCACACCCGAAACCCATACACCCACCCGAAACATGTTAAAATTACCTAAATACCCCTATATATATATATATATATATATAAGTGTAAAAGTAAAATTAGGTTTTTCACAAACCACAATCTCTTAGTAAAATTAAGTTGGAAGAACTTAATTTTAGTTTAGCTGTAATTTAATTTCTTGAAAGACTATTTTGTAATTTTAAATTCCCTTGTAATTTTAAACCTATGTTTTTGCTAAGTGATTGACAATATGTTTAAATTCCATTGTTTTTGCTTAAATTTACCTTGTTTTGCTTAAATTTGCAAAGTAGTACAAAATGCGTTGTGGGTTTGGGTTTGGGTGTAAAAAACCCGAACCCAATGGGTATGGGTGTGGGCGTGGGTGTGGTTTTGCCACCCGAACAGATTTGGGTTTGGGTTTGGGTTTGGGTGTTGATTTCGGGTGTGGGTTTGGTATCACTCAAACCCGCACCCGTGGGCGCCCGTTGCCATCCCTACGCGCTAGTGGGCTTGCCTTGACAATGGGCCAAGTCTGCTAGGCCTGTGTATGTGTATCTCCCTATATAAGGAGAGCTTGTATTGTTGGAATCATCAATGAGAATACAAAACCCTTGTTTACAACATTTTATACGTACATTACTCCTTCATGTTACTAGGAGTCTAGATTAAACGCAGCACGTGTGATGCAGTTACTGTTTTTAATAGTTCAATTTAAAATTGATGTTTGAAATCGTTTATAGTTAATTTTATTAATAAGTAATATAAGCTGTTTCATTATCAAAAAAAAAAAAAGCCGTTTGATTATAAATCAATGACACTCCTCTCACCTCTCATTTTTATTAGAAAAAAAATTACGATAGATTCAAAGTTTATGATTGGATTGGTGATTTTTTAAAGATTTGTTGGGTTGTCCTTCGATTGTAATTTCAATATTGAACTGAGATCCATTTAAGGGGTTGTCCTCTCCCAACAAATGTTTTTTCATATGCATCGGCCGAAGATGGACCTAGGACCAAATGGTTAAGGAACTCAATTATCTACCACTTGTGCCACAATATGTTGGTAAAATCCAGCCACTTTTATTATGGCACAATCTTTGATGGTAAAACGAGCGTTATTTATCTCATGTTTTATATTTTGAGTGACAAAAAAAAAAAAAATTGATTTTTGTGTATTATTTTTTGTTACCATGTTATAGATACAAAGTTTTCGCTACTGTTTAGCAAATTAATCAGCGGTTGGAGAACCTCTTCGGCATACAATGTGGGTTGTCCCTTTTCAATCGAATTTTCTCTATAGGTAAGAGGCAGAAATCGAACTTCTAACCACTTTTTTAATGTACTCAAATCTCTTATCACTTGGACCAATTTATTATCGGTTGTTTTGTTTTTTTGTTATAATATTAAGATGATAGTGTTTATACCACAATATATTATTGTTCACTTGTAACCACTTCTAACACAATTCTTGCATCATTTTTATCAAGAGTTGTACAAACTGATTGTTTAGTTTAGAAATTTTACTCAATTGAATTAGAATGTCAAAGAATGAAATTGAGCCATATGAGGTAATCAAACTATTAATTATGTTACAAGTTAATGCAAAAAAGTTACTTTGATCTAATTTTTTCTGCTCCCTATTTATGTATATATTGTGGTTGGTTTTGCAAGTAGTAAGAACACTCTGATATATATATATAGGGGGCTGCTAACTTAGACCCAGTTGGGTCTAAGTTAGCAAGGTGCACCTTTTGAGTTGGACAAAAATACCCATTTTTTTAATTTTTGAAAGAATAGAGTAACAGGGGCATTTCTGTAATTTTACCCAACAGTACACGCGCCCCCCACTTCTTTTCCCCCCCAGGACACGTGTCACGCTATTATTGCATAAAATCCACGCGCGTGCATCACACGCGCCGACAAGCGCGCGTGGTCTGAAGGATGGGCGGAGAGAGAAAACTTTTTGAAAAGGTAAGGCCACGTGTCACACAATGGTTGGCTGCGTTAATTTTTTTTCATTTAATACTTTAAACTCGATTATTTCGTCGTAAATTAATTTTTTATTTTTTATTTTTTATTTTTTATACCAAAATTCATAATTTTTTTTTCTCTACAAATAGAGACTTGGTTCGTTTGATTTGGACACAGAAAAAAAAACCCAATTTTTCACTACCTTAATCTCATTTTTCACTACCTTAAATCAACTCACTGAAACCATTCTACCAGGAAAATGGTTTCAGAGTGCAAATCTCCGAAACCATTCTACAAGCTAAATGGTTTCAGAAGCAAATAACTAATAATCAACTTACTGAAACCATTCTACCAGCAAAATGGTTTCAGATTACAACTCTCTGAAACCATTGTACCAGATAAATGGTTTCAGAAGCAAACACAATTAATAAATTACTCACTGAAACCATTCTACCAGTAAAATGGTTTCAGAATGCAACTATGTGCAACCATTCTACAAGCTAAATGGTTTCAGAAGCAAATAACTAATAATCAACTTACTGAAACCATTCTACCAGCAAAATGGTTTCAGATTACAACTCTCTGAAACCATTGTACCAGATAAATGGTTTCAGAAGCAAACACAATTAATAAATTACTCACTGAAACCATTCTACCAGTAAAATGGTTTCAGAATGCAACTATGTGCAACCATTCTACAAGCTAAATGGTTTCAGAAGCAAATAACTAATAATCAACTTACTGAAACCATTCTACCAGCAAAATGGTTTCAGATTACAACTCTCTGAAACCATTGTACCAGATAAATGGTTTCAGAAGCAAACACAATTAATAAATTACTCATTGAAACCATTCTACCAGTAAAATGGTTTCAGAATACAACTATGTGCAACCATTCTACCAGTAAAATGGTTTCAGAAGCAAACATTAGTTTTTTATTACCGTTTTATCTCATTTAATTAACTAAAAATAGTTTCAGGTCTCCAAAAATTTAATAAAATATACCAAAAGTTCCAGAATATTATCTACTATTTTCCTGGTATAATGGTTTCAGTGAGTTGGTTGAGTGGTGCGTGTTAAATTACAACACACAAGTAACGTATTTAGTAAACAATAAATGAGATTAAGGTAGTGAAAAATTGCGTTTTTTTTTCGGTGTCCAAATCAAACGAACCAAGTCTCTATTTGTAGAGAAAAAAAATTATGAATTTTGGTATAAAAATAAAAAAATAAAAAATTAATTTACAACGAAATAGTTGAGTTCAAAGTAAAAAATGAACAAAAATCACGCCCAGCCAACCATTGTGTGACACGTGTCCTACTTTTAAAAAGCAAATTTTTCTCTCTCCAGGTTGTAATCCAGTGTGACGCAGGCGCTTGAATCTGATGGATCAGGATGATCTGGGCTGTCTGATTGATCAGACAGTCTTGATGAGATCAGATTTTGGCTGTCTGATGGAAATCAACGGTCTGTAACCATGGACCTTCGGTACGCGCGCGACACTGGATCCGCGTCTATTAATGGTTTAAGAAGGTGGGGCGCGTGTATATGGTTGGCAAAATTGCAGAAAATTACAGAAATGCCCCTGTTGCTCTATTCTTTCAAAAATTAAAAGAATGGGTATTTTGGTCCAACTCAAAAGGTGCACCTTGCTAACTTAGACCTAACTAGGGTCTAAGTTAGAAAACCCCTATATATATATATATATATATATATATATATATATATATATATATATATATATATATAATAGATTTCTTTTTATAGTAACTTTTTTCTGATTTGTTTTCACCATCAGGTTTATTGAACCGTCTAATCTAATGGTAAAAAAAAAAAAGTTTAATTTGACAAACACATATAAGAAAGAAAGTTCTCATTATAGAAAAGGAAAGAATCCTATTATTCATCTGGCAGTTAACCGTTAATTTTGCATTTCACCGTTTTAGTTCACTACACCTCTTATCATATCACTTGTCGTTTTGATTCTCTTTCTTCTTCGTTCCCATGCAAACCCTAAATTAATCCTCTTTGTTCTTCAATTCCAAATTCAACCAAATTGAGAGAACATTTCACTATCACAATGTTCAATTCAATTCTTCTTCTCATTGCTATTATCCCTACATTGATGTGTAGCTTTGTGAATTCAATGCGGTTTGACCTTAAATCGGGTGAACCTAAATGTATTACCGACGAAATCAAAGGCAATGCCTTGACCGTCGGTAATTACTCTGTCGTTAATCCGATTGAAGGTTATCCGCTTCCTGATTCTTACAAGATAAATGTTAGGGTATGCTTATGAATTTTGATGATTCAATCATAAAACTTTAGGTTCTTATTGCATGCATTTAAATTTAAAATTTGGAAGCTTTTTCTTTTAATCAGTGTTAGACGGGAAAATGGATTTTAGGGATGATTTGGATGAATTTCTAGGGATTCTAAATATTTAGAATAGAATCCAATACGAAGAAGCAATTAGTAGGAGACAGTGGCGGAGCTAGAAAATTTATAAAGTTCGGGCAAAATCTCAATTTTAAACTAAAATTTCAGTTTTGCACTGAAAAATCTCAGTTTTGAACCAAAAACATCTCAATTTTGCCCTGAATTAACCCCTAAAATACCAAATTTTTTTAACAGAGCCCGACAAGTGTTCAGGTTGGCCGGGCTGTAGATCCGCCCATGAGAATGAGAAACATTGATACCTGTAATAACAAGGAGGATCATATACTTCTATTTCCTGAGACTGACGTCATTCGTTGTTAGAGTTTCGGACAATTTTCAAGTATTTGTCCATGGTGATCGACTGTTGAACTTGTTGTCAAATGGCTCATATTTTGTAATGGCTTTGTAAAATGTGACTGGTTGTCAGGTTCGTTCACCTTATGGGAACATTTACCATTTTGGTGATCATGTGGCTTCTGGTAATTTTGCATTTAATACAGTTGAAGCTGGTGACCACACGGCTTGTTTTTCGATGCTGGATCACACTCCCTCGATAACCGTGACCGTTGATTTCGAGTGGAGAACTGGGGTGGCTGCCAAAGACTGGCATAAGATTGCCAAAAAAAGAGGATATTGATGTAAGTTTGAGTAGTATAGAATTGTAATGTTTGTTGAGGTAGCATTTAGATGTGTATGATTTGTGTCCCTAGAAGAGGATTTTGGTGTCTTTGGATTACGAATTCGCCACAATTTAACCTTTCTGAGTTCTGATATTGTGAGTTTGTGACTGTGATTGATTAATCTAAAAGGGATTTGTATTTTTCATTTTCTAAACTGAATGCTTGATAACGTAATGCTACTGTTATTTCAGTCTTTCATTTTTATTTTAACTTGTCTAATGCAATGCCTGAAAGTTTGTTAGTAATGAAGTTTATAAATAGGAATGATTATGAGTAAACTGATTCTAAAGTTTAAACCATTTTTTCTTTTTCACGTTTGTTATAGGGATTTCTGTTTACAAAAGTACTTATTTATTCGATCATGTGTGTTTTCTAAAGTGATGTTTTTTTTTCCATCTTAGGTAATGGAATCTGAATTACACAAGTTGTATGACACTGTCACATTCATCCACGACGAGATGTTTTATCTTCGCGGAAGGTATAAATGTTATGACATCATTTAATCTTATAGCAACAAAAGTACATTCAAAATTTCTTTTATATGCAAGAAATATGGAATATATAGTTGTTAGCTTAGAGGAAATTGGACTATCTTTCATTGATGAATCTCTCTGTGTATGGCTGTGGCTTATGGCGATGCAACTCCCAGCATTTCCTTATTACACACTATGACTACAACAATTCATTGTATCAACTCTTGCTATTCCCTATGTTGTTCAAGAGTGATCTGATTCGTGTTGCCCTGCAAAACTGATATTCTATTATTTGTCATATGACCAATAGGGAAATAGCGATAAAATCATAACCTATGTTGTCCATAGCGGCTTGGGAAGGCACCGTAGGGGCGGCACAGAACAGTGCCTAGCCTCCCCTACATGCGGCGAGGCAATGCAAAATGGTGCTATATCTTTGGCGGCTACATTCTCATCTGAGAAGAGTGTGACATGTTTTGCCAATGGTTCACCGCTAAAAGACCACATTCCCCGTTGCAGCCATCCCAATTTTTTATTCGATTGTTCTGCCCCACAACTCGGGATGCGATCATTACTGACTAAACCTAATGCCTAACCAATAAAACAGAAATAACAAAAGAATATAGAAAATTTGTGACATCATTTTTTTTTTGTTCTTGTAGTATAGCAAAGATTATTCTGTGACGGGAAATTTTCCATCTTTATGTTGCCGGCATCTTTCTATATATATTTTGCTCAACCTTTATGAGTAGTAACTTGTTTACTACGTTATTCTGTATGGCTCATGAATGTGACAAGTGAAGGGTGCAATAGGTAGATGACAAATTCCATTTCTATTTCAAAAAACAATTCTCAAGGTATTGAAGAAAATTTTCTACTCATTCTAATGAGAATTTTTGTTGTATTTTGATTTCCTTAATACAGGGAGGAAGAGATGCAAGATCTTAACAGAGCGACTGATAATAAGATGTTTACCTTCATTTTTCTTTCAATCATAGTTTGCTTGTCTGTTTCTGGTTTACAAATATGGAATTTGAAGACATTCTTTGAGAGGAAGAAGCTCCTCTAAGATCCTTCACACCAATTTTATCTACTTGGTTAGCTTGGATCTCAATTTTGGATGACAGAATGTTCCTATATTGTATCAAAATTATTGATATTATATTTCTTATTTTTTATGATGTATAGTGATAATTAGAAATGACAAATGATTCTTGTATATCAAAATTTTGATGTCAAATACGGTATCCTAACTTTTGTGTATTTTTAAAATATGTGTAAATTGCAGCATTTCCAGTTTTTTGTTAAGTTATCATTAATTAAACGAAAAGTAATTGAACATCTACATAACAAGAAAAATGAAAGTAAAATAGTCTTGTAATAATGAAAGTAATATAGTGCAAAGGTCTCAGACGTCGATTTAAATGGTAATTGGAATGTTGATGCTTTGTCTATGTTACCTTCAGAATTTTTGAATAAAATCATGGCTATGCCTATACCTCCGCAACATGATCTAGGCCGTGATAAGGACTCGTGGCCTGGTGATGCGCATAGCAAGTTTACAGTGGCTAGCACGTATAAGATTTTGTGTTAGTAGTTTTGGACTAAGGAATCCGCTTTGGTCTAAGATTTGGAAGGTGGACGTGTATGAACTGAGTCTGATTTTTTTTCTTTTTTGGTTAGTTCTCCATGGTAGATTTATGACTAATCAACAAAGGAGCTGAGTCTGATTTGTTTTTTCTTTTTTGGTTAGTTCTCCATGGTAGATTTATGTAACAAGTGTAAAATTGAAAGGATAAAGACAAGGGAAATTGTATTGAATTTTCTGGAAATTAAATCCAACTCTAGTGAGTGGAAGGATACAAGATGTGAACATAGAGAGTTCACAGGGAGAGAATAACAAACTTCACAATTCACATAACTCACAAAATACTCCTATTACACTATTAATAGTAACTCATTTCTCCACATAGTCCCATTATTTGGGCTGAAGTTAACTAACTCCTATTTGGGCCTACCCAATATGGTGGGTTCATTACAATACCTTCCCCTTTAAAATCAACCTTGTCCTCAAGGTTGTAAAAATTGCTCATAACACAAATTTTACCCGGATCCCATTGTTTGAATGGTGACCACATAACTGCTGTATAGTTTCTCAAATGTCCACCATCTATCCTCATCAACATGATGGAAAAAACAATGGCAAGATTGCCAAGAAACAAATCAGTAAAATGATTTTTGTGAATAACTAGCTGATCCTTAGGTGTGTAATATATTGCTGGAAGATATGCCTCACTAATACCCTGTTCATGACCATTCCAAAGTGCGGTGCATTTATGATTAAAACAAAACCAAGTATTTGCAAACATCTCAAGAATCCACTCCTGCACAAGTAGCAAACTCTCATAGTCTGAAGCATATTCACTGACTAAAGATATGAGTGGACTTATCCATGTTGTGAAAGTAAGAATGTTGTGAGTAGTAACATAATCACCTTGGCAAATTTGCTGTTGTTCTAAGTCCCTGCGAGTCTTTTCAACAACAATACAATAGTTTCCTTTTATAAACCATTCACCACATGCATATTGATAAGTGTATCCCAAAAACCATTTCACACCACTTCGAGAAATGTTAGATCCACAACTGTGACACTTTGTGCATTTTGGGAACAAATAGAACCCAATATTAACATTCTTATGACAAGGTAGAAGTTGCAGACAATAACAAATATGATATGTCCCTTTCTCTGTACCACTAGCAAGAGACAACAAGTTATGGGTATATGTAAACCACGCAAGAAAGCCATAAACCCAATTTCCATTCCGGAGTTTAAAGGGAAACTTCACTCCACAAATGTGAGAAAATTCAAGATATTTATCAGCAACAACACACTGATATATTTGAAAAATTCCACAGTGTGATTTTGGCGGCACTCTCTTATTATGCATAAACACATGGCTTCTACAATGTGGTGAAGTAGAAAACAAATTACAAGGATTCGACTGTTTCATGTCATAATCCTTGCCCTCATCTATGAGAGGAGGCCCAAGCAGAGGTAGCATACTAATAACATAGTCTGGTGATGGCATATTCGTTTCCAAAGCAACCCGAGCAGCAAACACATCCTCGCGTGGTTTCAGCAGTAGACTCATTGTGACATTGCGAGAAAGTGAGAGCATCATTTGTGTTGTGACCTTCAGACCAACAGAGCAAGTAAGAGCATAACTAGCATCTGACAGTAACTTCATTGTTGATAAGATGGAAACCATGGTATAAAGATTGTTGTCAAAAACATTAATAACCACAAGTTGAGACAAGATGCTCAAGCTCACAGATATCAAACCAGTCACACTATATCTATTTCGATAAAAGCTCCTAAAGCCAATCAATTTGGGAAATGTAAGTGTAACAAATTCCTGCAAAACCACCATTATGTGTTCTATGTCGGGAGGCTCAGGAGGTGGTGGAAGAACAGCGGTTGCTCGCTTCACTTGCAATTCCCCTTGGGTCGATTGAAATTTGTGACCACCAGGTTTTGGCGACGGTGGAAACATTAAGTGGTTCTCAACGGCTACACCATTAGGTGGTTCAAGTGATAGTTGAGGGTTCAATAATGCACAATCTGGTGGTTTTGGTGGTGGTGAATGTGTTGGGACATTTTGTCGAACATAAGATAGGCATGTTTGAATTGAGGCAGTCAATGACACCACTGTGTTCTCCTCCAAAATTTTATCACAGTGCAATTGAAACTTAGGTTCCAGACAACTAGCTTGTTTATTCCCTATACTCATAAAATGCAACGCAGGAGGAATTTCACAGTGCAAAGACAAACCTTGATTTCTCACAACATCCTTGTTGATGGCATCGGCATGCTCTGAGTCAGATATTGCAGAGTCTTCATTAGGGAAGAAATGCGTGGAAATCAAGTCCTGGGAAGAGGAAAAGATTGTCGTAACTGGAAGAGCTTTGTTCAACGGCGATTCTACGATTTTCCCGATGCAATCACCGATTGTATTCACCATGGATTTTGGTTCACTTTGAACCATAAACTCATTTGCTCGTGGGATTTCTTTATTCCTCTGCGCATTAGCAGTAGATGATTTGTCGATATCGGCAGCAATTATAGGCAAATTTGCAACCAAGCTGTCCAAATATGGCGTCGACGGTTTTGCAATTGGATTTTCTCGTGACAATTCTGCCATGCGCTGTTTAAATTTTCTTGACGATTCAGCAACATGGGATATGTGATTAGAACGGAATGGTTGTCGTAGGGTCTCCTGAGATGAGTTCATCGCACCACGGAAAGAGCTCTTCGAATCATTTTGCTTTTGGAGTAACGCTTCCAATAAGAAATCAATTCGATCTAATCGCTTATTGCGGCGTTCTACCCTTTCTTTAAATTGAGCATCACTCATCAATCTATGCTCTGCCATGGTGACAATGAAAGCACCAATGTAACAAGTGTAAAATTGAAAGGATAAAGACAAGGGAAATTGTATTGAATTTTCTGGAAATTAAATCCAACTCTAGTGAGTGGAAGGATACAAGATGTGAACATAGAGAGTTCAGAGGGAGAGAATAACAAACTTCACAATTCACATAACTCACAAAATACTCCTATTACACTATTAATAGTAACTCATTTCTCCACATAGTCCCATTATTTGGGCTGAAGTTAACTAACTCCTATTTGGGCCTACCCAATATGGTGGGTTCATTACAATTTATGACTAATCAACAAAGGAGGCTTTGCTTGTATCTTGTGTAGAGATGAGGATGAGACAAGTTCACATGTCTTAAGAGACTGTCATTTAGTCATGACTCTTTGTAACTAGTATCTCCAGCTATGTAATACGTTCTTTTCAGCAAATTTAATGCAATGGATTCATGTTAAGTTAACATTACTTTTTTATACGGATTGGAATTATGATGTTAAGTAGAACACTTTTTGGGCTATGGCGCGTTATTATCTTTTGGCCCCCATTTTTTTGTGAGCATGTTGTCAAACTTTACTAAGAACTATGCCCAGGCTAATAAGGAGATTGGTAACGTGCATTTGATTCATAAATCTCAGGTTTTGGTGTGTTGGATTCGTCCTCCGGGTTTAAGTAAGTACGGATGGTGCTAGTAGAAGTGCCATGATATTAATATCATGTCAAATATGACATACTATATATAACATCAAGATACATAACAATACATGACTCTTTTCTTCCTTTCTAAAACTATCATTTACTTCAGCTATATCCTAATCATGTACATCTGTATTATTCACCTTACATTGCTTCAAACTACTACAATGATCAAACATTACAGAATCATTGATTGCTTGATTGCTTCTAGCTTTTTATCTTAAATTATTTGCATTTACAGAATCATTGATTGCTTCTAGCTTTTTATCTTAAATTATTTGCATTGCATAGCCCGATGATTTGGTTTTTCTCATTCACTCTCGAGTCTTGGTTCCGAAGAAATTCACTGCAGAAGAAGCAGGTTTGTCAATAGGTTCCTCTAATCTTACACCGTTACTGCACACTGAAACATCTTCATGCCATCTTGGATGATTTGTTCAAAAACTCATCCTTTTCTCAACATTGACACTGCAATGGAAACATTATGCTATGAACATTAAATAACATATATACAACAACTGGCATTCTAAGCTAAAACGATGTTTTGGTACCTATATTTTGCTGTATCTAAGCCTTGAACCACGACAACATATCTAGCAGATAAGTATTGAAGCATAATCAAAATCAAATACTTTCATATAAATGTTATGACCTTCCTTCCGTGTGTGCACACATTCATATCATCATTAAGTTAAACTTAAGACCTATAGCACAACAGTAATATTTATCCACAGTTACCTTTCCAAAGATTTTATTTGCGCCATTGTGAATATCAAAGTTATAAATTGCGGAATTTACTTACCTCGGGCTGATGCTGCCGTCGATATAAAAGTCATACTGGTATCATGAAGCTGCTGGCGACTACTGCTGTCTCAGTTTTATAATTGCTGCAGCAAACACTTCCTTTTATCTTTTTAAGTCAATTCGCCAAAGATCTGGTATACGGATACATGGCAGCATTTCTTTTTGTCTCTTTCACAATGATGCTAGCAAGATTCCTGTATTGAGTGAATAGAAGATCTACAGAACCATCTCTTAGAGATTGTTTTTCAGAACCATCTCTTAGACTATCAAAAGAAGTGCCAACACTGAAAAATGTACCAAACCAGGAGAGAGAAATGGATTTAGTATATACTCATTTTCTAAATAACAAACATTAGACCAGGGCAAGTAAAAAACAACAGAGAAGCAATTAAGGTGAAAATAGAAGATGCATGAAAATAAGTTGTTTGTTTCCAGGTAATCCAAAGAAGCAAAGAAAGGCATTCAAACTTCAATCGCAACAAACTTAAAACTCCTCAAGTTCAAGTAAACAAGTATTCAAGGCATATAAAAACAAACAAGTAGCAGCATGAAAAAAAATTGAATCTGTCTCACTCTCACCTATTGATTAGCATCCGAGCTCGTAGAGAATCCTCCTTTAAAAGCTAGCAAACAAGGGGGAAGAACCAAGCCACTTAAATACTCTCCACTGGACACCGCATACTACTTGATGTGGGACTTGGGCACACTAAAATACCCAAGTCCGTACCATAGCACCACCCTAGAGAGTTGACATCCCAGCCGTTGCACTCTACGATGCTTTACTCTGCCTTTCCAGTCAGCCCCTTCGTAGGTAACCCTTTCTGAGCCACCGACAATCAGCTATGATACCAATTGATAAGTTTCCAAGCATGGGAATCCTCCCTTAAAAGCTACCTACCAAAGGGAAAGAATCAAGCCACTTAAATACTCCGCCGGATATCCCATAATACTTGATGTGGAATTTAGGCATCACATAATACCCAAGTCCCTATCACTTACAATCCATATACAATCATAATTGCATATCATTTTACTAATAATTAAGTATAAAAAAGATCCATATTCCATACCTATGTACAATGGCATCGTGGTAATCGATTTGTGCCTCTCGTCACTTTCCAATCTGTAAAAACAAGAACAATCTTTCTAATGAAAAAATTAAACAAGTTTCAGTTGTAAGTCTAAGAAAAATAGTCAAAAACACGTGGTGGTATTATGCTTCACCTTTAGGTATCAACCAGATAGACTTTCAAATATGGGACAAATCCAAGCACTGGCAGTAAAACTGACTAGCTACTGATGAAATTGCACCCTTGTAGCTTCTTTAATACGACGATTTAATGTTGCACCTGGTCTCATTCCCTTCAAAGACATTTCATTATACAAATCCAGAGCAATCTTGTTCTTCCTTTCATTCAATAAACTGTTAAGTAAAACTTCGTAAGCAATGACATCAGGTTTAATCCCTCTTATATTCATATCCTGAAAGAGATCATAGGCCTCTGGCAACCGACCCATCTTAACATAAATATTAATCATAACTGTGTAAGTTTTAACATCAGGTGTAATCCCTCTTATCTTCATATCCTGAAAGAGATCAAAGGCCTCTCGCAACCGACCCATCTTACAATAACTATTAATCATAATTGTGTAAATTTGAACAGAAGGTGTAATCCCTCTTATATTCATATCCTGAAAGAGATCATAGGCCTCTGGCAACCGATCCTTCTTACAATAATTGTAAATCATACTAGTGTAAATTACAACATCAGGTGTAATCCCTCTTATATTCATATCCTGAAAGAGATGATAGGCCTCTCGCAACCGATCCTTCTTACAATAACTATTAATCATAACTGTGTAAATTACAACATCAGGTGTAATCCCTCTTATCTTCATATCCTGAAAGAGATCATAGGCCTCTCGCAACCAAACAATCTTACAATAACTATTAATCATAATTGTGTAAATTTGAACAGAAGGTGTAATCCCTCTTATCTTCATATCCTGAAAGAGATCACAGGCCTCTCGCAACCGATCCTTCTTACAATAACTATTAATCATAACTGTGTAAATTACAACATCAGGTGTAATCCCTCTTATCTTCATATCCTGAAAGAGATGACAGGCCTCTCGCAACCGATCCATCTTACAATAACTATTAATCATAATTGTGTAAATTACAACATCAGGTGTACATTTTATCTCGATGAACGAATTGAACAAAGATAGGGCACATTTCATATTCTCCGTGTGGCACAATGCAGTAAATATTTTAGAATACACTTCTTTGTTAGGTTTCATATTCATCTCCAACATTCTATGTAGCAACATAACAGTTTTCTTAAGTTCGTAGGATTTCTCAACGAGGTCAGATTTACAATATCCATTAACCATGGCGGAATAGATTTCAACATCTTTCGAACCTTCAAAATATGCCTCAGCTTTTTCAACCTTGCCAGCTGAACGCCAAACCTTCAATGATAATCTTATGTGTAGCAGATTTCAACCTTGCCAGCTGAACACAAACCTTCAATGATAATCTTATGTGTAGCAGAGTTCCGCTTCACACCTTGACTATCCATATAACCCAAAAGGTCAATTGCCTCACAATCACGGAGATTTCTAAACAGACCTTTGGCTAGTACATTATAAGCAACAACATCAGGTTTAAACCCTTGTTCCTGCATTTCTTTGAAATAACTGCAGGCTACATCGGGTTTATCTTGAAGACAGTAACCTTTAATAAGGTTTGTGTAGTGTTTGATATCTAAATCGATATGCAAAGATTTCAACTCCTCCAGCATACCTACTGCTTCATCAAACTTACCCAATTTACACAAAGAGTCAAACACAATATTGTAAGCTTTCCCATCAAGAAACAAGCCCGATTGCTTGTATTCTTCAAAGATAGCTACCACTTCCGAAGCCCTTCCCATCTCATTCAAGCAGTGGAGGATGCAACTAACAATGACACAATTTGTCTTTATACCCCTTGAAATCATGCTATCATGTATGGCTATAGCTTTATCCACATTACGGCTCTTACAATAACCATGGACAAATGCACAATAAATATACACATCAGGAACAAGACCTTGCGTTTCCATCTCTGAAAACACACTCTCAGCTTTATCTAATTCCATTTCATTACAAAATCCACGAATAACCGTGGTGTAGGCATAAACATCTACAGGGACACTCCTTGTTCTAAAATCTTGAAGCAAGCCATATCCAATATCAGACCTGTTATTGTTGCACAGACCCTCTATCAAAGCCGCATAGCAATACGGATCTGGATCCACCCCAACTTCCTCCATTTCTTCAAACACACCATATGCCTGTTCCAAATCACCCTTCCTACACCGTGCCTTGATGACAATGGCATATGTATAACAGTTGAAAATCAATCCGAAACTTTTAAATTGTTCATATAAATCCAAAGCCTTATCGATTTTATCATGTATAACCAACCGGTTGATAAGAAAGTTAAAAGAAAGTATATTTGGCAAAATGAAACTCCTCCTAGTTTGTAACAAGAAATCAATAGCTTCATCAAACATGTTACAACTAACACAAGCTTTAACAAACCCATCAAAAGCTCTAAGCAAGTAATGATTTTGATTAACATCAACAACAACATCTTCATCAAACAATGAATCAAACAAGTCATTGATTTTAAATGATGGGTCATGTTTAGAATGAGCAATAATATCAAGAAACAAAGAATCCAACTTTCTAATCCAATTCCAATAACACATTATCTTAATAATTGATACATAGGTTTGAATATTGTAAGAGAAACCATGTTGCTTGAGTTGAGTGAAGTAAGAGAGTGCAACTGAAGGGTTGTTACGATAAAGGTCGAGTCTTTGGAGGATTTTGGAGGTGTTAGGATCAAAAGATGAGGAATCTTAGAAATGGATATTGGGCCTAACTCATCCTTACAAAACCGGCTTGTAAGGTGAGGATTGCCTCTAGTTTATAAACACTTAGTCAGGCCATCTCTCAACCGATGTGGGACTTCTTAACACACCCCCTCGCGTCCAGCGCTATTGGGCTTGGTACGCGGATATAAATGGTAGGTGGCCCGATATCGGGTGGCCCAACGGATCTTGGAGAGGCTCTGATACCATCTTAGAAATGAGTATTGAGCCTAACTCATCCTTACAAAACCGGCTTGTAAGGTGAGGATTGCCTCTAGTTTATAAACACTTAGTCAGGTCATCTCTCAACCGATGTGGGACTTCTTAACAAGGAATTTGAGGGTTTTGTGAAATGGGTTTGTGAGGAAGAAAGTGCAAGAGAAGTGGAAGAAGAAAAGTTGAATTTTTTGTTGTAGTGAATGGTTTTGGTTTTTGAGAATGGTTTTTTGAAGAGAGGAAGAAGAATGAGAGAAGAGAAATTCAAGGGACGGAACAACATACCATACCGGCGGTGGTGGTGGTGGTGTTGGTGAAGGATGACTGACTGCTTGCGGCGGAGGTTGGCGGCGGCTGGTTGCTCTTTCTCACCTCACCTTGCTTTCACGGCTGGTTACATTATAGACACTTTGATTTTAGATTGGTCGTTTAAAGAAAAAAAAAAGTCTAAATAGGTTCCTTAAAGAAAAAAAAAAGTCCGAATAGGTTCCTTAAAGACATCTTCGTTAATCAGTTTGGTCTCTAAAAAGAGGTCTAAATAGGATCAAACTGATTAACAGAGATGTCTTTAAGGGACTTATTCGGACTTTTTTTTCTTTAAGGACCTATTTGGACCTTTTTTTCTTTAAGGGACCAATCTGAAATAAAAAATGTCTTTAAGGGACCATTTTACTAATTAAGCCTTATTTTTTTAAGTCAAACTTTGTCGTCTGAGTGCAGCTTTGTGTTTCGTCGTTATTGTTACAACATTTGTTTGCACGTCTTGCTGCAGTGTTCGATAATTTCATATTGAAGACCAACTTCAATCAATTGCGGATGTAATCAATGATTTGGACATTATCGTTGCAGATCCGGAAGCATGGACATTCCGGTGACTTTAGTTTTATCATATTGTTTGTAGATATTTTGCGGCTGTATGCTATTAACTTGGATGTTATGAGTTTGTTCACAATTCATCCTTTTTGTTTTTAGTTATGTTGAATTTATACTTGAATCTGATGTACTCTATTGATTATTGGAATGAATGAATATCGTTATTTTCTTGTGTAAAAAAAAATTAAATAATTTAAAGGTTAAATATTTCATTTTAGTCTATAAAAATTTTCGGTAAGTTTTGGTCCCTCAAATATTTCTTATTATGATTATGATTTTTAGTCCATCTTTTTTTTTTGGCTTAGATGAAGTGGTAATCCATTGAAATTAAACTCCATATAATTAAACTCATATATAATTGTGAGATCCCGAGTTCAAATCCAGTCACGACGTCTGGCCTAACAATTTCAGCATTTTTGTCGGTTGAGCTAGAACTTATGAGACTATGGTATATTATTCAAAAAAAAATTTAAAAAAATCTATATATTATATGAATCTGTCCAACAAAAGTTTAAATTTTTGTTATCAATAGATGAATTAAATATGAATTTTTAAATTTTTATGCATAAAAATTCATAAATAATTCATCTTATTTTAAAAAAGTCTAAATTTTTGTGTGAGAGTTTATTGTAATATTATAAATATGAATATAAAAAAAAATTCAAAGGTGTGAAAATACACAAGAGTTTGATTAAAAGTATGGACCAAAAGTTGTGACAAAAAAAAATTCGAGGGATCAATAGTTGATGAAATTTTTTATAGGAACTAAAAATAAAATCCAAAATATTTATAAGGATCAAAAGCTTATTTAATCCATCATTTAATTTAATGGAAAATTTATTTAATGTTAAAGTTGATTTAAACTGTATCCAAAAAAAAAAGTTGAATTTAAACTAATTTTTATTTTGAATTTCCAAATTGACGATAAACACTCTCATTCATTTTTAATTGCATGAGTGTGTAATCCTACTCTTGATATATATCGTGTTTGCCTTAAAGGGGAGTGGTGGTATTAAAATTTGAAGTTGAGTAACTTAATGTATAAAATTGATTTGTAAGGTGAAGATTGTCTTTACATTATCAATTTATATTTTATATTCGATGTGAGACTTCTTAACACATCTCTCATGCCCAACACTGTTGTTTTTTTCTTCCTTGGTTATGTTTTTGTTCCTCTAATATTTGATTTTTTTTATTACAACTTTTAGCTTATAAAGAAATAATAACCACTTAAATAAATAAGATTTTAATGAATTGCATATATATTCACATTACTTACATAGAGATGATTTGGAGAATAGAGGAAGGAAGTGAGAAGAAGAGGAAGAGTAAAATGAAAAAGAGAAAGAAGGAAGGTGGTAGTGAGTAGACATGATGTGTGAATTGAAGACGGAAGTAAGTACTATTGTTTAGTTGATTGTGATAATGAAATAAGGAGAATGTTAACTTGTGTCTTTAAGAGCATATTTTAAGGAAATAAATGTAGAAAAAATTTATCGAACTTATGATGTATTCAATTTTCTAAACATTAAATTCTTTATATTATTAAATGTTATATTTCTATTTTTTGGTAGTTTAACACGTGTTCTTAAAGTACAAATTAACATAACCCGTAAAAGAAAGGTAATTATTATAAGTAGGAGTAATTGTTTTCTTTTTTAACACAAGTAGGAATATCTCAAATCCTTACTTGAAGATTCCTCTTTTCATGTATTTTTTTTTTCTGTTCACTCCAATATATGTATTAACACTTAGATTATGTGTGGTGAAAAATCTACTTTATAGCAGATAAACTTATAGCGAATAATTTATAAGCTAGGTTTTAGCTTATACTCCCTCCGTCTCAAAATATAAGCAAAAGTGGGTCAACAAAAGTGAATGTATCTGGACTAAATTTTAAACCAAATTCATCAACTTTTGTTGACCTATTTTTGCTTATATTTTGGGACGGAGAGAGTAGTAGATAAATTAGTTGATTTAATATACTTAATACTTATTTAACCATATATATACGCCACCAAAGAAATTCACTATAAGTTTATCCAAATATTACCCACAAGATGTAGATCAGAATAGTTAGCTGATTTAATACTTAATAATTATATAAAACTCAAGGATAAAGTTGTAAAGCGGAATAATTATTCTAATATGCAAAGTTATAGCAAATAAATTAGCTTATTTAATTTTTAATTTTTTTATAAGAAAAATTTAGGGTGAGGGGATGGTGCCTTAGTCCAAGGCAGGAAAGACCTTAAGGCTCAAATAACACTTACAAAGATAATTACATTTACTTCCTTCCAAAGACACTAGCGGGATTCGAACTCGGGACCTCTTGAATTCAAAACCTATCTTTTTACCAATAGAAGAAGCCTTTGGAATAGCTGAATTAATACTTAATACTTATTTAAAACTCAAGGACAAATATATTGTTTCTCTATAAATAAAAGTCCAAATAATCATGAACTAGTAAACAAACATATATACTAAGCCTTAACATGAAGAAACAAAACCTTATACTATCACTAATAGTAATAGTAATAGGATTAAAAACGACAAATTGGTTCTCCTCCAAACCAAATAAGTCAGCCAAAATATTACTTTTTATTTTACAAAAGCCAAACATATAGGAAAGTGAGATATTAAATTCCGATTTTTCTAAACGATCTATTTTAGGAGAATCTTAATAACCACTTAAACTTAATTTGGTTTAATTTTTTTCTTTTAATTACCTTAAATAATGGATGGTAGTTTACCCAATAATATTCGATGAAAATTATCCATATAAATAAATTGATAATGTGGAGCAAAATTTAACTTGTGGGTATTATTCCTATCTACAACTTTGGTTTATAGTAGCGATGGCGAATCAATGGAAGATAGTTTCGTACTTTTTGACGATGGTTTTCGGCCGGATTTCACGTCTTCAGCCATATCGGTCAAGAGTGTACCTGTTGTTGGGTCACGAAAGGGCAACCGGGAGATCATTCACATTAAGCTTAAGAACAACTTCACAAGTGTTGGACATCACACTTTAACCCAAAACCTTAAGGTGTTAGGTTTATAGGTCATCTCACTTATAAAATGTTCAACTTCCACTTCACAACAATATGCCACACCAATCTCCCCCTCAAGTGTGAGTCATTCAATTCTTTATGCTCCCCCTCAAACGGAAGCTTTTTGAGCTACACTACACTTGCACCGCCGTTGCCGCTGCTCAATGGGACACGCCTCCTGATCACCTTTGTCAGGAAGACTTTCGATACAAGGAGCCGGTCGAACCCTTCGTCGAACCATCGGCTTTGATATCACTGTTGGGTCACGAGAGGGCAGCCGGAGGATCATCCACATTGGGTTTAAGAACAACTTCACAAGTGAGCTGGACACTACACTTTAACCCAAAACCTTAAAGTGTTAGGCTTATGGATCATCTCACTTATAAAGTGTTCAACCTCCACTTTTCTAAATAATATGGGACTTTAACTCACACTTTCCAACCACATGCAAATTATATATCCAAATCTCAAGTTAATTAGTATGTGATTAAGGTGGGGGTTTAGTTTAGAATGAAGTATATCTTGAGAGGTGGTGATCATACATTGTCCTCTTTCTTCTTTTTTTATTTGCAGCAGATGATCAGTTACTAAGAATGACCCCAGAAAGCATATAGTGTAGTCATTTAATTTCTTGGACTCCTAGATGTGTACCGACAAATTTAATTTTTAAAATGCCAAAACGTTACATAATTAACTTTTGGTTTAACTAGACACTTAGTTCCTTACGTTTATTTTAGGTTTTAATTTGATCCCTTACATTTAAAAATTATCAATTTGGTCCCTTACGTTTATTTTAGATTTCAAGTTAGTCATTTCCGTTAGATTTGTCACTAACACCGTTTGAACAGTACACGTGTCAGTGTGTACAAGTGTCATGTGTCTATCCACATATGCAAATTGGCTGCCACATGTGACAAAATTGACGGAAAATGACCAACTTGAAACCTAAAATAAATGTAAGGGACCAAATTGATACTTTTTAAATGTAAGGGACCAAATTGAAACCTAAAATAAACATAAGGGACCAAATATGTACTTGTGGAGTGGAAAGAGACTTGTCTTGAATGTGTTAAGCGTAAATTTGGATTAACATCATCGGAGGTAGAGCATTTTATGTGTGTGATCAAGAAATTGGTCCAAACTTTTGTATTTTTCGTATTAATACATACATATAAAAATTAACTTTATAAATGTCATTTACTTTGAGACAATGTTTTGTCACCAAAATATTGATTTTCATTTAAAAAAAATAAGTCATGGACATAATTTATTTCTTACTATAATTACTTGAAGAAAAAGAAATCCCCAAAAGCTATTAATCAATACATCTGCTAACTTTCAAATTCAACAACAAATACGATAATGATATTTCTCATGATAATGATATTTTAATATAATTGGGATGGGACCTTGTAAAATACCTATCAAGCATGATGTTTGATATTTCTTATGTCGGTTTAGAAGACTTATCTGTTGGGACCAATGACTTAGAACCAAACATTAGGCGTGATTTGAGAATCTTGTACTAGAAAGCATCTATGTGTAGATATATACCATAAAATAGCTTTCTTTCTTAGGTAATGAAGCCATACACAAAAATCTAAAAATTTCACATTAAGCTAATCATTAACTACTACTATTAAAAGTATTTACATGCAACTCATCCATCAATGACACAACTGACAAGGCTATGATTTAAGATTTTTTCTGGGCATATTTGTTATATTGTTTATATGTTGCTTTCCATTTTTCTTGTTTGAATTAATTAAGAAGATTGTTTTGTTTTATGTATTATTTTAATTTTCATTGATTTTCACCTCTCAAATTTGTCTATGATCGGTGTTATATCTAAGCAAACGCTATTCTAAATTTGAATATTTAGTTTAGTTTAACTGTATACAGTTAACACGTCTGATTAATTTAAATTTTAAATTTTAATTTAAAATTTATATCGTCTGATTTTAATTGAATGATATAAATGTAAGTGACTATTGCAATCACTTGATTGTGACTAAAAAACACATCCAACAATTATTTGTGATAAAGGGTTATCAACAATCATATATATGGATAACCTCTTGCTGGTCATTGTTAGATATCAAAACTTGGAAAATCTTTTGGTCACGAAGAACATTTAGTAGCTTTTTCCATGATTTGAAAGAAGTGTAGTTTGGAAAAGTATATCCACACCTTTCCTCTTGTATTTAACAAAATTGTCAATTGGTGAATGTTCAAGATTTTTTAAACATCATTTAGTTATATTTGTGTGTAAGTTTTACGGAAAAAATAGTTTTACTCAAAAATCTATTTTAATTAGCTTTTGTAAAAAAAAAAAAATCATTTTTTATAGCAAAGAGAAAAAATCATAGTTTATTGTATATCTAATTATCTATATTTTCTCAACCATATTATTAATGAAAATATATTTTAACAGTGATGTAATCTTTTCTTAAAAATCTCTAAAGAATAATTGTAGTGTAAGAAACGAACCCTATTTATTCACTCGGAAAAGAGGTATTATTATTAGGGTATATGATCATTTAACCCCCGCAAAATAAGCGAATTTTCGTTTACCCCCTATGCAAAAAAAAATTCTGTTTACCCCCCTACAAAAAATAGATTCCCTCATTTTACCCTCTGAATGTACAACATAACATGTGACTGTGCAATTCTGCTGACGTGACTTGTACACGTGGAAAAAATTATTTATATTTATTTTTTAAATTCCACGTCAGATAATGTATATTTTTTAAAAACAAAAATAAAAAAAATTCTCACGAAATAAAAAAACTAATTTTGTTATTTTTTTCCCCAAAATTAAAAAAAAAAATCCTTGTTTGGCCAAACCTTGTACAACACTCTTATTATTTAGAAATGGAGTGATTAGTTTGTACCAAAAAAAAAATGGAGTGATTAGTAAGATATCCTCCATCTCATTTAAAACTTTGCTACAAATGATATGTTTGAGTAGTTAATTTAAGGATAATTAATGATTATGCATGGTTTTCTATGAACCTTATTTCTTCTTACTTTACCACCCACCTTTGCCAAATGATTGAGACAAACACAAACAGCACAAAATTTCATCTTAACAGCGTGGCTTTTAAGCGGGCTTTTCTTTCTTGGGCCTGTGTGATGATGCTCAGATTTTTAACTAAAGAGACGTGTTATGATAAGTTTTAGGATTAATTAGGATCTGGATTTGGTGCTGTCAAAAAGCACGCAGTTTCTCAACACTGTCGTATTGTATCCTAATCATTCGATCACGATCAAACAGCTTAGATTAAATACAGTAAAAAGTAACCACTATAGATCTGATCCGTTGGATTGTGATCAGACGGTCAGGATGCAGTACAGCGTGAAACTGCGTGCTTTTTGGACAGCACCAAATCCAGATCTGTAGAATTACACGCCATCACAACCTATAGTAAGATAACAAAACAAACAAACAAATAAAATTTTATATTTTATTGTTGCAGGATAAAATTTCTAACTCAGGTTATAGTTGGGATAAATTTTTAACTAAAGAAACATGTTATGATAAGTTTTAGGATTAATTTATCATATTTTATTATTTCATCAAACAATGAATTGTAACAAAATATGATACATTTATTTATCATATCTTGACAATCAAACAAGCTCTTAGTTTTTTTCTTGATCAGGTTAAAAGACTGTTGGTAGCATTTAGTTGAAAATTTCTCTTTACCCCTACGATTCTCTAAGACTCCTCAAATTTCCTTTTTTACCCTTAGATATATCTTCAAAGGTCTTGCATCAAATAGTTTTTTTTTTTTTTTTTTTAAGGAAATATCAAATAGTTATAAAAACCTCAAAATAGTTATTTGATTGACATTCTAAGATCTTGCATCGAATAGAATAAAATTATTATAATCTATTGACAACAACCAGCATCATAAGAAAGCATCATTAAAAGTTTGAAGAAATGCTCATATCACATCTAAAAAATTAATTTTGAAAGAGTATCGTCAATATTTGATTGATGGTCGCATCTAATTAATGGGTTTTCTCTAAGGTTAAATGAAGCTAATACAACAATCTAGAGGATAAACCTACATATGAAAATGACAACTCGAATAATTAATGGAACAATGCTATGGGAAAATAATAGGAGAAGTGATGAAACGAAACCGAAAGACATACAGTGAAGGAATATTATGAAGGTTTGACAATATAAATGAGACCCAATCTTTAAATTATATGGAAAACCATATAAACATTTGAGATTAATTATTACTCTTTTTACATATATATTATGCTACATTAATTACCTTTGTTGGTTTATCCTTCATACAATTATAGACCATTTTTGGTTAATAGTTAATTTTTTTTTTGTTAAATTGTATTTTTAGCACTTTAATTTTCACAAACTTGCGATTTTAGCCTCTTAATTTTCATAATAGCACTTTAGGCCCCTAACTTTCACAAACTTATAATTTTAACCCCCTAACTTTAGCCTCCACTCTACTGATTTTGATCAAGTCAACACGCATGTAACAAGTGTCTTACATGTCACATCAGCTTGTCTTGCCACATGGACAATGTCTCACATGCCATTTCAAAATGACTTGTCAGACATGTTGATGTGGCATGTGAGTCATTGTCCACGTGACAAGACTTCGTCGGGGCATGATATTTGCCACATGAATGATGGCAAAGTTATGAAAATTATAGGCCAAGAGTTTATGAAAGTTTTCTTTTAAACAGGCAAAGCCAATATTTTTAAAGCTAGACAAACTTTAAAATATCTTTACAAATATCTATAGAATAAAATGAGATGGCATGCATTTGTAAAAAAATTATTGGATACAAATTAAATCCTAAACTTGCATATTCCATGTACTATTCCATATGTAAGTATCGGTGTATAAATGATATTCATATAAAAGTGAACAGTCAATAAAGGACAAGAATAAAGGTATGAAATAAGGAAAAGGACATGAGTGCCCTCAAGTAATGAGTTTGAGATGATGCCATGCATCCATTAGTGGGAATCTCAAGAGAAGTCATTTCTGTCTCTTTGCCTCTCTTTTGGCTTTTAAGTGTATGGTTGGTTTCAATTCTGGAGCATCCAGAATTGATTCTAGACGTGTAAAATTGATTCTGACTTGTTTGGTTTCTCAAAAGTAGAATTGATTCTGCCTCCAGAATTGATTCTACTTGAAGCTAGAAATCGTAGCTTCTGATTCTAGAATTAATTTTTACACTCAAATTTTTTGTTCAACTCACTTTTTCATGAATATATCCAAACATAAACCACTTCAGCTTAAAATCAATTTTGGCCAGAATCAATTCTGCCAAAATCAATTCTCTCCGCCGCAGAACCAAACACACGCTAAACAATTCACTTCCTAGCTCTCATCATCACTCAAACTAAACAATACTTACTTCCTTCCTTCTCTCACATCATGTCTATTCACTTCTCCACCCACTACCACCTTCCCTCATTCTCTTCTTCTAATTACAATTTCTCTTTTCCATCTAATTTTTCTTCTTCTTCTTCTTCTTCTTCTTATCCTTCTTCTCTCTTCTTTCATCTTTTCTCCAAATCCTCTCTAGGTAAGTGTAATATTCAATTCAATATCCATTAGTTTCTTATATATATGGTGGTGATTGGTGAATAATAAACGTGCATGTTGTGTGTTTCTCTTAATTATAAACCATAAAGAAGTTTTGTCTTTTTATTTATTTATTTATTTATTAATTTTTAAGTTGTATATATTAATTTTTTTTTATTTATTTTATATGGCATGTTAGTTTCTTCATGGGGACATTATTTTATCACTCAATCTTTTTTAATATTTAACCACAAAGTTACATGCTAATTAATTATATAAGAAATTAAAGCTAACATCCAAATTAAATGGAACATAATCAAAGAATTATTCATCATCATCATCATCATATTATTATTATTATTATTATTATTATTATTATTATTATTATTATTATTATTATTATTATTATTATTATTATTATTATTTGTTACTTAACTTCAACCTTACTTCTTGGTAAGTAATAAAAAAATTCTTCCCCTTGCATATTTACATATACATGGCTTCTTTTGTTTTATGTAAAAGAGCAAAATAAACTAATTTATTCTTACAAAAATAGAAAAATTTAATTAAGAACTTAATTATTTACTTAAGAACATAGTCATTTTGGCTCTATGACTTCCAGCTTTCAAGATTTCATTAACACAAGCATGCCACAGTTGTGAGATGCTTACTTGTATTTTGTATTTTCCTTAACCCAAAAAGAAAAGGACATTAAAAGTAAAAAATATTACTTCACTTCCAAAACCAACAAAATTAATGTTATTTTATACTATTATTGTATATAGGTGCTGTGTCCTTTGTGGTTAAAGACAAACAAGAGAAAAGATACAGAGCTATATCCAAATCAAGAATTCAAGGTATATATGTAGTTGAGATTCTTAAACATAACAGATGTAAAATGGTCATTGGTGCCGCTTAAATAATTTAAGGAGTTTAAATCTTAACATTATAATTGTAAAATGATCATTAACACTGCTTGAATTAATATTCACCAATGTTTTTTAAGAAAAAGTTAAATAATTTAATATTTCTTTTTGCAGAATATTCAGAAGTATTTCAAACTAATGTAGCAACTTTAAAGTTGAGTGAGATTAATGTGGAGGATGACATAATCACTGATGAGGAGGAGGAACAAGATATTAGGGTACTTTTAAAATTAAATTAATATTTATTAATATTTTGCTATTCAAAAAAAAAAAATTAATATTTATTTAGAGTTTCTCTGTTTTATTCTTTGTTTTATTCCTTTTTCGATTAGACTTTCTAATATATTCTTTTCTAATGCCTTTTTATTTTGGGTACTACAACAACTCATTAATTAATATTTCGTCTATTTTAAAATATAAGGAAAATTATAACAATAAAAATTGCTGTATTTAATTTAAAATTTAAACTAAATACATTTACTTTTAGTGACTCATTTTTATTTATATTTTGAAATGGAGGGAGTATATTTTTAATTTTGTTTTCATATACTTGGTTACGACAATTCATTAATTAATCTTTTTATTTTTATTAATAAAAAAGGTGGGTTTAGTGAACAAAATCAAATCAATATTGAGTTCATTGGAAGATGGAGAGATAAATATATCTGCTTATGATACTGCTTGGGTTGGTCTTGTTGAAGATGTTAATGTTAGTGGCACACCTCAATTTCCTTCTAGTCTAGAATGGATTGCCAAAAATCAACATCAAGATGGTTCATGGGGCGATCGTCAATTATTTTCGGCTCATGATCGAATCATTAACACATTGGCTTGTGTTATTGCGTTAAGATCATGGAATATGCACCCAGAAAAGTGCGACAAAGGTAATATACATTAGTCTTGTTATCAAAGTTTTAATTGCATTCTTGGTCGCAATTTATACTATAATTGTGGTCAAATGTAGTTTATATTATTTTAATTGTGGTCGCGTAGACATAAAAATGTTGATGTTACGGTTATGGTAATGAACCATTAATTTTGAACACTATGCAATATAATTAGATTTATTTGTTTAACATATGGTATCTTTAAAATTTGTTAAATCAATTTTTAATATTAATATCATATCATATGTGTATTTAGGAATGGCATTTTTTAAAGAAAACCTTGGCAAACTTGAGAATGAGAATGAGGAGCACATGCCAATTGGGTTTGAAGTTGCTTTCCCTTC
This sequence comes from Trifolium pratense, assembly GCF_020283565.1. Lineage (NCBI taxonomy): Eukaryota > Viridiplantae > Streptophyta > Magnoliopsida > Fabales > Fabaceae > Trifolium > Trifolium pratense. The sequence continues at coordinate 33,244,170 of NC_060064.1, forward strand.
ACTTCTTGAACGAGCTAGAGGATTGAACATTGATGTGCCAAATGATTCTCCTATATTGAAAAACATTTTTGCAAAGAGAGATGAAAAACTCACAAGGTACCTTTTTATATATTTTTTGTGTGAAAACTCACAAGGTACCTTAGTTGTAGTCATAATTATGTTTGGGTCATGCCCATATCTATTTTCAGAATTGATTCTAAAAGTAACCTTATCTTACAATCAGGGAAATCAATTTAAAGTAATTTCTTAGTCCCACAATGATTGATTTATTATATCATTTAAAGTAATTTCATCTTAAAAGTGGATATAAGTGGAGTGTCCGAAACTCAAACCACGACTCCTATATATTTAATGTAATGTCTCTATCAGTTGAGCGAACTCACGCGAACACTCACTATTTTTTTCTAAGTTGTGCAATAATTAACAAGTGTGTGTATAATTATTGTATTGTGTGGGGCTTGATTTTGTGTTATGTTGGGATAGAATACCAAGAGAGATAATGCATAAAGTGCCTACAACTTTGCTACATAGCTTGGAGGGTATGTCAGACTTGGATTGGAAACAACTTCTAAAATTGCAATCTCAAGATGGCTCATTCTTGTTTTCTCCATCTTCCACAGCCTTTGCATTGATGCAAACTAAAGATGAAAATTGCCTCAAATATTTGAACAATGCCGTAAAAAAGTTCAATGGAGGAGGTAAAGTGCTACTACTTATTTGCCTAATGTCACCTTTTCAAATTCATGCATATACCCTTTTTCTCAATGAGGTGTATGTTTCTAATATCTATATAATTTTTTTGAATATTTTTTAGTCCTTAATACTTATACTTACATGTTTCTAATTCTAAAGAGTGACTGAAGACATGCACTTTTGTTGTATGGACCGAAAAGTGGGTATTAGGATTAAAAAAAACAAGTATAAATTTTAAAATAATATATATTTAACACGTAATTTTGATACGCAGATTTGGAGTAAACTACCAAATATTTCCCTGAAATTTCAAAATTCGTCAAATACGCCATCGAAATTTGGAAATAGACAAATACCCCCCTGAAATTATAAAATGTCAATCAAATTACTCCCTGACATGGACTCTGACCGGTAGTGTCAGGGAGCAATTTGATTAACTTTTTATAATTTCATGGAATTTTTTTTTGTTTATTTTCATTTTTTTATAATGATTTTTTTATTTTTATTTTCAGTTCCAAATGTGTATCCAGTTGATTTGTTTGAACATATTTGGGTGGTCGATCGAATTGAACGTCTTGGAATATCACGGTTTTTTCAACAAGAGATTAAAGATTGTATGAGCTATGTTTACAGGTAATTTAATTAACAATGACCCTCAAATTAATACGTTGCAATTAACTTTTTGAACATATTAATTGTGTTCTTAAGCCATGATGATTAGTAATTGTAATTTACAATGTATAAATGATATTGTCAAAAAAATAAATATGAAATTTCAGAAATTGGACTGAAAAGGGAATTTGTTGGGCAAGAAATTCAAATGTTCAAGATATTGATGACACAGCAATGGCTTTCAGATTACTAAGATTACATGGCCATCAAGTTTCAGCTAGTGAGTTTACTACACAATTATATATGTTATTTTTTACTAAATTAAATATATTTTAGTCCCTATAAAATTTACGATTTTTTAACCGTATGAAATTTACGATTTTTTTTTTATAGATGTGTTTAAGCACTTTGAGAGAAATGGTGAATTCTTCTGCTTTGCTGGTCAATGCACACAAGCTGTGACAGGAATGTATAATCTATATAGAGCCACTCAAGTGTTGTTTCCAGGAGAAAAAATTCTTGAACATGCCAAACACTTCTCTTCCAAGTTTTTGAATGAAAAGAGAGAAGCAAATGAACTAATAGATAAATGGATCATAATGAAGAATTTGCCTGAAGAGGTAAGCAATTGATATCATAATGAACCAAAAAATGTATGAAGTTTGGTACTAATGAGAAGGAGTGTGTCCCTTAATTTGTTGGACAGGTGGGTTATGCATTGGACGTGCCATGGTATGCAAACTTGCCTCGTGTGGAAACAAGATTCTACATTGATCAATATGGTGCTGAAAATGATGTTTGGATTGGTAAAACTCTCTATAGGTACTTTTCACTCTTCTCCTTTAAGGCTTTAACTAACATAACATTCATGCATGTATATGTTATTCAAAAAACATTCATAGTTGTAAAAAGTGCAATATCTCATCATTTATCAACAAATGATAACACTCCCAATAACACATGTATATTATTTGTTTGGTAGCCATCGTAAACTCACACACACAGTGGAGAAATTAGGGTTCGAATCCTGGTCATGACATTCAATCTAACGATTTTGATATTTCTATCAATTGAACTAGAATTTATGAACCCCAATAACACATATTTTAACACGCTTTTTTAATATTGGCTTAAATGCAGTTTTACCCCCCCTATTTTGAAAAATGCCGAATTTTACCCCCCCTATTTTAAAATGTGGAATTTTACTCCCCCTATTTTATAATTTGTTGGATTTTGCCCCCCACCAAAATTTTGCACAAAATCTGCTTCTGAGCCTCAAGTTCAAAGCTACGCACAGAACTCAATTTGGATCATTAATTCACCAAACTGGTACCGAAACGACCGCAATCGAGTTAGTTTTCCACAGAATCAAACTCCACTAAATTTGGAGTTACAGAGAGAGATTAATTACTGTTTTAGTGAAGGTCTGTTCAAATTAATTATCGTATGAAACTACTACTGGTATTCTCGTCATTCCTCTCACCCTGTAGCTCATTTTTTAATACTATTTACATGTATGGAAATCTAACGAAATTACCCTTGTTGGCATTTCAATTTCGTTGAATTTGGAGTTACGATGTGTTCGGTAGACGATGTTGAATTTGAAGATCACAAGTAGATTTCTGCAAAATTAGTAATTGGACAGACCTTCACTAAAACGGTAATTAATCTCTCTCTGTAACTCCAAATTTAGTGGGGTTTGATTATGTGGAAAGCTAACTCGATTACGGTCATTTAGGTAGCCATTTGGTGAATTATGGATCCAAATTGAGTTGTATGCGAAGCTTTGAAGTTGTGACTCGAAAGCAGATTTTTTGCAGAATTTTGGGGGCATACCTTCACTAAAACGGTAATTAATCTCTCTTTGTAACTCCAAATTCAGTGGGGTTTGATTATGTGGAAATATAACTCGATTACGGTCATTTCGGTAGCCGTTTTGTGAATTATGGATCCAAATTGAGTTGTATGCGAAGCTTTGAAGTTGTGACTCGAAAGCAAATTTTTTGCAGAATTTTGGGGGACATACCTTCACTAAAACGGTAATTAATCTCTCTTTGTAACTCCAAATTCAGTGGGGTTTGATTATGTGGAAAGATAACTCGATTACGGTCATTTCGGTATCCTTTTGGTAAATTATTGATCAAAATTGAGTTGTGTGCGAAACTTTAAAGTTGTGACTCGAAAGCAGAATTTTAGGGGGGGCAAAATCCAACAAATTATAAAACAGGGGGGGTAAAAGTCCGTGTTTTAAAACAGGGGGGGTAAAATTCCGATTTAATCAAAACAGGGAGGGCAAAACTGCATTTAAGCCTTTAATATTTAAAACAAATGTAGGTCAACAAATTTATATGAAATCCATATAATTTGATGGATTCCAAATAAATTTCAATTGATAAAAAAATAAGTGTTAAAATACATGTGTTAGAAACGGTGTTCCTAACACACCAATGTTTGATAAAAACAATTTAAGTAAAAGCAATTTATTAGCGAAAAAAAAGTAAAAGCATTATATTTTTTTTATTTGTATGAAAATTATTGATTATGTTACTGACAACTACCTCCGATTATTAATATACTCCCTCCGGTCCTTTTTATAAGGAACACTTAGGGCAAAAAAATTGATCCTTTTTATAAGAAACTTTGACCAATTTTCAAATGTTTTAAATGTTCAATTTCACTTATGCCCTTATTTACTATGAGAGAGAATTTAAAAATAAGTAAGTTAGTTGAATAAAGAGTAATTAAATAAGGGTATATATGGAATAAATTAAAATTTATAAGAGTATTAAATGAAAATAACTATGTTAAATGTGCTTCATTGGTCTGTGTGATTTTTTCAAAGTGTTCCTTATAATAAGGACCGGAGGGAGTATATGAGAAGATTTATTTTTTAGATATATTGAATAACTAATGTATTTGATATATATCATAGGTCAGATACATTATTCAATATATCTAAAAATAAATTTTCTATGTATGCTGGAGGGAGTATAGAAGAAGAGAATATCCATTAGGAAGACTCATAAACAAATGAGTAAAATACACACACACAAAAAAAAAAAACAAAGATGCTAACTTTTCAATGTCGTTAATGCTGTTCGTTTTCGAAAATTGCTCTTGACATTTATTAATGTATTCACTTGCACGTAAGAGATGGAATTCTTGTGTTTGAATAAAACAAACATAGGGTAAGACAAAAGAAGAACCTTATTTTGATTTGAGGGACTTAAGGTAAGACAATTGGGTTGGTGGGTTTGACAAATATTTTGATTTATATTTTGAGAGAATCTCAAAGTTATGCGGAAGGAGTTTTTTTTACTCTACATGATTCGGTGCTAAGAAAAGTCTGCATTCATATAATCGGTGTGCTGGGAGCCGTACGATTTTGATCAGAGACTTAGATTTAAATTTAGAAAATTTTAATCTATAAAAATAAAAATAAAGACAACTTGTATTGGGGAGACTGTTTTTAATATATATATATATATATATATATAAATAAAAATAAAAATAAAATTTTTAATTTTTCTAGATTGTTCGATCATGATGACGATTCTGAACACACTAACTATGTGAATGCATATTCATATATAATAAGATATGTGAAGTTCCTCATTTTATTTATTAGAGGTTTTTAATTATCTTTTGCGTGAGATGTATCCCTCTTTATCTATCAGAAGAAAAGATGAAAAAAAAACCCTTAATAAAAATGCATAATAAGACTATGCAGGTTAGATTTTAAAATTTGAATCTGAAATGTCATAGTTGTGTGTGATTTTTAGCGATATATTTGTGTCTTCATTTAAGACAAATAAAAATGGTTTATATCTCATACAATTATATACTTTCTCTTGCATTTTTTTCCTAAATTAAATTACTCTATTTTTTTCTTTAAAGGATGGCATATGTGAACAACAATAATTATCTCGAGCTTGCGAAATTAGACTACAACAATTGTCAAGCACAACATCTAACAGAGTGGAGCATGATTCAAAAGTAAGAAGTTTTAAAATTTAGATTGCGCCTAACTCAACGCTCTTTCTCCGTTGAACTAACTCTCACTATTGCAATGATCACATTTATTAGATGGTACTCGGAATCAAGATTGGAAGAATTTGGGTTAAGCAAAAGGGACCTTTTATTATCATATTTTTTGGCAGCAGCAAGCATATTTGAGCCTGAAAGATCTCATGAGAGATTTGCATGGGCCAAAACCACAGCATTGCTAGGAACAATTACAGCCTATGCTAGTGATGAAGATTTGAGGAAAGATTTTGTGAAAAAATTCAATGACTATATCAACCGGCGAGACAATTCCATTGGCTGGTAAGTTAATTTATAGCGATTTCTTAATATATTAGGTAGGTAATTGTAAAATAATAAACCCTCATCTAATTATTCATTTTTAGATTGACAAATGTTAGTATTACTTTGTTAATAGCAGGAATCGAACACCGACCACCTCCTTCTAAATTCTAATTTATATAAACCAATTATGTCAGTTCGGGTACTAGATACTCTAATTGTAAGGCAAATAAATTAGTTCTAGTTACAAGGACCCAAAAACCTTAATTACTATAAATAAATTTAAATTTTAAAAGACAATTATGTTATTACCAAGGTTGTTTTTGTATTTTCAAAGATAGTACCAAATTTGCTTTCTATACTTTATAACTTTCTTTTTCTAAAAATAGTGAAACATATATGGCTAAATATGTGCTATCATCATTATGCTACATGATAGTGGTTATTGACAGCTTATTGTTTTGTACATTTGAGAGTTTGTATGCCACATATCCCTTTCAATTAAGGTGAACACTTCGGTACACATATTATGTGGATGTGTACCGGTACACGGCTGAGGTGGTTAACAAGTGGCAAATATTTAATGCAGATTTTATTTCTTTATTAAGTTTTCTATATTAAATCCTACTTTTTAATATTTGCAAATGTATCCTTTACATAAATGTAATCATTAATCATAATCATGTCCCACAATAAATCAAAGTATGCATCAAATCTTTCGACTTAAATTTTCAAAAAAAATTTAAGCAAATATTTTCTTTTTACAAGATTCAAATATTATAATATTATTATATATCCTGTAAAATATATGATTTTTTATTATTTAACAACATCTGGTATTTTCTTTAAAAAAACATCGGATAAATTTATATTATTTTTGCATCCAACGAATATTTTAATATTTCAATATTATTTATATTTCCATTTTTTTAATATCATTAGTTTGTAATGTTTAATATTTATTTACCTTTGAACCATTAATAGATATAACTATATATTATTTTATGTAAAAAAAAAACTTATAATTCTTAGTGTGTGTATATATATATATTGACTCCAGGAGTAAGTCTCCATTGATTTATTTAATAACTCGATATCGGCATTATATTTCTTCAATCCAACAGTTGAATTCAAATATCTCATTGAGTAGATCAACTCCACAATTTTTTTTTAAAATTCAAAATCGTTTGATACTTTTTTTGACAACTTCAATTGAACGTACGATAAACTTTTAAAAAAAACCGTTGAATTTCAATGGTCTGAATACATAACTACATATTTTGAATTTTTATAAAAATTTGTCGAGTTGATCTACTCAATAAGATCTTTGAATTCAACGGTTAGATTGAAGAAATATAATGGCGATATCGAGTTATTAAAGTGAGTTAAATACAACTAAATTAAATTTTTCGTATACATAAAAAAATTGTGTTTTCATCTCTTCAAACTGTTTATGCATGCAGATAGAGTCATGGTGTTAAGTTGACGTGTATTTTATGATAATTTTGCAAATATGTATAGAGCATTATAAAAAGTTTGTCCAAAAATAAAGAGCACGATATTTGATTTTTAGGTCAAATGATTTTTTAGACAAAAGGAAAAATATATTAAGTAAAAATAAAAAATACAGAGACCGGAGGACATTAAACCTAGCCTGGCTAAAACCTAAACGGGAATACAACGTGATCAAACAAACAAGGTAGAAAAACCCTAATCAATCTAGCAATACAAACAAATAAGATTTTATGAAATATTATATAAGTTTTTCAAGGTAGTTTATGAGAAATCAGCTTATAAAGATACAATTCTTGTTGGTGAAAACTTATCAAAATAACATAAATTTTATTTATTTGAATAAGTTATTTTCATAAACTAAAAAATAAGCTAAATTCAATCGGGCCCATAATAACAAATAGGTTCAATTAACAAGATGATTATTTGTCTTGTTGGTAAGTTGTATGTGTTGTTAACGTATAGTCTGAGTTCAAATTCTAATCCATCATGAGCCAAATTTTATTTTACTATTTTTTTGGAAAAAAAAAATTGTCTACAAAATTATGATCGTTTGGTCTAGTGGTGAGGAGTTTGGGTTGTACATTTGAGGTCATAGTTCGCTTTTCAGCTCAATTGTAAACAAAAAAAAAAAGTAGTAGCTTTTACAAAAAAATAGGTTTGTTTGTATTAACTTATTTTTAAGCTTATAAAAAATGACTTATGCAAATAAATAATTGTTAAATCTCAACTAACTGAACTAACAATACTTAAAAATTCACCATGGACCAAATTTTATTTTGCTTTTTATTTTTTAGCTTATAAAAAACATTTTATACAAATAATAAACTTTTATATTAGTTTATTAGTTGCTCCAAAAAAATATTAATTTATAACTTCTACCTAGCGAAAATTGTATTTTCATAAGCTATTGTTTTCATAAATTATTTTGACAAGCTTATGAATAATACATAAGAGATTATTTATTTGTCTAAGCTTAAAACTAAGTCAATTCAACTGCGCATAAATTTTATTCTTATTAAATCATATTTAACCCTATTAACCTACTAATTTCAAAAATCATAACTCTCAACTAATTAGATTAGCTATGACTCAAGAAACCTAGTTCATATGAAATAAGTCTCAACTAATTTTCTCAATTTTGACCATGGGAATCAATCCATCTCATTCAGTTTGTTCAACTTGACCTGATTAGAATAATAAATACTTAAGAAGTTGAATTTCAACAATCTAACGGTTCAATATCATATTGTTAGACTAGTAACTAATGCTCAAGAAACCTAGTTATTATGGAAGGATTGCTAAGTCACATCCACCTAGCTAGATTGAAAGGGACTAAGGAGATCATGTATTCTCAATCTGACTATTCAACTTGACCAAATTGGAATGAGAAACACTTAAGAATTCAAATTTTGACAATCAACAAATAGTTAAACCTCAACTAGTTAGATTAACTATGACTTAAGAAACCTAGTTTATATGAAATGATTGTTAAGTCTCAACTAATAATGTCGAATGTGACTCAAGAAATAAAAATTTATAGATCAAACACTTCAACTTGAAACATAGTTCATATGTAAACTTAGCTAATTATACTTACTTTCATTAATGAATTCAAATTTTCTCAATCAAGTCGTTCAATATCACCTAATTGGACTAACAATAACTTATGAATTTAAATTTCGACAATCAAGCATGTCTAGAACAATATTTACAAAACTTTAGTATTTTCCAAAATGAGATGAATAAAATATGAATTTTCTAGATCAAAATATCAAGATAATAGTAACGAATGTTCTGACCTAAAAATCAAATTTTGAGATCCTTATTTTTTGACAAACTTTTTATAACGCTCTATACATATTTGCAAAATCATCATAAATACACATCAACTTAACAACATGACTAAAATTGCATGCGAAAAATTAAATTTAGTAATTTTGCAGAGGCAAAAAACTTATTTAACCCTATCAAATATTACCAATCACTTAAAATTAACAGACTTACAATAAAATATTTAAACATATTAAAAATTATAAGTTTTTTTAACAAGAAAATAATTGTAATTAATAATTATATGTATTAATTGTTAAACGGTAAATAAATATTAAACTTTATACACTACTAATATTAAAAAAATTGAAAGGAAATAATAATAAAAAAAAAGTTATTAAAATCATACGTGTTTTTTAAAGAAAAAATATCAAATGTTGTTAAAAATACTAAAATCATATTATTTTATAGGATATTAAATAATATTTTTTTAAAGGGAAATTAAATAATATTAAAATATTTGAATCTTGTTAAAAAAAATGAAAATCTAGATCGAAAGATTTGATGCATGCTTTGATTTATTGTGGGACATAATTAGTGATTACATTTATGTGAAGGATGAATTTGCAAATATTAAAAAATAAGATTTAATATAGAAAGCTTAATAAAGAAACAAAATCTGCATTAAATATTTGCCACTTGTTAACCACCTCAGCGATGTACCGATACACATCCACATAATATGTGTACCGAAGAATTCACCTTCAATTAATGCCAAAGTTTTGCCCATGGTGACTAACAATTTATTTTTTTGCTTTTAGAGATTCACAATTATTTTCTAGAGTAGGCACCAAATTTCCTTGTCCACCTAAAGTGGATTGCAATCTTTTGTCAACAATTATTATATAAAGAATTTAATACATCCATGAATTAAATGGAAATAATATTAATACCATCTATTTTTAAATTATTATGTAGTTTAGACTATAGTAACCCAAAAAAAAAAAAAAAGACTATAGAGAAATTGAATAGTATCATTTTATGTGTAGGAGGTTGAACAGGAACAAAACAGGACATGATCTTGCTGAGACACTTGTTGCAACTATAGATCAAATATCATGGGACATACTTTTGTCTTGTGGTCATGAAATTGGATATGATATGCATCAATGTGTGAGTCTTCCAATCCTCAATCCTTTCTATATTCATATGAATTTGGATGATTCCTTATTATTGCCAAAGGAGCTATTTAATCTATTGAACTAGTTTTTTGGGTCGAGTTCTCTTCATGTGTTTAAGTCCAAATAATTGAGAGTTGGGCCACAGAAAAAGCTGTCTATCGGTTGGGTTAAGGTGCTACACCAAATATTAATAGGTGAGTGAAGTCACCGATGAGGAAAGAACTACCATCGGGTCAGTGTCGTTAGTGTGAAAGTCGTCGTGAACGTCAGCTCTTAAAAGGCGTGACAATATTAGAAGTCTCACATCGAGTATATCAAAGTTCTCAATGTAGTATTTAAGACATAGACTCTATCACCTATTAGACTAATCTTTAGGATTGAACTCTCCTCGTATAAAAGAAAACTCTTGTATTGACAATTTTAGCGCAAATTACAAATCCAAAACAACATGTCACAAACAATGAAACTTTGAGATCACATATCTAAAAATAGTGACACTACTATTTGATCTGATTAACATAGTATTTTCACCACAATAGAATAATAACTTAAAATAGTGTAAAACTATATGATGCATAAATTCTTCTTAACTAAAAATAAATACAACTCATTTGTATTTTTTGTTAATGTAAATTCTTTTTTACACTATCAATCCAACATTACTATTAGATCATTGAAAACTTCTGACTTTAGTTATAAATATTTTTAGAATCATACATATAAATAGTTAATTGTAATTGATTGACAAGGTAAAATTTTGTACACCAATAATAGTGTATGAAAATTAATCTTATTTTTTAACATGATTTTATTTTTCCTATTGCTCCACCAATGTGGAATTGGCCCCAGGCCAACTTGAAAAAAAATAAATCAGGGCTACAAAAAATAGAGAATCAAGTATCAATAGATGAATACAACCACCAAACCAAAGTATTGGCTCAAATGTGTTATGCATTTTGACTTTTTCTTTGTATTATTGTAGTGGAAAAAGTGGCTTTCAAGCTGGCAAAGTGAAGGTGACAAATGTGAAGGAGAAGCAGAACTTTTAGTACAAATAATAAACCTAAGTGCTGGTCATTGGATTTCTGAGGATCAAATATTTAATCCACAATACAAGCATCTTCTTCAACTCACTAACACAATTTGCCATAAGCTTCGTTGCTATCAAAAGGACAAGGTTAGTGACAATACAAACATTTTATAAGATTCAAATTCTCCACGATTACGAAATTACACATTTGACACAATCATACGATCTAAATCATCAAACTAAAATAAGAAGACACGTGTTCTCACTCTCATAAATTAAGTTAAAAATATAATGTTGAAACGTGAATTGTCTTATCTTAATTGGATATTTTAGATAATCGCAACATAAATGTAGATAATCTACTCTATTGTTGTGCAAGTATAAGGTGAGTTAAGCTCACATTGCTTAAAAAAGTGGAGGTTAAACACTTTATAAACGAGAAGACTCATAAAACCTAATGTTATAAGGTTTTGGGTTAAAGTGTAGTACTCTCATCTCACTTGTATAGTTGTGCTGAACCCATTGTGGATGATCCCTTGCTCCCTCGTGACCCAACAATGGTATCAGAGCCAATAGTTCGACAAGCAGTGTGAGGTGAGTTAATATCACATTGCTTATAAAAGTGGAAGTTGAATATTTTATAAGTGGGAGGACCCAGAGCCCAATATGAATGTCCCTCGACTGCCCCCGCATGACCCAACATCTATTTGTTACTAATTTTTTGGTTGGTTTAATCTACTTGATTTTTTTCTTTTTCTTTTTTATTTATTTATTGTCTAAGCAACATTTTGTATATGAAGTATAAGTTTAGTGGTAGGATCTTAAAATTTCAACCTTAAGAAACTGAGTTCGAATCCCCACTAAAAAAATTGTAAAATAGTCATCAATGTATCTTTTGTTTATGAGATGTTAGTTTAATGATTAGAGTTTGACTTTGTAAAATTCAAATCCTATATGAAAGAGTTATAAGATATTTATTAGTGTCAATGTTATTAATAAAAATTGAAATTGCTCTTCTCTAAAAAAATTATTTAAAAATCTACTTTGATTTCTTATTTGAATTTTCTTTGAATAAAATTACCAGGAACTTAAGACAAGCAGCTGCAATATGCATGAAAACATGACTACACAAGAAGCAGAGTCAAAAATGCAAGAACTTGTACAATTGGTGTTCCAAGAATCTCCTAATGACATTGATTTCATTATCAAGAATACTTTTTTAACAATTGCAAAGAGTTTTTACTATGCAGCTTTCTGTGATTCAAGGACCATCAACTTTCATATTGCAAAAGTTCTCTTTGATAAAGTTGTTTAATCAAATTTAATGCCTTCAATAGGTATTAGATTTCATCATTATTGTACATATATAATTTAATCTGATATTACATAATTGCCTCTGATGTGGTATTTAAAGAAGAGGAAAATATCAATTATTGTAATTCAAATGTGTAAATAATTTTATATGTCAATTAATTCACCAAAAAAATGTATACAAATGTCAGTTTTTTTTAATAAAAAATGAGTGCTTACTTGTGCAACTTAATTTGGTTTTATTGTGAATGTGCAATTCATCAATTTCTTTTTCTACAATGTACTTTTGTCGGAAGAATCTCATTAACGGGGCCGTATTTGAGGGATTGTAAAGAGGGCGACCGTCTTAAGTCCTTAAAAATAAGTCTAAAATTTGGGCCCAAAACAATTTTTTTAGGGGACTAATAGGCCCAACAAAAAATATATGCGAAATTCTTAGTTTTGTATGTGGCTTCTTATTCTCTCTCGGTGAACATATGATTGTATTAAGTATCAATTATGAATTTTGATGAATTGAAACAATGATACGTAAGTATCAATGATCAAATTCCCTATGCGTATGTATCTCTTACTCATATCAAATTCTCTATCAAACCGCATTTGTACTACTTTTCATCAATTTTTCTCTTCTCGCAATCTCGTTACATATCAACACAGACTCATCGTCTTCGTCTATCTTTCTCTCTACAAGTCTGCAACTCATCAGTCATCCCTATTTTTCTCTTATTAGTGACTTTGCACGATTGCATTTAGAAATGGTGGTAGGAATTGTCTTGTAAGAATATTTTGATATTAAATAAAAAATTTAATGTTTTTTGAGAATTCAATTTTTTATACTATAATTATTAATGGGTAAATAGTGTCATACCCCCCTACAAAATAGGCGAGTTTTGCGTTACCCCCCTGCAAAATATTTTTTTGAGATTACCCCCCTGCAATGTCAAGATTCCTTGCGTTACCCCCTGGCTCAACAAGTGGACATATGACATGGACGAATCTTGACGTGGCATGACACGTGGAAATTAATTTATTTTTTATTTATTTTTAATTGCCAACTCAGTAATTATTTATTTTTTAATTAAAAAAAAATGAAAAAAACTTTTTTTTTTAAATAAATCTTTTTTTTTTTAAAGAAACTTTTTTTTTAAAGAAATCTTTTTTTTTTAAAGAAACTTTTTTTTAAAGAAAAAACTTTTTTTTAAAGAAATTTTTTTATTTAAAGAAACTTTTTTTTTCATTCCGTTCATATGCAGCGATTGTTCTTCGTTTTCAATTTCAATTTGGGGGTTAAGGCAAAGCGATTGTTCTTGCGTTACTATGTGATTGCAGTTTTTTTTTTTTGGTTACTCTATTATTATTAGTTATTATTATTATTATTGTTATTATTAGTTTTTTGGTTACTATTATTATTATTAGTTTTTTTGTTACTATTATTATTATTAGTTTTTTTTTCATCTTCGTTTTTTTTTGTTACTCTATTATTAGTTATTATATATATATAAGAATTTTTTTATATATATATAATAACAACTTTTAGTAAAAAAAAAAAAAAACTTTCTTTTAAGTAAGTTCATAAAAATATAACAACTTTTAAGTTTTTTTTTCATTTTTTTAATTAAAAACCCACATTAATTAAGGAGTTGGCAATTAAAAATAAATAAAAAATAAATTAATTTCCATGTGTCATGCCACGTCAAGATTCTTCCATGTCATATGCTCACTTGTTGAGCCAGGGGGGTAACGCAAAGAATCTTGACATTGCAGGGGGGTAATCTCAAAAAAATATTTTGCAGGGGGGTATAACACTATTTACCCATTATTAATTAGGGCCCAAATTACAAATTCGCCCTTAGGCCACCAGAATCTTAGAAACCGCCCTGCTCATTAATTATCCTTTTTTATACTTAACCTATTGTTGATGTTTTATCTTTGTTACACAGTGGCTGAAAATTATAATCTAATGAACAAAATAAATCCTAAATTTGAACATCTCAATTTTGTCCCACTTTTATTTCATTATTATATATTTTCCATTTTAGAAATGAAAACTATAAGTAATGGTCAATGTTTGGGCCAATTTAACCCCAGTTACATAACGAACCTCTACAAATGAACTAATTTAGGCCCAATACAACAGAAAATATAGGAAATTGCTCTTCTCCCCCCCCCCCCCTCCCCCCCCTCACATACATCACTCGCAACTCTCCCAAATTTCTAAAAATGCCCTCTTGATATCATCATTGCAAATTGAGCTGGGATTTATGTACAACTTGTTGATATCTACTTAACTAGCAATGTATCTTTCGGTAAGTATTAGCGTATAAGATGTAGTTTGTCTTATATAATGATAACTAGTATGATACCTACCTGAAGATATAATTCAATATGTATTTGTATATATATATATAAGACAAAACACATATTTTTTACATTTCTACTTCAACACTCAACCTCCAAAAAAAATTCAAACATTAACCTTTTTACATAAAATTTTGTGTTTCTTTACGCAATCCTATGTATACTTCAAACCATCCTCATTTTTGTCTGCTTTTTTCAAAACGGTACTACTCGTACCGAAAAGTATCTTCGATAGGACTGATTTTTAACACCTACCAAAATAGTAATAAATGTTATTTTTTTCATATTCTAATGCAAATTTGTGATATTAATATTAATAAGAGATATATTTTTTAAAAAAGTAATAAATGCCTCTAAAAATATGTAAATAGTTTTTCTATTTAGAGACAAACTTTTTGTATAAAAAGATCTTATAATTAGAAACGGAGAGAGTAATTAATTCCACATATCTACCGAGTTTCAGTTTTGTGTTTTCATATTACTGAGCATTATGAACTAAGAAAATATCAACAACTAGGCTTCATTTTAGAGAAATCAACAACCTACTATCTAATTACTACAAATTTATTTAGATAAAAATATAATGTTACAATAAATTTTGCTTAGCATACATATTATAAAGTTAAAAAATTGAATGAAACATGCATTTAGCAGCAGCAATTTTGTGTGAATTCTACATGAGTTCATCTTTCTTCTAAGCATCAATTTTGTTTTTGTTACAAGCCATTTTGAGGTTGGTTAGTTCATTAGAAAACTCTATTGCTTTGTTTTCTGATCCAAGTTTCAACTTCAAGCATTCAGGTATTCCATTGAATGCATACAGAGAAGCTGAAATTTTCCTCTCATATTTCATTCTCTTCATAGCATTTCTTAGCATTGAAGACTCATCATCATCATTGATCTCTAACTCCACATGCTCCTCAATATCAAAAGGACAATAATAGTTCATTGCAACATCATTAACATTGTCAAGGAATTGAAAATTTTGTTGGAAACTCAAATCAATGTTTTCTTCAATGTCTTCCTCTTTTTCATCACTTGATGTAGTTTGTGTCATCACATAGCTTAAATTACATTCTATGTTCATTTCCTTTTCCTTGCAAATTGATTCAACTTTTTCAGTTAAACATGATTCAAAACCACTGGTAATGTCATCAATTTGTGCACTAGTACTACTATTACAAAATTCAATGTTGTTACTTGTGCTATAATCTTCTTCAAGACCATCAAAGAAATCTATAAATTGTTCATTTGTTATATTTGTTGATTCATTTACATATACATCTCCTTGTTGCTTTTGTTTGTTGTTCATATAATAAGAGTTGGAAGAAGAAGAAATGGTTTTAAATTGCGGTCCGAAACTGCAATTGTAACCATAATATAAAGGATTTTGAGGTCTATGCGGCATTGCAATTGCAACCGCATTGGCCTCATTTTCCTGCATTTTACCGTAATATAAAGGATTTTGAGGTCTCTGCAACGACATTGCAACTTCACTTTCGACAGCATCGGCCTCATTTTCCCACATTTTATCCCAAATAAAAGGTTCGTACCGGCCACAATATAAAGAATTTTTAGGCCTCAGCAATGGCATCACAACTGTATCGGCAGCATTTTCCTGCATTTTACCACAATATAAAGATTCACAGTTGCGACCGCAATCACAAGGATAAGTCCTTGCTTTAAGTCTTTGAAGGAGGAGATTGATGATTTTTGAAGGAAGAACATGAGTACTAGAGGAAGATTTAGAAGAAGGTAAGAAATTAGTTCGAGTATTGGAACCACGAAGTATACATGCAGCTTCATCATAAGCTCTTGCAGCTTTTTCAGCTGTATCATATGTTCCTAACCAAACTCTTATCTTTTGAATGGTATCTTTTATCTCAGCTACCCATCTTCCTGATGGTCTTTGTCTAACACCAACAAATCTCTTTCTGTTTTTAGTTCCTTGTGAACTAGATTGAGTAGATTCCTTCATTACTTCATTCCACTCTTTGATTGTTTCATAAGGACTAATGTCTTCAACTAGTGTTTCAGAAACTTTTCTCTTCCTTGACATAATTTTTCTTTAGTGTTACAATGTTTGGCTGTTTAAGGTTTATTTTAGTGTTTGTTTGATGGTATTGAAGCTTTGTTGTTATAGCTTTCTTTGTGTTAGTTTGGACTTATATAAGGAAGAGGAGTAGTGACTAGTGACTAGTGACTAGTGAATGAATCTTTGAAACATGGCTTCATTCATTTATGTACGGCCGACACTTTAAGTTGAAGGTGTGTACGAGTGTCTGATTGGTACCGGTATTTGACACTCGTACAATACCAACAAATGTGAATGTTTTGAAAACATAACATGGAAAGACCTCTAAATCAGGTTCAACTGTCTTAAACCGCTTGAATTAGGACAAGACCATGATCGATCGGCCAAAATAAATAATTGAACCATAATATAGGTCGGTTCAAGGTTCAACCAATTGAATCATCTTATTTGATTCGATTTTTAAAAACACTACATTCTCGCTTCTATTTTCTTAAATTATCGGTATGTTACATGTCAGGATCGTGTTTGATGTCTGTTTTACAACTTCATAGACATTTAAAGTTGAATAGGTCACACAATCACAATGATTAGCTTCATTTATTTGTTTTTTTATAGTAATTTATAGGTGTCATGGTGAATTAACATTTGGTGGATTCTTGTTTTTGCAATTGGTGCAACCTTGTTAGACTTGGTAAAAGGTATTTATATACAATAGTGTAATTAATTAAGCTTGAATTGGTCATTGCCACAACTTTTAACCTTAATGTGATAGAAACTTAATACTATGTGATCTTATATTTTAAGGTTGTAGTATGTAGAATAATAATGGTTTCACACCAGAAAGCTCTTAGATATTTGTTTATAAAAAAAGTTCTCTTCTATCGGCTCATCTTTTAATCTAAACTCGCATGTTATAAAAAAAAAAAAAACTCATTTTTCGCACCTTCGTAGTTTTTAGGTTACCTCACAACCAATGTGAGACTCTTAATGCTAATTATAGGGAAAATAAATGAGAAGGAAAAATTGCAAATTCTTCTTAAGAAGCATAATCAAGAGTAAGAGTTCGCAGAATATGAATTGTATGAATTATTTACGAAACACATTTATCGCAATAAATGCGTCACACAGTTTTCAAACTCAACTGATCAATCTCAAATTAACAGTCAAGATTGATTAAATTTGTTTTTACTATTGTGTAAATGAGTCATTTAATCTCAAATTAACATTCATCAAGATCAAGTGTTGAGTGTGAACGCGACTCTTTTTCTACGGCAAGGAATCTAAATCCATTTATTTATCAAATTAACTAGAAAACAAATCTTCTTTGAATTTATTAACAGTTAAAAAGTTGAATTTGTATCATGCAAGTGTGTAAAGAATCCAGTTTTAGAAGTCTCTTTCAAGAAAACAAGGTCAATATCACTCTTATTTAATTTAATTTAAATCTTAAACACTCAAAAGAAGTGTACACTTTGTTATTGTCATGTTTGGTAAAGCTTAGGAAATACGATTGATCCAATGTCACACACCATAATGTTCATGTCCAGCCATAACATATTTTTTAAAATAATATATAAACCCATTCAAATGTTTTTGAGATAGTGCCATCAAACTTTGATTGATCAATAATTATATCTTACTATCATTTGATGTTTTTAGTGCCTAAAGTTTTTATGGGAATGCATCTAGCAATGATAGTGACATTTTTGGACCAACTTAAGAATCAGTTTCCCTTTGTCAAATAATGTAAATGTACGATACGTACACCTAGCACAAACCGGATTCAGATTCCTTGTTGTGGCTGATTTAAGCAGTAGATAATCTCGACCCTAGATTCATGATTGGACGGCTCCAATTTATATACCGTTGATTTGACAGTTTAACACAATTTTCAATCTCAATTATTCATTTTTTATCGGACAGTCTACAATGTAGTAACCGTGTGAAATCCAATCCAGCACAAACCTAATTGAAATCCTGATACATTTATTTTTATTTTTTTGGAAAAAAATATAAAATAGTTCACAAACCTAACTGTTATTCAAAATGTGTTTTTTAAAATAGCTCACAAAAATTTAAACTTTATCTTATGTTTGTACAATATGGTTACAAAAATATTTATTTATTCAAGCACATGTAGTGTAGACTATAATTGTGCAGCAATGTTTCATCTGATAGTCTACAAATATGTTGGCAAAGATTTGTATACAAGGTCTACATATAAAGCTGAATTCTACTGAACTTTATATTCTAAAACAAGTAATTTCTCTTAATTCAAGAAAAATTAAAGGCTTAAATCATCTACTTAAACAAGTAATTTTTCTTATACAATCATGTCTTCTGATGAACTCTCCCTGCTCATAGTTTTGGGTTCTGAGCTACCAAGTAAGGGAGACCTGCGACTACTAAACCTTCCGGAATACTTGATTGGCATCAGAGCTGGATCATTATATGCTTTGTTCAACTTATCATAAAATTCAGACATGTTAGGATCATTTTGATCTTGTCTATCTTTCTTGATCAAACACTGCAGGAGACATAATTTCATAAGAATGCTAAAAAGGAAAACTCAAAATTGAAAGAAGAAAAGAGAAAAATCAGCAATATATGCCACTTCAAAGCAGGAGAAAATGGCTAAGATATTATCATCATGTGTTTCATCGGTATATTGCAACAGTTACTCAGAAGTTGCCAACACTAGTTTATTGCTTAGGGGAAAAACCATGACTCTAATACCACTTGTTGGGGAGTCTGGAGAGCACCAAAAGCTACAACATGGAGCACCAAGCGACATGGACGCCACATCCACACTCAAAACCTTAAGCGATTCAGAATATGGTTTTAGTCGATGTGAGACTAAAACTCAAAACTTGAATTCTAACAATAACTAGCATGAAATTTTGTCATCTACCAATTCCTTATATATAGCTTGGCAAGACCAGAAAACCCAAGTGAAGAACTAATAAATTAGTAACCTGCTGATAGTAACTAAATTGCCTCTTAATCCACGGGAATCAATCGACAATGAATAATTAAATTATCATCAAGGATGGGCAAAACAATTTCATGCAATTACTTTTTTATAAGCTTTGCAGGTAACATCTGTGTTAGTAATAGTCACAGTCACAACCTCGGGCATAAATAAGGAGAAATGGAAAAACTAACCTACAGATGAAAATAAGGGAAAATGAAAAACATACAAGCATCATATTATCAAGAAAAGAATAAAATAAATTAGGATAAATTCTCAAACAACGTACTTCAGCAGGAAAGGCCTGGAATATAGGAAAGAACCTCTTCTGGCAGTACTCATTGAAAAGAAGTGTGACAATAGGAAGAGGAAGAGTCAAGCCGGATGCTACTGGAAGCTTCTTCAGCCCAAATATCCCAATCACTATGGTTTGCATTAGTACCAATGAAAAAATTGTGTAGTTGTGTACTACAGGCCAAAATTCTCCTCCAGTCTCGAATTTAGGCACATAAACATATAATAGCTGTCAACAAAAGAAATTTAAGGTATTTCATTCACAAGAAAATCTTCTATTCTACAATATCATCTTATCTTAGCTATTATGTTTAGAATTCATCCATTGCGTACAGTCCAACGGGTTAAGCCAAAGAATTATACAGTAATCAAGAGTGAGAAAGATCAAAGTTAATCCCGACAGCCTCAAACAGAAACAAGTTTAGAATATTGAAATAAAACTTCTCCCGCCGGGTTCTTACCAAAAGATTCTTACTTACTACTTACTACCGTGTAATACCACATAGACGAACATATATATAATCATTTGATCATATTTATTTGGAAATCTAAGTGAGTATCAACCTTCCTGCTGTGAAAAGTGAGAACTTATCATCAGCAAGTAGTTTGCTTCCCAAGTTACATTAATTATTAAATGTATACTCCAGACAACAAAGGAAAATACGTATATGTATTGTAAAAAAAAAAAAAACAAATTCTAAACCTGGTTGCGGTAAATGATGTATCCCAAACAAAAGTAGACCAAGAGAAATGGCAGCATGAGAGGAGCAAGGATAAAGTATGTTACACCGAGAAGACCAAAGAAAACAATCCTGGGAATTTCCATGTGGTAAGGAATTGATGGTGCTTCAAAATCTTTGCTACAGTCTCCACCAAAAAATCTATTTACATAATTGTAAAAAAGTGGAATCAATTGAAAAAGTTCTGATGCTATATTAGTCCATCCGAATGCCACAATATATGCCATGAAGAACGATGCCTGCACCAAATATGTATAAAAAAAAAAAATTGAACTGCATATGCTCCAATTCATTTAATAATATCTTATGCACAAAATAGAAGATGTTGTTTCCTGCAAGTAAATACAGGTAATGCAATGCAACAGTCAATAAAAGATATATTTATGGAAAACGAGAATGTGAGAGAGAGAGAGAGAGAGAGAGAGAGAGAGAGAGAGAGAGAGAGAGAGGCTCAAAGTTGTAAGAAAGTTTTCCAATCTCTCCACAATTCAGAAATAGAAGTCTCTGCAACTTGTCTAATCACAGAATGGGACATTTTCCTCGTAGCATCAATAAATAAGGCACACATTATCATTTTGTGGAATGGTATTCCCTAAAACACAGGAAGACCTATAAAAAATATTGCTTGAATTTGAGTAACAAAACTAGTCATTATTTTCACCTGTGCTGGTACAGCTTCAGCTAGTACTCTAGGAAACTCTTTAGGCTCAAGCAAGTAATTCAATCGGTAGATAGTTGACCCTGATAATACGTTTGCAAAGAAAATGTTCCATATGGTAAACCATAATACTTTATTGCATGCACTTTTTTGTATCCGACTCCATGAAATGTATCCTTGCAAGGATGAAAGCATAATCATAATAGCTGGCACAAAAGACAGAAATGCCTGAAGAATCAGAATGGGAAGGTATCCTGTGATAATTTGGCTCACAACTTTTCTGCAAATAAATATTGGAAAGCTTTACTTCATTTGAAAATCCATGGAAAGATACCAGGATTATGAATTTAACAAGCTATAGTTACAGGCACTGACTCAAGAAATCAACTTTTTAGGAAAAGAAAAGCATTTATTTTCAAGAGAGATTTTAACCATATAAGAAAAAGAAAATTAGGAGAAGCAGGCACAAAATTGTATGAAAATGAAAAATATGTTTACATATTCGGTGTATAATTACTAAACTCTACATGTTAATCTGACTCACTATCAAGCTTAAGTATAGGAAGGCAACTTTAACATCAACATTTCCAACTTACAGTCTCAGAATGCTTTTCAGAGGAGGGAACATGGTTTCCAATTGATCAAGATGGGTAAGACCTTGAACGAGTGCAACCGGGATTAAAAATAGAATTGTAAGAGCATTGCAGGCAACATAAGCCACCAGTTTGCTGATCCATCTTCTAATGAAAGTCACAGAAAAGAAAGGCCAATAAACATCATGAGGCTCTGGAGCTTGTTCAGTGATCCAGTGTGTGGGATTGATACCCTCTTGCATGTTCAAAGCTATTGCCGCACCATATCGTGACTTAAACGAGACAAAGGCAGCTGGAACTTCCTATTCAATTAAAACTAGTTATTGAACAAGAGGACGGTTATTCAAACACAAAACCAAGCCTAATTACACATATACTGAATAGTTTGTCCATATCGGTTTAAGTCTTGACTTCTCACAAGTCACAACACAGAGCGCTTTTCAGCTCAGCATATGATTAACAGTTTGGGAATCTTGGTACACTATGCAAACCAAGCACAGGATTTTTACTAGTTATTTAGATATGTAGAGATTAACAGAATCAATACTGCCTAGAGCTGTAAAAAGGGCCTTAAGGGGCCGGCCCTTTAAGGGGCGGACCCACTTATTCCTGATTATTAATTTTATTTAAATTTTAAACACAGTTTTTTTAGGGTGCCGATCGTGGACAGTGCTGATTGAAGAAAAAGAGAATAAGTTCACGACACTAGAAAAATTATTTAAAATTTAAATAAAATTAATAATCAGGAATAAGTGGGTCCGCCCCTTAAAGGGCCGGCCCCTTAAGGCCCTTTTTACAGCTCTAATACTGCCCAACACAATTTCGGTAAATATTCACTTACAGATGATATGGTTTAAAGTAATGATTCAATGAAAAAGATCATCAAATTATTTTGATTTGTTGTTAGATAGAGTGAAAGTCGTGCTGCGCCAGATATTAATGCCTAAACATGATGGTTACCTTTCCTGCCATTGAAGACTGTTCTATTCTCACATTATCTGCAATGTTTCCCAATGTCTTTTCATAATGATCTAACATATCAACTTTATGTCCAAAAAGTCCCAAAAATCCATCACGCCTATGCCTTTGTGGAGAGTCATCTTTATTTTTTAGTTGGGTAAACCTTTTGTACAGTCTCTCTCCATCAGTCTACATGAAATAACTTTTCACTGTCAAAAATACAATGTCGGAAATATCGAAAGGAAGAATTGAAGGTTCAACTTTATATTTTCTATTCTTCAAAAAAAAAACTTTATATTTTCTAGTAAGTTCAAAGCTTCACAAAGATATGCAATGACTGAAGTAGAACTCGAGAAAAATGCTCACAACTAGAATTTGAAGTTTGCTGCTTCGACGGACAACTGAATGTGTAAGATAATCAGAAGGGTGATACTCCATGAAGAATTGCCCGACAGCCTCATTACATGTACATCCAGGTGGAACAGGAATACCTCGCACTAATATGGTAAACTGATGAGGCTGCGGCTTCGAGGAATAGAAGCAAGCAATTCTTTTTGATGCAATGTACGCATACTCCTGCATATATGATATTAACATCAAGCATGAAACTCAGTCATTAGTACACTATCATACAGAATAACATAAAACCAGAAAAAAAATTCAAAGCATGTAATAAGAAAACTTGAGCAATAATAACTTACATAATAAAGAAGAATGCAGACAACTCCAGTGAAAACATAAGCAGCGCAAAAATGAACCCATAACCTTGATAACGGCCAAATCTAGCGATCAGAGTTCCCATGTTATAACTTAGATAAAAAATTAAGTAAAAGGAATCAAATTCCAATAAAACTAGTGTAAATAATGCAAACAATAAATTAGTATTTCACAATACAAATGTATGACAATGATAAATCATTCTTGATAATCATGTCAGAACATCCTCTTCCGTTCAGGTGGGACTCACCCGTGTGAACCATTGTTAACATTTGAAATACTGAAGGAATCCAAGGACTTGTTCTGAAAGTCAGAATTATCACGAATCTCAGTCCCCATATAATTAATCGGAAGAAGAATGAGTGTCCCGACAATTCCAGCAAAAGTAAATACTTTTAAGCTGCACAATGCCACAATAAAAGGGAAAAGTATAAGCCAAACAAAGTAAATGCACCCTTCGAACAACACACAAAGTACCAGAAAATAAGAACATCATAAAGCATTTTAAAGAAATGTAAGATAGAAAGTAATCAGTGGTTACAGATGGATGTTATATCATATTGAGGAAAAAACTTAAAATCCACTCCAAATTAACAAAAGAATATATATTAAATTTAGAACAGTGGAAAACCAATCAATAACAACGAATGTGCTGTACTAGTGCAGAAACCACCTATGCATACTTATATAACATATGTGTGCGCGCGCGCACATGTATGTTATAATTGTATGCATAGATGGTTCCTGTGTGCGCGCACACTTGTGAAAATGAATGACATGATACTTGTTTAAACCTAGAATCAATTTAGTAATTGAAATCACCTAAAGACAAATATACGGATGAAGACAAAAGCATCTAAGCCTGCAGTTGATATAAATTCATCATCAGAAGGCTCCCATGCTCTTCTCACCCAACCGGCAGTAGGTAACAAACATGCCGAGTTAAATTGAGCGCCCTCTTGGAGTCTTCCTTGACAAACTAAGCGTGGTGCATAGACAATAATATTACCAGGCTGCTTCCTCAATATAGAGTACAGGGTGAAAAATATAAAACAAAGGCCAAGATTTATTGCAACTGAAGTTAGAAGAGCAGAAAGAATCATTATTTAAATCTAGATCGAAACCAGCAAATCAACTTTGTATGCCTGATAACACAACTATAGTCCTGAAAAATCAAATAAAACATAACTATCAGTAGTTGAATATGAAGAAGCTGTATACCAATAATACAATACCTATAACAGAATTCATATACAGCTTAATTGTTAATTGTAATAGTTAACTTATATGATATAAGAACTATTGCTAATTCTTATTCTCTTTTCAAAGTAATAATGACTATATATGGTGGTTGGTGTCTATATAGACATAGAGAGGTTGAGTAGCATTATGCTGCTGAACATAATTTCAAGAGTCGGTAATCCATGAGGTGTAGTAAGAGCTTGACTTTGTAATCTCAATTGACAGAGTTCAAATCCCGTCGGAGATTGCTGTAAAAGTAGTCATCAGTGCCACTTTGGACAATGATAATTTCCCTTCTCCCCAAAACGGATGAACATATTCCCTTTACCCGAAAACGGATGAACATATTTATCAAAAATATTGCTCTTCATCTCATAAAACACCAAAATTATTATTCTGTGGACTTCAGAGCATCAGATCATGTAACTTGCTATAAAGCACTCACACAGACACAAACACCATACACGACATTAATTTGTAAAAATGGTAGGATTGAATGTAACCACACAAGTTGGGGTCGAAAATCAGATACACCTTCAATCTGAAGTGTCGATGCAACATCTTCGCAAGAAAATTTGAACGCTTAGGTAAATATCTCATTTACATATAAAATGTTTTTACCAGTACTAGTATTCTCCACAACCCTTCAATTATTGTGTTGAAAAATCTCGAATAAAAAAACCTTAGGCAACAAACCTTACATATTTACATTTAACCAGGAAGAATAATGAACCCTAAAGCGTAATTAAGGTATAGAACTTCTGATTGAACGCGCGTCTGATAGATGTCATGTCAGTGTCAAACTCCCACACAACACTATGATTATTGCATTCAACTAATAATTCATTCCTTCAAATTATTAACAATGCGTATTGTACATTGTCATACAAGATTGCGGTTTTGAATTTCAATAGTTTTGATGAAATGCATTAACAGATCATACAACGGATCCAAGCACATTAAAAAAAAAAAAAATACAGTTTGAAATTTGACATGCAAGAGAACGTTACTTCACAAATCTGTATTAGCATGACATGATTGATAAATTAAGAATTAGAAATGAAAGAAAAAAAGAGAGAGAAAAACGATGGAGATTGAATGAATAGTTTGGAACCTGGTAATAACAAAGGAATTAGAAGAATGAAGGAGTTTGTTCGTTAACATGATGAATATCTATCTATCAACTGGGTGAGAGGTCGGATCCAATGAAAAATCAAATAATAATAATAATAATAATAATAATAATAATAAAAAAAAAAATAACTGTCAAGTTTTTTCTCCCGCCTTTTTTGGTAGTGATCATAGGTGTCCAAATAAAGGATTAAACTCAGAACCTTGTTTAAGATATAACCATTTATTAATACTATTTTGATTTTGATAAATGTTAGGTTCAATGTATATAAAAACTTATGAAAATGGGTAGAATTATGTCAGTTTGTTTGGTTTTCCTATTATAAAACATAATCTAATAAAATAAGAAAATGAAATTATGTTAGTCTATTTGATTTTGAGGATACTGTATAAAAATTTATTTAATTTGAAGTTATTTGAAAAATAGAGAGCATGAAATAGTTTGTATGGAATTTTTTTTTTTTTTTACTAAAGTATGGAAAATTGATAACAAAGAATACACCGAAAAAAGATAGCAGAGAATACACAAAATGGATATATTATTTGCATGAAAAATCATTATAAACCGATCAATCGAATCGAAACAAACTGGTTAGTTTGATTCATTTCATTTATGAAAAACACTAATAACCGATACCGATGGAGTTCATCGGTTCACACTTTTATGTAAAAACTGAACCGATACCGATAGAGTAGCTTTTATGTTTTAACAAATCAAGCTTATAATAATTGAGTACTAATTGAAAGGTCACAATTTCAAACCAAAATCACAACACTTGGTTGGTGTTTACAGCACGGTAGAGCTTGACAGTTTCATACCTTCAAACTAACTGAAACGTACCAATTTTGTGGTAGCTTAAAGTTTAGAATAAATAAAATGACATGGCTTCAAACTTATCAAAAAACTGATCAAAATGTAACGATTTTGCGATAGATTGAAGCGTCGACTCAACTACACTAAATAAGCACTACAAGGGAAAACATTGTCAAACAAAACCAAATTGAAACAAATAAGAAATGACTCGGAAAATGCTCAAAGAACGGAAGAAACCCTCAAAAGTGCAGTCCACAAGCTTGATGCGGTTCCAAACAAACCAAGAGTCTAACTAGTCAAAATGACATTGACGAACGCATTGAACAGATAGCCAGAGTCGCAAGGACCAACAAAACCAACAAAAATGCATGCTAAAAATGCACAACGCCCACAAAAACATGCAAACAACAGCAAAAGAACCTGTGAAACAGTTGAATTCGCTACTTTTATAACATCTGATAATATGTTATAAGATATTATAACACCACTTGTCTAACGTAACTTTTTGTATTTAGTATTTACAATAAACTTACTTTGCCCGTCTTTGTAACACTAGACATTTTTTTGTTGATTTTTTATATCCAAACACTCTCTACCACACAACGTTGCAGAGAGATTTTAAGCAAATGTATTTTTATTCATGTATGCAAAAGGCACCATCTAGCATTTCCGATTCATCACAAGCGTTTCACACATACAAAGACTTACTTTCTTCGTCGGATAGATAAGACATTTCTAAGCCGAATGGATGGATTCTCTCAAATAATTGACTGCGTGGAATAGTCACGTGTGTCCACATATTTTCTAAGCAGAATATGGAACCCTCAAGCCCATTCTTTGAGCGAGCCAAGATCTATCTGGTTCTGGATCAATGAATGGATGCATGATGAATTGCTCTGCTTCTTCATCCACCAATTCTCTACACCATGTTACTCGATCGGTTGGACAGCAACCAGGTCCAAAACACCTGTAGTTACAACAAAATTACTTCAAACTACTTCACTCAATAAATAAATTTCCCATAGAAAACAAGTCAAGCACGGATTCTGAGAAGCGACCCCTAACTCCAACCTATACATACTCCTAATCCTACCCCAAATCAATCTTCTGTGAAAATATTATCTTGTACTATTTTTATGCCCTGTCTGTATAAACAGCATAATTAAGCACTTATCATATAACTGCTCATGTATAAAAGCTATTTGAATAACAAAAAATAAAATAGAGTCAAATTATTTTCATATAAGCTATAAACTATTTCGGTCAGCTTATAGAAATAAACTGAAAACAACTTATGGACATGTTATAAACTATTTTCGTAAGCGCTTTCAAACAATCTCAAAAGTGTTTATGTCTGTATATATGCTGAAATTAACCAATCCATAGCAACCCTTAATAATGTATAGGGACCAACACCTTAAGAATATAGGATTTGAATACAGAAAGTAGCACTTTGCTTAGGGTTGAAACCACTAGTCCATGAAAACTTTTACCATAATCACGACAACAGTAGAACACTATGCATTCTAAAACAAAATGGAATCTGACATGAAATACCTGTATTCATAAAAGCAAGCACTCCTCTCATTCTTTACTTTCCCCCAGTTATCCCAACCAACTTGTCTTATACATGGATCCATGTAAGTGTATGCAAAAACCACCCTTCCAAAAGGTCCCCACGGTCGTCCAAGATACGCATATGAATTTCCTCCATTACCTGTGATAACACATCTGCAACGGTACCGAAGACAACTTAGTCGTAAATACTTAAAGAATCAAAAGGTCCATAACATAAAGAAAGATTCCCTGAACAAGCAGTGTAGTAAATCAGAAAAGAACAAATTGAATGTCAAATTTAATTATTTTAATATAGAAAGTGCAAGAGGAGAGTTATTTTAGAGAGAGTGGAGAAGTTCTTAAGCGTTATTCAGTAAAAAGAGTGAATCTTCCCATAAAAACACTCTTAAGCTTAAAAACTTATAATGACTAAAACACGGTATTGGGTGCTGGATGAGATTGTTGACAATGGAGAGTGGTCATTTACACACCTCAAGAATACATAACCAGTTGATTCCTGTGATGATTTTCTACCCTGTGCGGTTATGAACCCTTCACTCTTGCAGTGTATATGACAGTGCTCCAAAAGGGCAGTGCTATTGCCAAAGATGAAGTCCACGCTTCCTTCGATATAGCAATCTTTCAAATATTGTTTACCGTAATGTAAATACAGTGTGTCCTGCACCATAATCATGAAGAAAAAAAAAATTATCTAGTTGGTAAATCCATAGAACGTAAGCAGAACCTAGGCTTCTGATCATAGCCAAAAAATATTTACAACAATAACTAACTGCGATGATTAGTGTGCTGCTTACAACACAACCCTAATTATTGTCACCGTTGTTAAATGTTATACTTGAGACAACAGGCTAGAAAGGCGACAATAATAACTAACTGTCTTCTCAATCGCATATATTGGAAAATAGCGGTTTGTTCAAATTCCGCTAGACAATAGTGCTATAACAACGCTATAGCCATTATATGACTATTTTGTACTAAATAGAGTATCACGGAACAATCGCAATTAGTTCAAGTTTTGCTACGTCATAGCGCCACGATAGCTGCTAATTTAACAACACTGATAACTAACACAAAGAACTCATCCAAAAAAGTAATCGTTAAACCAACACAGTTTATGATAATGTAAATACAGTGTGTCCTGCACCATAATCATGAAGGGAAAAAATTATCTAGTTGGTAAATCCATAGAACGTAAGCAGAACCTGGAGGATTGAACATACGAGAAACTAGGCTTCTGATCATTGCCCAAAAATATATTTACAATAATAACTAAATGCGATAATTAGGGTTCTGTCACCTTTGTAAATATTATACTTGAGACAACAGGCTAGAAAGGTGACAATAATAACTAACTCTTCTCAATAGCAGATATTGGAAAATAGTGGTTTGTTCAAATTCCGCTAGACATAGCACCGCTATAGCCACTATTTGACTATTTTGTACTAAATAATGTAATATCACAAAGCCTCAAACCTATATAAAGTGATGCCATCATGATAGGGGGAAAATGGAGTGCTGAATATACCTGCCATCCAAGGAACCTGCAATTATAGAAGGCACAACGATCTGCTGTTACTCTAATTGCCACCGCCTGTCCTGAACCCTGCCAGAAAGAGAGAAAAATATAAGGTCTAATTGCCACCACCTCTGTACTGAACCATCTATGATAATGTTTATGCAAATGTGTATATAGCTTTATATATGAGTATACATTTTCCCAATTGTTAGTATCTTATAATAGTGCAATGATCCTCAACTTACGATCTTTCAGCCCCTTCCCAATCTTAGGAACAATCTCAATTTTTAAAACATTGATTCCCTCTACCAACATGCACTTATGCACATTAATCAAACCAATACCATTAAACAAAGTGACTAAGTAATAATAAAGGAATTAGCAGGAGGAAACACGGATTTGGAAAATTGAAATTTCACAGGCATTACCTGGGGGGATGAATTCTCAAAAGTAATATTATCTGCAATGAAGTCCTCTCCTTCCACAATGGCAGTTCCACAACCTAAATAATAATCCAACACAAAACCAAAATTAACAAATTGTGGGATGTATCAACCTAATTCTTGCATTATCCATATTCTAAAAAGATCTCTGGAATTGCAAAATGTTAACCAAGTTTGTACCTTGGTCTGAATATGTTATCAAATGCATCCAGAAAAATTAACTTGGTTTCAAATAAATTTATCCTTCATATTAACAATTTAATGTCATTCTAGTCCCCACAAACAAAGAGACAAATTTGGTTAAAATGTTGCAATTTCAGATATTATTTGAACAATTCAACCATGTGGTTGATTTCATGTGGTGGTTACTAAGCTCCATCAAAGGACAAATCATTCATAACAATTCGAGTTTGATTCTTGATTGGAACAATTCTTCCGACCAAACTCCAGCTTAATGGGGCCTTCCCCCGGGAACCGGAGGGTTAACACAAAAATAAAATTAACAATTTTGCCGCATACCCATTACACCAAAGGAAGAAGACATTGAATGAAAAATGAAAAATGAACAAAGATCAATTTTGTGACATACCCCATTACTCCAAATAAAGAAAACATTGAATGGAACTGAAAAAATGAAAATTTTTGTCACATACCCATTAACCCAAATGAAGAAAAACATTGAATGGAAACTGAAAAAATGAACAATTTTGTCACATACCAATTACCCCATATGTAACTGAAAAATGTACAACTTTGTGACATACCAATTATCCCAAATGAAGAAAACATTGAATGGAACTGAAAAATAACAATTTTGTGACATACCCATTACACCAAATAATAAAAACATGGAAGAAAATGTGCGTACTTGATGGTGTTCGATTTTGGTGGCAGTGTTATTCCAAGTAAGCACAGTATCCTCAGGACCCAACCCAGCAAGAGTGATGAAATTCTTGGTTTTAGCAACGTAAACCGGTTGCCGGTAGATTCCCGGAGAAACCCGGATCACAGTCCGTCGTGTGTTACCAAACGGCACGGCGTCGATTGGTTCTTGCACCGTTTGAAAATCTCCGGAACCGTCTTGTGAAACGATGAATACACAAGCTGCCATTTTGTAGAAACCTTGAGATTTTGGTGTGAAATGGAGTCAAATTAACGTTTGCGATGAGATGAGAGTGTTTTGTTTTGTATGTTTTGGTTTTTACTTTTTACTACTACTACTATTGCTGTTTCTGAGACAACATATGGATTTGTCTCCCTGTCTGTCTCTCCGTTATCATCCCAATTTGCTCACCGCTGCTGTACTATGGAATTGGATCCTCTCTCTCCTTCTCTAAATCTTGACCATTAGATCAATTCAATGGATGAAATACTAACAAACAAAAAGATACTCCCTCCGGTTCTTATTATAAGAAGAAATTTATTTTTTAGATTCATAGAATGTTGAACGTATTTGTTCATCTAAAAAGTAATCTTCTTCTTATAATAAGAAGGACGAGAGGGAGTACTATTTATTTTATACTCTCCGTCTCAATTTGATTGACACAGTAGTTGACTATTTCATTCATGTTGATGCATAATTTGATTATTAATAGTAAAAATTATAAAAATATGATATTTTCATGACGAATCAAACAACGTCTTATATTTATTTTTGTGTATTAATAGAAAAATAAGATCAAAGCATTGAATAGTGCACAGTCAACAAGTGTCGATCAAATTGTGACGGATACCGTAAACAAAATTTGGCAATTGTTCATTGAAGTTGCGTTATTCTTCTAAGGGTTCTGTTCTTTTATTCATTATTATTATTATTATTTTTAATTCAAGACGGGAACACT
The DNA here is from genome assembly GCF_020283565.1 of Trifolium pratense. Taxonomy (NCBI): domain Eukaryota; kingdom Viridiplantae; phylum Streptophyta; class Magnoliopsida; order Fabales; family Fabaceae; genus Trifolium; species Trifolium pratense. The sequence continues at coordinate 33,276,478 of NC_060064.1, forward strand.
TTTTCTGCAAAGTTTGTGTCCTCCATGACAGCCGTAGAACTGCCGGATGTCAGCACCGGTGGAGGAACACAGAGGCGTAGCATAGGTTTGTTGTTTGAATATTTTTTAGAAGAAAAGAAAATAGTACTAATAGGTGTCATTGTGTGAAACACATGATTGATCTGATGGCTTAGAAAGACTGAAAGGTAGGTAAGGTACCTTTGCCTCTAAAAAGTTAGAGAAAATGGTTCCATCTACACATTATTGAGTTTTTCACTCACTCATAATAATAATCACAATCACAGGTAGCTTTCGCAAACACTTCTCCTTATTCTCGTGCGGAAACTGTTTCCTTTATTAGTCTCTTTCTTCACTCCACACTTTCTCAAACAACACTTTCACTCTTCCAACACGATCACAACCTTCAACCAACACCATCATCATCAACACATTCTCAGGTATTCCACATTTCATTTTCTCACTTTTCTCTCAAATGGGTCTTCATTTTTTTCATCAATTTTATATCTTTCATTGTTTTTTCTTATACCCTTTTAACCAATTCATTCATTTTCACAAATGGGTCGTTTTTCTTTTACGTTAATTCTTTAAAAAACTGGTTTTCTCGTTTAGTTATGATCAGACATTGTATAGTTTTTCTGTGTTTGCTTAGTGATTGTCAGATAGTGGCTGAATGAGCTGTGTTTGTTAATTTGATTTGATTGATTCAGTTTATGTGAATGATGAACTCAAATGGGTGTTGTTTGATTTGTACCATAGGTCGGTTTAGGGTTTAGATTTCAGATTTTTTTTATTATCTATGGGATCTAAGATAATGTAATGAGGATAGATTGGTAATACAGATAGGTTTTTTTATTCTTGTGTTTTTGTTGAAATGTGGGTAATGGGTATTGGTTCATTTGATAAATAAAATTGGGTTGATCTTACATCATTATGAGAATGAACATTGCTTTGTTGTCTTTTTCTATGATGGTGATGATGATGTCTTTGATTTTTTTTCTTAGTTAAATGACTTAGATTGTTTCTCCCTAAGTTTCTCTAACAAAAATCCGTCTGATGAGGAAGCCGACACGAGTTGTCTTATTTTAGGCTTAATTGCACTTTTAGCCCTCTTAAGTATCGTGATCATGTGATATTGACATCGACTAATTTTTTAGCGGTTTTGACCCGTTATGTTTTCCCCCTTTGTTATTGGGTAGTCCCCTTCCGATTTTTCAAAATTTACAATGAGGTGACATCAATTATTGACTTGGCACCCAAAGTTTATAGCAACATGACTTTTCTATAAAAAATTCTAATTTGTAATATTATAGAAAAGTAAGGCTGATTTTGAGAGTTGGGTTTCACGTCAACGTAATTTTGAGAAAAATTGGAAGAGTACTACCAAATCACAAAGGGACAAAACATAAGAGGTCTCAAAATCGCTAAAAATAAGTGGGGGGCCAAAAGGCAATTAAGCCTTTATTTTATTATGAATTGTTTTAATTGAATTGGTTTTAGTTATCTGAGTGAGGTTACTAGCAAGTATGGTTTTTTTTATAGGATTATCAATTTATGGTTAGTTCCATCAATAGTATGGGTCTGTGATAAGTGTGTTGCTCTTGCATTGAACTTGTGCAAAGTTGGTTACAAATTGGATGTATTGCCGTTTATTTATGTTACTTCTCTCAGGTGGCCTTGAAATTGAAATTTCGATAATCAAGGGTTAGTTGCTTAAGCATAATAAGTGTAGGATTAGCGATTAGTGTAACCATGTTGATAACCATTATACTTGCAAATTTGATAATCATGCTGTTTTTTGACCTCTGTTACGATGTGTTTGTTCTTCTCGCGTTCTCTCCTACGTTTCTGTTAGCTGTATTTTCTAGTGTGCGTTCCTTCATGTTGTGATTAGGTTGCTTTGTTCTTTTGTTGCACTATTTTGCTTTTCGTTTCATTTCGGTAATCTTGCTCTTTGTTGTTCCTCTGTTATGCTGTTTACTTTGTTTGGCGTTGGTTTTGCTGCTCCGTTTTCTGAAGCTATATAGCTTGTTCTCATCTACATGCTTTGCTAATTTGATTTATTATGGAGTTTATAATTGAATTACTTTTTGTTAATTGGTCTTCTATTAGATATATGTCTCATTTGCCGGTATTTTAAGTCATCTTTTCTATATTCATAGATTCTTACGAGTTTACCAGTCAAGCCTACAGACCCTTCACGAGTCTACACAGACTCTCGAGTCTGACAACCTTGATTTAGAGAGAACATTCTGGAAACACTGAAAATATTGTTTCAACATTTTTCTGAAATATTCAATCTATTTTTAAAATGTATTTTGAAAAACTTCCGTAATGTCTTCTCTGATGTTTATTTTATTAGTGAAAATATAAACACGAAAAACCTGAAATAAACAAACCCTAAAATGTTCTCAAGTTTCAAATATTGATCGGTTGGCTTTTTCATAGATGGCTTTGCAAACAGCTACTCCTCCAACTACTCCCAGTGCGGAAATGGTTGGTAATGCATTTGTTGAGCAGTATTATCATATTCTTCACCAATCTCCAGAATTAGTCTATCGGTTTTACCAGGAGTCTAGTGTCATTAGCCGACCTGATTCCAATGGTGTGATGACATCAGTCACAACTATGAAAGTAAGTTTGCTTATAGAAAACCGACGACTCTAAATGTTTTTTAAAAGATTACCGAATTTATTTTTAATGCTAATTGGAATCACTGTCTTTTATGGTGCAGGGCATCAACGAGAAGATTCTTTCACTAAATTACAAGGAATTTAAAGCAGAAATAAAGACTGCAGATGCTCAAAAGTCGCACAAGGACGGAGTTACTGTGCTGGTGACTGGATGCTTGACTGGAAAGGATAACTTGAGAAGAAAATTCGCACAGTCATTCTTCCTCGCTCCACAAGATAACGGCTTTTTTGTTCTGAATGATGTTTTTAGGTATGTAGAAGACCGTGAACCGTTGGAACCACATACAGTTAATGGAGTTGATGATGCAATTGCTGTTATTGTAACCTCAGAACCAGGCAAGATTAACGCAAAAGAAATGTGTCTTCTGTGACTGAATTTGCTCAGGAATTGTATTCATGATATTAATGTTTCTTTACAGAACCGATTCACATTGCTGATCCTTCTCCACCGGACCCTGCAAATTCTCACAAAGAACGCCAAATTGTTGCTGAGAATGCTTATGAGCCTTCTAACCATCATGAGACACAGATAGTTGCTGAAAACGAAGACATCGTAGAACCTGACTTTCAGTCAAATGAGAATGATGATTCTCAGGCAGCTGAAATCACTTCTTCATCTCAAGAGGATGCTCCAAAGAAGTCTTATGCATCAATTGTCAGTATTGCTATAAATCTTTCACTTGCAAACACTTTTCTTATTCAAGCTTCGAAGCTTATTAGTTTGTTGCAGGTTAAAGTCCCAAAAGGGAAATTGGCACCAGCTAAAGTGTATGTGCCAACTAATACTGTAAAGAAGGCGACTAACAGAACTGAGAGCCAAGTAGTTGAGTCAGTAAAAGCTGCGCCAGTGCCTGAATCAGCACCGGATAGTGTTGGCAACCCTGAAAGTAATGATAGTAACGACGAAGGTATGTGTTTTGTATCAACTTGTGTGCTTTGGTTTTTCTTTCCTTTTTTTTGGATATAGAAAAGTTAGGCAAATTGAGTCCCAGGGGCTCACTAGGACTAGGGAAAGCCCAAGGCTTAGAGAGCGTTTACAAATGTGCTTATATATATTATCCACCGACAAGGTTCTCAAATCGAGATTGAGATTCAAACCCAAGTCCTTTTGAGATCTGAGCCAATTACCAACTACACCATCCTACGTTGGCGCTTTGTTTGAATTTCAAAGTTGAAAAAAATAAAATAATGCAACACATTATTTAATTTTGTGAAGACTTGAAGTTATCACTTGAAACTCGGTCAAAATATTTTCTTAAACATATATGTCTGCTTCTAATGAACACGACCTGTCTTTAACAGTTGAGGGACACTCCATCTACATTCGAAATTTGCCCTTAAATGTGACGGTTGCTCAGTTGGAAACAGAGTTTAAGAAATTTGGACCAATCAAGCCAGGAGGCATCCAAGTCAGAAATAATAAGGTAACTATGATGTTATTGAATCATTCAAATTACCTTTTATGTTGTTTCTTAAATCCTAATAAGTTTTTTATGGAAACGATTTGTCTGTCTTTGCAGCAGCAGGGATACTGTTTTGGCTTTGTTGAATACTTATCACTAAATTCAATGAATAATGCAATTCAGGTAATGTCACTCATTAGTGGATACTTTAAATTCCTATAATTTTAGTAGTTATTCATGCAAGTTAAATATATCTTTTATGTTGGAGCTGCATTCATGTTTGAGTAATTTCATGTTGGATGTAGTTATATGATTCTTAAATCTGACACCGCTTCTAATTGATGGCAACGTGTTAGTATGATAAAATATATATGCGTTCTTCAAGTTATAGAAAATTTCTTATCTGAAATTTCCATGTATTCTTCATATTTACCTCCACCATCTCTGAATCTAGCTATTAGCTATTAGATGATGAGATCCTAAGTAGATAACCTAACATGTCTCGCTGACCTACATCGAAATAGGGAGGGAACCAGGAACGTGATTGTATCTATTGAGATCCCGGTTATTCCTTTTTCTTCTTTTCTTTGGATGCAGATCCATGTTACTCAACACACATTAGGCAACACTTTAGATGCCCGGTCTGGTCTTGAGGACGAGTTAGGTTTTCAGGTAGATGATATCGATAGATTCTTTGATCTGCCTAGGTAACAAGAAGGGGCCTGATAAAGGCCAATGATCCACTTGTGTGGGCTGATTCTCGTTGGCACTAAATCAATTGTTTCTTGTTATTTCCCTTTTCATGGTTTTAAGGGTTTGTGTTGGCATATCGATGAAGTTTTTCACTCTGACCCAGTTGTTCTCCCCTTTTTCTTTGATAAAAGTGCCTACTAGTTGATTGGACATATCTAAGCACACAGTTTTTTGAATGTTTGAGGCGCTGTCATAATAGTCTGAATATATTAGACTTACAAAAATATGTCTAAATGTGTTGTTCGTCAGTCAGTTTGCTCTTCGAATTTGTTGTTAGTTGGTTAGTCTAGTCATTGAACGTGTCTTCATATAGTCAAGTTGGTCCAAAAAACTTATTAACAAAAAACACTTGGGAATGTTTATGTTATTTTAATACATCTAGAGACTATAGTGATAGCAGCTCGCACATTTAGGGACCAAAATTATTGTTTACTCGAATAGAACTCTCAACTATTGTGCATTATACTAAATAGACAGGTTTCAAAAGGGACCAACATGATTTCTGATATTCATGATGTAATCTTCAGATGGGAACATAGCTACATCTTGATACATTTATCTTACCTGACTACTAGAGTGTTTCATTTTTTTTCCTTCGTGTTCGAGTTTATACTCAAGTTCATACTATGACAGGATGGCCATCTTGTTACATTATCTCCGAATTTGTGATTTTTTCATTCTACCCTTCCGAGTCCTTAAGGAGCAAAGCTAATTGCTGCATCATAATTTTTTTTAGCGTTTCTTGTAATTTAATGTGGAAAACTTGATCTTCATTATTTCACTTTATCAGGCTTCACCTATTGCTATTGGGGGGCGTCAAGCTGTAATCGAGATAAAGAGAACCACTGCCCGAGGTAATTTGAACCTAAATAGCACAAGTAAACTAATATCATTCATTTAATAGCAACAAAATAAAGAAGAATTGGAGCTCTATAAAACTTGACAATTTCATTTTCTCTTTCAGTTGGAAGTGGCACAGGCGGCGGTATTGGAAGAGGTAGGATTCCATCAGGAAGACCTGGATTCCGAAATGATTCATTCAGAGGTCGTGGCAATTTCAGTGGTGGTCGAGGCTATGGTCGAAACAACGACCACGGAAATCGAGGCGAGTTTTCAATTAGGGGGCGTGGTCCTGGTGGACATGCAGAGAGTTATCACCAAGGAAGAGGGAGAGGCGGTGGCCGATCTAATGCATTTAAACAAAGTGCCGTCCCTTCCGAATGATTTTTCGGTGGTTTTTTAAGGCCATTTTTGGTAGGTTGCAAACATTGACGGAGTCTTCAAAATTTTCTTGCCATCTTCAACCTTGAAAGGCTTCTGATGTTATTTTCACTGCATTTGCACAGTTGTAGTATTTCTAGTTGTTATTTGCCATGATCTTAGTGGTTTTTAGCAATGATCAGGAATAGGTTATAGACTCTCTTTAATTTTAAGATTAAAACAAATTACATGTCTGTTTTTGATATTAGATTAACTGTTGTTTGTTATTCTTTTTTGTTTCTATGATATGTTTATTTATAAAGGATTATATTCATTTAATTTATATTTTTCATTTTCATGTAAAATTTAGGAATAACTTAAGGTTAACTAGTTTTATGTTTCTGCAATCTGTATGAATATGAGATGAGATTAAATTTGTTCTATTCTATTTTTTCTTCATATCTCCTCAATTACATACTTATAGTAAATATAAGGGAAAATACTTTCACTGACATTATGTCGATCTTGTATCGTACTGTAGTACATGATCAGAGTTAGCGAACATTTTTTTTTTCTTTTAGGTTTGATGATCAGAGAGTTGTGTACGGTACTGGAGTACTCGGTTGTTTAGCTATGTTGGTGGCCGAGCTAGAGATAGACTAGGCGAGGTTAATTTACATACTTGCATGGACTTAACATGTTGTCCGAGTATTTGGTTGTCGATCATTTATGGTTTCGTCATCCTCAATCAAAGGAACCTACTACTATGTTGATTCTTATTTTGACACCAAAAGAGTGTATTTTGTAAGGTCGTCCCACTTAAACCAACACCGGTACACCACCACCACAAAGTCCATCTACAAATCTACCTCCTCAACCTCCCCCGAAGTTGGCTCGTGTTTTCAAATGAGAATATTTTTTTACGTGTACACATCATTCATTTTATTTTTTTATTTAAGTATCTTATAAGCACCACATACCTTCAACCAATAGTAGTTTCTCCAATAAATTTACTGAATACACCCTACTATTTTTCTGACTGAAAATACACCTTATAACTTCAAATCCTTATATTTCATCAAATAAATTTATTAAATGATTGAAATCTGAAATATAGCACAATAAGATGTACTCAAGTCAATAATTATACGTAGTAAAATAGTAGTAACACATTACTGTCAAAAAAAAAAACATATAGTAACACATTATCATGAAATTAGCTTTGTAAAGACCTCCAACCACATTCTTAATTATTAAAAAAAAAATTGTAGCAATAAATTTGTCAAAAATTTGTGTTTCTTTTATATATCCCTACAATTTTTTTTTTCTTTTGAGATGGTCATATCTAATTGTAAATTAAATTGAAACATTTTTCTAAATAAATTATTAATTAATTTCGAAAATAACTAATAATATTTACATATTTGATCTAAGTGATAAGAATATTAGTTTCCTTAAACATATGATCAGAAATTCGATTCATGACGCATGCATTTGAAAAAAAATTGGTTGAAAGGAGAGAGCTCAGCTTATATCCATACTAAATATCATAGTAAAAAAAAAAAATTACATATTTGTCTCTTTTTATTCCAATGTCCTATGAACACTTATCGGTGTTCTCTTATAAATCTAAGTTAGGAATATGACAGCAACATTAACTTATAGCAAATATGAAAGCAACATAAACTTATAGCATAAGTGACAAACCAGACCAAGTAACAACTTGTCCCATACTTTGACTCCCCTAAACCCCTTCCACACAAATATATAGTATTAACACTTTACAGCCACCTATTCAGCCAGCACAATTCGAGTAAATTAAATTAAAATACCATATGTTAACATCAACCAATTCAATTTGTTATACTAATTATATATACCAACTAGTGGCACTCTTCATGCACAAGTTGTTGTTCAAGTCATCAACTCCCACTCCAATCATCTATTGATTACTACAATTAAATTCTATACTTTATCTATACAATTTTTACTTTTGGGGAATGATTTTTTTTTCTCCCTTCTTCAATCATTTTTGTATTTCTATGGGTCACACATCCACGTATACAGTTGGGATATGATGTACTCCTTCAATCTTAAATATTAGTATAATAGAAAGTTGAATCAATAAAAATATTAAATACATCAATTTTTATTAATCAAACTCATTTAAAATGGGGAAAGTTGATTTTTGTATATGTGTCTAAGATAATGCTTGAAATAGTGATAAGAAAAGTCACAAAAAATTTAATAAAAAAATACTAATAAATGTCCTTAAAACATTGGTTAAGTATACAAATATAAAAATATAGTGTCCTTAAACAATATCATTAAAATTATTAATAAATAGTACTTTTTGTAGTATTAAACAATATTTTTATTACTTTATCATAATATGTTCAAATAAATAAGTGTTTATCAGTCTCATAAATGTAACTCAAATGATAGCTATCAAAAACATTATTGTAGTGGTCGAGATTCAAACCTCGAATTTCATATTTCTTTACATTTAAATGTGTGAGACTCTAAACACTAAATTACTTAAAAAAAAATTATTGTCTTTTTATGATTGCCATTGAGATGATTCAAAAACTAGCAAGAAGGAGAGTGAACAAGAAAACGACACGTGCCAAAAAAACAAGGTCTACTTGCAGGGATCAACACTATTACCAATCCCAACCCATCACATCATTTTGACATTCATCTTTTGACACGTCATCCTATGCAACTTGGTTCTTTCAATTAGACACGTGTCACTCACCCAATTCGCCACAATATACTTTTAAAAACGTTGCAACTTGACTCTGACATTGGGCCCCATTACTAGATCCGCTAATAATCTTTCATCTGATTTTCTGTTCCTCATTCATTGCCGTGTTGTCTTAAGATTCCTTCTTATTTTTTTGTCTGCTCCCTCTTGTTACACAACACCTAACTTCTATCGTTGGATTTAAATCATCATGTTTTTATGCGTACGGTCTACGTTTTTATCACCTTATTTTTATCAAACAACTTGTTAAACAAATATTAATCCCTCCTGTCTTAAACCTAAACAAAAATCAAAATAAAATCAAAATGTATTTAGTTTAAATTTGAGGTAAATATATTTTGATTTTTGTTTATATTTAAGATTGGGGGAAGTATTTTACTCATCCGTCCCAAAATAATTATCGCTTTAGAAATAAAATTTTATCTCAAAATAATTATCATTTTCATTTTTCAAAGTAATATTTTTCAATTGTATCTCTAATAATTATTATATGCATTATTTTCAATGAAACAAACCTATAATTTATAGGATAGTTTAGTAAAAATATTACTCTCTCTGTCCCAAAATAAATGATTTAGACCTAGTTGACCACTGTTACGTTTGCCAATGTACAACTTTAATCGTTAATATTTTAAATTATATTTTATTAAAAATTATATATTTTAAAAATGTTCATCGAGTCGAATCAAACAATATGGTTAAAATATGGTTAAAATATATCATATATTTTGAAAAACAATTTTAAAGGATAATCTTTCTTAAACGGAATGAATATTATTTTTTATTTTTTATAAATCTTGCTAATGGGGTAATCTTTAAACATTCTAAACGACTCATTTTAAGCATAGCTCATTAAACCGTTCCCCAACATCTTAGTTATTTCTACTAATGGTATTAAATACTTCCTCCGATCCTATATATAAGAAAAAAAATTATTTTTAAAATTTATTGTAAAGTTGATGTTTCTAGACAATATTATAGTTTAGATACATCAAATTTACAATGAATCTAAAAAGTAAATTTCTTCTTATATAGGACTAGAGGGAGTAAGCCACCAACTACACCAGATATTTGATTATATAGCAGTAGCCCGTTCACCACACAGGGAAGCATCCAGAATTGTCCACGGATAGTCCGCTATTGATCTAAACAACCTAGACACTCTCTGGGATTCAAAAACCAGTTACTCACATTATAATCCATCTCGCTAGATTTAAACTTTAACCAATTCTAAGATATAATCTTCACAGATTCTAATATTTTGTCCACATGCACTTCCTTATTCTTGAATACCTTGTCATTGCTTGTTTTCCAAATACACCAGATGACGGCAAACCAGATCACACTAGCTCTATTGACAAAAACTCTACCTTTGTTGATCAAACCTTCAAATTGTTCCAAGTGATGCACCCCTTCATTATGATAAGTCGTCGACGCTCCAAGCCATTTACCTATTGAATACCAAATACCTGCAAACACTAGGCACTCAAAAAATAGATGAGACACCAATTCTTCTATGCCACAATCTCCAACACATTGAACGGATATTTCAAGTATGGTCTGTGTGGGATATTTCACTGCTTACCTAAGAAATGTGTGAAAGTAAAGGCGAAAAAAAAGAAAGAGAAAAAGTTCATTAATTAGCTTGATTGATTGTGTTTGTTTAATTGAGTACAACTTTGATATTTATACACAAGTCGTGACTTACAATTTTTTGGCAGTGCATCAAACTATCACAACATGGATGACGGTGAAGCCCCTTGTTCGACCGTTACTCTTCCACTTTATAGCTAGATTTGTTAACCTTACTCGTAATGCCCAATTTCTCTCCAATGATGTGTTTGCGCTCGTCGCCCTGCCTTCTATGGCTAGCGGTGATTTAAACATATATGGAACAAAATCATAACACCTAAATGTTGAGTCATATTGCCTTTTAACAAATTCTAAAGTCGTTGGTCTGCGTTTATATTTGTCTGTTATACTATCGAGTGAAGCTCATTTGGCTACCCTCTTAATTGCCTGTCTTGCCGACTTCCGCTGACATATAATTTATTTTTACATGTAAATAACTTTATAAAATTATTATTCATGAATGATATGAGATAATAAAATTTGAAAAATAGGAATAATAAATATTCTGGATTGTACTTTTGGGCTAAATTAAGCTCTATATATGGCTAATGCACACCCACTCACTTTTGTGAAGATGTGCATTAGCAACTTACACCTTCAATTTCTCTCTTATAATCAAAAAAAAAAAAAAAAAAAAACCTACACCTTCAAATAAGACAAAAAGTTAATTGTTTTTAATTTAATAAAAAATGAAATTTGAAGATAGGAGTGTAATTTTGATGTTGTTTCCTCTCACTTTTCCATTTTTTTCCTACATCAAAGAGAAAGTGTTTGAGAGCAAAATACAATTGTGTAAAAAAAATTAGATGGTTCCACAAAATTCCCAAAAAATGGTTCTATCCAAGTTCTGAATTTTATTTTATTTTTTATCGAAATTTCTTCAATTGAAATCCAACCTCATAAGGTATGGGTTTCCCTCTAACCTCGAGCTCCACCTCATAATTGTATTTATATAATGAACCTAAAATGTCAATTTTGCTTATAAAGTGTCGTGGATAAAGTACCAAAGTAGAATGCAACGTATATACCAAAGTATATGCAATAATGATCTGTATTGAAAATAGTCGATGTAAGCAATGCATTGATTAAGGGATAATGGCACCAAAATTGCTAGGGTTGTGTTGAAGATTACATTAGGATCAAATGTATCTAGATAGTTACATTAAATGTAATGAACCTAAAATGTCAATTTTGCTTATAAAGTGTCATGGAGAGAGTACCAAAGTAGAATGCAACGTATATACCAAAGTATATGCAATAATGATATGTATTGAAAATAGTTGATGTAAGCAATGCATTGATTAAGGGATAATGGGGCCAAAATTGCTAGGGTTATGTTGAAGATTACATTAGGATCAAAGATATAAATAGATTATAGACCATATACATTAAATATAAAATGAGCCTAAAAAGTTAATTTTGGTTATAAAGTGTCACAGATGGAGTACTAGAGTAGAATGTAATATACTCCCTCTGTCCCAAAATATAAGAACTCATTGACCACTGTATGTATGCCAATACATAATTTTGATTACGAATATCTTTAATTGTATACTAGTAAAAGTTATAGAAATTTGATATTTTGAAAATATTAATCGAAACAAATCAAACAAAATCTTATATGATAATATTTACATTTATATACTTTTAGAAAAATACGGTCAAAACAAGACATATGAATTGTGCATTTAGTCAAAGTAAGTCTTATAAAATGGGACGGAGGGAGTATATTCCAACGTATACGCAATAACCTGTATTGAAAATAGTTGATGTAGTTAATGCATTGATTAAGGGATAATGATGGCAAAATAGCCAGAGTTATGTTGGAGACTACATTAGGATCAAAGATGTAAAGATATTATAAACTATATACATTAAATATATAACAACTTAAAAAGTTAATTTTGCTTATAAAGTGTCACAGATGGAGTACCAAAGTACTCCCTCCGTCCCAAATTATAAGGGAAAAAAGTCCATTTTTTTTGTCCCAAATTATAAGAGAAAAAATCATTTTCAAAAATGTTTTTTCCTTATTTTCATAAAATTAAATGCAAATTACATTTAATTTCTTCTCTCTCTCATTTTCTCAATAAGCAATAACCAATAAAAATTGTTTTTACATCTTCCTATGCAACTTATTCCAAGAAAAACTCACAAAAACATACTTCAAATTCTCATGTTTTACTTTTTCTTAATGAGTGTGATTTTTTTATTTTCCCTTATAATTTGGGACGGAGGGAGTAGAATGCAATGTATATACCAAAGTATACGCAATAATGACATGTATTGGAAATAGTTGATGTAATTAATGCATTGATTAAGGGATAATGACGCCAAAATAGCTAGGGTTATGTTGGAGACTACATTATGATCAAAGATATAAAGAGATTATAGACCAGATATATTAAATATACAATAAACCTAAAAAGTCAATTTTACTTATAAAGTGTTACAAATGGAGTACCAAATTAGAATGCAACGTATATACCAAAGTATATGCAATAATGACCTGTATTGAAAATAGTTGATGAAATTAATGCATTGATTAAGGGATAATCGAGCCAAAATAGCTAGGGTTATGTTGGAGACTACATTATGATCAAAGATATAAAGATAAAAATGACGCGCCTAATTTATTAAATGATATGCCAACACATCACTAGACATATGTGTAAAATTATTTTACACTGATGGTGTATAAAAATTAAAATCTTAAACAAATTTATCATTTCAAAAAGTTTTCTTAATACTTAATACCCATAAATTTAGTTATAGATTCATATAATAATAACAAATGTAATAATTTTTTAAATTTAATGTCTTCTCTATTTTTCTTTGGTAAAAACTTTATGATTGCCTTAGACTAAATATGTCTCCTCTTTATGGGTGTTCAAGGGTCCGATGGCTCCGATGATCTAAACAAGTTTAACCTGAATTTAAGTTTGAATCCAATTAGGGATGACAAAAAAACTCAAACTCGAGAGACCAACTCGAACCAAAACTCAAGTTAACGGGCGAAATCTGATTTGACTAGGTATGAGTTTGGGTTCGGGTGACACCCGATAATATGGGTGTGAGTTTGGTATCAGTCAAACCCACACCCGAAACCCATAGACCCATCCGAAATATTTTAGAATTACCTAATTACCCCTCATAGTCTCCCTCAATTTCCTTGGAAGACCTTAATTTTAGTTGTAATTTAATTCCTTGAAAGTCTATGTTGTAATTTCTTGAAAGACTATGTTTGAATTTCCTTGGAAGACCTTAATTTTAATTGTAATTTAATTCAAAGTCTATGTTGGAATTTAATTTCTTAAATTTGCAAATTATTTTCAAATGTGCTGCGGGTTTGTGTTTGGGTGAAAAAAAACCCGAACCCAATGGGTGTGGACGTGGGTGTTGTTTCACCACCCGAACAACCTTTGGGTTTGGGTGATAATTTCGGGTGTGGATTTGATAAGTGTCAAACCAACACCCATGAACGCCCGTTGCCATCCCTAAATCCAATCTGTAATAAAAGTTCAAATCTTAAATAATTTATTTAATGTAACGAATTTATGATTACAAACTCATAAATCTGCAAATCAAAATCGTTTATAAAAACTAAACTCATTTCATTATCTTAGAAAAACTAAACTATACTCCCTCGGTCCCAATTTGAGTGAGCCAATTGACTATTTTACGCATACCAATGCATAGTTTTAACGATCAATATTTTTAATTGTATAATAGTAAAAATTATAAAAATTTAATATTTTAAAAATACTCATCGAGACGAATCTAATAACATCTTATATGCTATTATTTATTTGTATATATTAATAAAAAAATATGATCAAAACAAGATATATAAATAGTGCACGTAGTCAAAATGGCTCACTCAACTTATGACGGAGGGAGTACCTTGTGACTCCTGGCCAATATCTTAGTCCACATCTGTCACAATCTCATTTCATTACTTGGAGTTTAGTTTCATTGACTTGAATCAAGATGACACGTGTACATCGTAACTTGCAACTAAATCCTTCCCACTTACTCCGTTTTTTTCTTTCTTAAAAGACAAAAAGACAAACCACAACGCAACAAACAAAGCCCACAAAGAAAAGAACACTGCACAGAAACACTAGCCTCGTACGCTCCAACTCATCACTCTATCAATTCGCCACGTTTCACTTCTAATTTGCCCTTTTATTTCCACGTGTCGCTTTATTATCCATCAAGGTCATTCTCGTCATTTGCAAATCACCACTTGTCCTTTTTCTTCTCTTCAATTCTTTTTCCTATTGCCTCTTTTTAATAATATTTTTTTAACAGATGATTTTTTTTTTTTTAACAAGCCAAAATAATATATACTTCTTTCGATCCTAAATATAAGAGAAAGTCTATTTTTTAAGTTTATTGAGAATCTAATACATCTAGTTCATATATAGATGCATTAGATTCTCAATTAATATAAAAAGTAGACTTTCTCTTATATTTAGGACCGGAGGGAGTATTAACACAAACAGTCTCCAACACAAAACGTATCGAGGTAGACTACAAAAGTTACAAAGAGTCAAATAGTCGAAATCAAAAACAAATCATACAAGACTCAAGTAGAGTAAAAGACTAGACCAACAACTAATCCTTTTTAAATTATTTAGTTACTAGATGTTTAATGACTCCTCTTATCGTAAATTGTTCGAAAGTATTCGAATTTAATTTTTGGTGAAAATAATTCTTAGTCAGACTATACTTAGCTCGCGGTCGAACTCTATATTATCAGACCTGATAGTTAGAGGGTTAAAAGCAAAAAATTGTTGGAGAGAAAAACACACATTATGTATTCCATAAAATCTCTGATTGAGATTTGTCATCGATAACAATAATAAAAACTTTATATTTATCTATAAGCAAAATAAATTATTTTGTTTTACATGATAGAAAACTTGTTATACTTATTAAACTATCTTTTGTAATACATTCAAATTGTATTGGGACCATACTTTCATCTTAACGAGTAGAACAATTAATAAAAGGTCTCTTGTGTCAATTTGGATGAGCTAATTTAATTTCTTAAAAAAAAAACAATTAATAAAAGCTACTTTTAGAACAATAATATTAAATAAAGTGGAATTTGTGACTTTTTAATAAAGTTACTTAAAATTATTTCTATTTTTTTTATAGCTTGGTGGTTAGAGATGTCTGTAGTTCAAATCTCAACCCTACATATAAATTGATATGTCACTGTCAACTGAACTAAGTTTACGGGGACAACTACTTCTCATTTCTAATAATTTCCTGATTTTTTTTGGTATAATATCCTAGTGACTAGAAATTCTACCTTAAAGGTGAATAAGTGAAGTGTCCAGAGTTCGAACTCCGACTCCTACATAATGTTTCAGATCAATTAAATGCCCAACATACTTGAAGGCCCATCAAAACGGGATAAAACTAATCACGTGGCACAACGACCACAAAACTAAAACAACGAGCAGGAACAGAGGCCAAACACCCACAACGTCCCAACGTGCTTCGTTGCAAATGACAATTCAGGTGTTATATGTGACTAATCCTGTGCATATGGGGGACCTCACTATATTGTAAAACCCTAATATTCTCCTATATATAAGCATTCATACATCAATCCCTAGGTATGAAATATTTGTGCCTCCAATTACTCACTCTCTTTTACCTCATTCAAATATTGACTTGAGCGTTGCAGTACTAACAATCTTGCATGTACCATTTCCCCCACAAAGACCAAGAAATCATCTCATCATCCTCTCAACAATATCATTTCATATTCATGCCAGCTGAATCACGACGAGCTAAAATAAATCATTTCTGAACAACCAATTCACATAATATATGTGATGTCCTTATCAATTAAGCTAAAATTACGGAGACTCTAATTTTTTTTAATTCTATAATACACTGATCAAATCCAATACCAATTGATTAAAGATTCAAGTAGCATCCACCACTAACACAAATTGGATTATTTGTTACCAATTTTAGCCTTCATTTATTAACTCTTCATCCCTCTTAATTTCTCAATTAACTTTCTCTCTCTACATCTTAGTTGCACAACTTGCAAAACTTTTCTCAGGAAAAAATTGAGTGCATTTTTACATACCAGCTGTTGCAAAACAAAACAACTGATAAAAAAAGCATTCAATTTATATTTCACTTGAATGAACACTCATCAAAATATGAACCAAATTCAGTTGCTACTCACAAGTTCCTCATCACTTCACTTGCACGTTTTCGTGTGATTGAAATTTTTGTACACTCTACATAAAGTTTTTTGTCCAAACGTTCTTATCTCACATGGCCATGGTTGAAGATAAAAACCATTCTCATGATCAAATTTCTACACCATCAGTCCCAATGAATAACAATTACACAAGAGAAAGAGATCTCTTCAACAAGTTCTTAGCGTCGGAGAATCAACGTCTCCGTCGCTGTCATGTACCGTTACCAACGGTGAAGCCAGTTCATCAGCAACAACAGTATGATGAACTGGATGACGATGAAGACTTGGAACTAAGTCTTGGTCTTTCAATGAATGGTCGATTTGGGTTTGACCCAAATGCCAAAAAGATCAAGAGAACAACTTCTATACCGGAATCCATGATTCCGGTATCTGGTGGTGGTGTTGGTGCTGGTGGTAGTTCTGGTGGTGCTGATGGTGGAAATTTGATAAGAACATGTTCATTACCGGCTGAAAGTGAAGAAGAATGGAGAAAGAGGAAGGAATTGCAAACACAAAGGAGATTGGAAGCTAGAAGGAAGAGAAATGAGAAACAAAGGAATTTGAGGGCTATGAGAGAAAGGAACAATTTTGGTGGTGGTGGAGAAGGGGGTGTTGGAATTGAAAGTGGAGGTGTGAATAGTAATAATTTAGGTGATGGTTTGATAAGAACGACGTCGTTGGCTAGTCGTGTTGGTGGACTTGGTTTGAATGGTGGTGAAAAAGAAAAGGACCAAGTTGTGCCTCCTTCACCACCACAAGGTGGTGGTGGTGGTTCAAGTGGTGGTGGTTCAATTGGTTCTTCTTCTGGTACCTCAGAATCTGAAGGTCAACAACATGGTCAAGGTAAATGATTAAAAAAAATTACTTTTTTAGTGCTCCATTTTCATAGTTTTTTTTTTTTGTTATTGTTGATAAAATGGTGTTTATTTTAATTTATGTTCTTGCTTTTGGGTTATTTTTATTTTTTATAGGGTGACCTTTTAATTGGATAATAATCATGAATCAAGTCCCAAAAGTGACAACTTTTGACTATTTATTTTTTGTTTACTCTCATTTTTTTAACTCTAAGGAGTATGGAAGATGTGGATCTAGAAGTATGATAATTTTTGTTGATGGATTTTAGTGTTTCATGTCACATGGTGGGGGGTGGGTGTTCATTGTCAAGGTTGATCATGCTGTGTCGTGTCTTATCAGAACATGTCCGTGCCTCTCAAAAATTCTCAAATGGTTTTTGATACTACATGTCTACATCTAGTCTCTAGTCTCTACCATAAGAAAGAAGATTTTAAGAATAACTTTGATGTTTATTTTGTGTGTGTTAACCTTCAATTCCCTGAAAAAGACCGATAATTTTGAGTTCGATTACTGAGTAAAGTTTGACAAAAAAGTATTCCACAAAAAATTGAGATAGGATTATTCACCCGATTCATCATTTGGTAGAACTTATTATTTAACCATTTGAGCTCAATTGTTAAATTAAATTTGGTGTTTTTTTTTTTAGTCAAAGTTACATTAATTGATAAAATTTAATGTGAGATATATATTAATTTTATAACATTAGATAAGTATAATTTATGAAGTTTTATACACCATCATTGTAAACAAATTTTACACGTATAAATGATGGGTTACCACAATAAGATGTTTTCACAAAATAAAATATTATTTGTGACAACACATCATTTGATATATGTGTAAAATTTGTGTAAAACTCATCTATAAATCTTTTTGAATTATGAACATAGGTTAGATTTTGTATTGAGTAAAAAATGTATGGCAAATTTTGCAACAGACTTCGGTACTTTTTGATAACACTCACTTACTCACACACAAATCGTTTCATTTTGAATTCATTTGAAATAACAAGAAGAAGAACAACAAAATTCCATTTCAAATCACATGCATTTTCAAATGCATTTTGACACATGCATGCAGTTGAGTTTGACAATTATTGCATTATTTTTGAAGATTTTATGAAAAGTGAAATGTTGTCGTTACGTTGTGAGAATCGATTAGTTTTAATTGTCAGATATTTTCCACATAATATCGTTATGTTAAATTCTAATGAGATTGAGAGTATCTAAATCCAAACATGTATTTATTCAATTATATTTGCATTCATATTTATTTAAGTATAAGTGTTCGGTCACCGTTGCCTTGCCTTTGCCTTATCAATTTTCTTCTATGGTTAAAAACATAAGCCAAAAGATGGTCAAACCATAAGCCAAACTAAAAGAATAATGATTTAGTTCTAGAAGGTCTACTTTATTATATGACTTAAGAGGGATAATTTGGTATCGCTTCTATGATAGTAATGTAAATTGGCTTCTCTGCAGTAACTGTGTGACGTAGTTACCAATCTCGATCATTTGAAAGAGTGGTAACTACTTCGATTTAGCGAAACTGTTTAATCACTTGTCATTTGTATTATTGTATAACTAGTTATATAATAGATAGGTGAGTGAGTGGTAGTTTGCTAAAACTCAAAACTTGGAATTCATAGTTATATAGCTGCTCCTTTTTAAGATCTTGCTACCAAAAGTACAAAACTTTAATTTTGAATTTAGACTTGAATAGTATTGAGTGAAATCCTATTACTAGTTTCATATTAACTACTTGTACAAGGAAGTTGTGTCTATGCAACACCAACACCTTCAGATTAAAGATGTGTCTGATGTCTGACATGTGTTAGTGTTGGTTACTGACACATATGATTACATTCAATTACTTTGATTTTATTACATTACACACGCTTAATATTTTCACCTACCTGATTTATTAGGAGCAGTACCAATGGATACTGAAAACTCGAGCAAGATTGCTGGACCTCAAAACAAAACAAAGGACCTAAGGAACTTGTTTGAAGACATGCCAAGTGTATCTACCAAAGGAGAAGGACCTAATGGAAAAAGAATTGAAGGTTTTCTTTACAAGTATGGGAAAGGTGAGCAAGTGAGAATTTTGTGTGTTTGCCATGGAAGTTTTCTTACCCCTGCTGAATTTGTCAAGCATGCTGGTGGAGGTGATGTGGCCAATCCATTGAAGCATATTGTTGTTAGTTCAAGCTTAAATTAATTTGAGGCTAAAAGTGAAGGAAACTATGATATGAGTAATCATATTTTTATTTATTATTATTGGTTCATTTGTTCAATCTTAGACTTTGAAACCATAGATGTTTGAGGATCTGAATTTGGTGTTTCTTATTGAGGTATATTTTTACCTTGGTCTTGGTCTTATGTATGTTGTGACTTTGGGACCTCTATGAGGTGAAATGGTACTTGCTAGAGTTTAAATTTTATGTTAAATAATGTTAATTTAATTGTATTTTTAGACTATTTAGTATCTCTCTGTTTTTGTGGTTAATTTTAGTTTTTTAAATGTTTTAATATATAATTAAATTTTATTATCACTTCTATTTTGAATTCATTTTTATTGAAAAAATTATTCTTTTATTATTTAACAATTTATCATGTTAAAAGCTGATTTTACTGAAAATAAATTATTACAATTTTCCTCTTTATTTCTTTTGCATTTTCGTTTTCTTTTTTTGATAAATATTATCTTGTATTTTCTAAAATTTAAAATTGGCTAAATAGGGTTTTACCCCCCGCAAAATAAGTCAGTTTTGTTTTTCCACCTGAATTTTTTTTTTGGATTCTCCCCTGCAATATGAAGATTCCATCGTTTACCCCCGGATGGCCAAATTGAACTGACCGTGTCAATCTGCTTACGTAGCATGCTGAGTCAATTTTTTTAATTCTTTTTCATTTTTGTTTTTTATTTCCAACATGGATTTCCTTTTATGCTCCCATGTCATGTCATAAAAAAATAAGGATTCCATGTCCAGTTGGCCATCCAGGAGGGTAAACAATGAAATTTTCATATTGCAGGAGAGAAATTCAAAAAAAAATAAATTTGTAGGGGGTAAAACAAAATTGGCCTATTTTACAGGGGTAAAACCCTATTTACCCTTTAAAATTTTATTTTTTGTGATATTCTTTAGACTTTATTCAACTATGTCCTCTTAGATTTTTCATTCTATATTTGTTTTTATTAAATAAATCAAGTATTATCTCATAAAAACTATTCACAATTATTAAATTCTCATTTCCTATTATCACTTGAGAGTTATAAATTTTGTTTATATTCTCCTTAATTTGACATCAAAGTTTCTTTGAATAGAAAATTCGAGATTTTTTTTTTATTTTGAGATTTCATTTGAATAGATGGCTGAGTTGTGTATCATCACACATATGGGCTTCAGGAATAGGCCTCCCACTCAGGAAAAAAATCACAAATTTAAATATTACCAATTTGGTTTTTATTTGATTCTTTAAATAGTTTGTTATTGAATTTTTTATAGAGAATATCCAATGGGTGACTTAATATAATGTTATTCTTAAGTAGATTCACAAATTGTGGCCAAAGGTGTTATGTTGTCCTTTCTTCATAGACGTTTTCTCTCCCGACCCCCCTCATTTCTTTTCTACCCCCCAAAAATCCAATTTTGCCCCTTGCGGTATGAAAAAATTTTGCCAACAAACTTCGGTTTATATAAACCGAAGTTTTTAAACATGGAAAAAAAATTCGGTTTATATAAACCGAAATAACATATACCCCCCAAAAAGAAGGAAAATTTATGTGAAAATTCGTGTAGAGCTACCTGTGGTAAATTTATCATATCTCTCTGAATATAGGTCGTATGCTAATGATTTTTAATCCAGTGTAAAGAAGACAAAGTTTACTACAAGATTGACACCGGAATTATTAAATTTCATTAAGTATAGTACGAGAAAATCTACCTACAATTTTGAGAAAAGTTTCTGCAAAATGTTGTAGATATACCTGTGGTAAATTTATCATAGCTCTCTGAATATAAGTCGTATGCTAATGATTTTTAATCCAGTGTAAAGAAGACAAAATTTACTACAAGATTGACACCGGAATTATTAAATTTCATTAAGTATAGTATGAGAAAATCTACCTACAAGTTTGAGAAAAGTTTCTGCAAAATGTTGTAGATATACCTGTGGTAAATTTATCATAGCTCTCTGAATATAAGTCGTATGCTAATTATTTTTAATCCAGTGTAAAGAAGACAAAATTTACTACACGATTGAAACCGGAATTGTTAAATTTCATTAAGTATAGTATGAGAAACTCTACCTACAAGTTTGAGAAAAGTTTATGCTCTGTTTCTGTACCAGTACCCACTATTTGGTCAAACTGAACCAATTGGATAGTTAACCCTCAAAACAAAAATTATATTTGTATTCTTGACACCCTAAGCTTTCCAACGAGTGGTCATTTACTCAAATCGGACATCGTTTAGTATTTCAAATAAATTGTGGAAGTTGAGGGTCTCATGCAGAATTTATGCAGGAAAACTGGAAAAAATTTTAGAACACAATATTTCGGTTTATATAAACCGAATTTTTTTAGCATCACAAAAAAAATCGGTTCGTATAAACCGAAGTACCCCCCAAGGGCAAAAACGGAAATTCAGGGGGTAGAAAAGAAATGAGGGGGGTCGGGAGAGAAACCATCTTCTTCATATCTTAGTTTTTGGTTTTCATTCTTAAGTAGATTCACATCTTATCAAAAAGAAATATTTTAGAATTGATGGACCTTTATTGTTCCTTTGCAATTTAGTAGTTCAGCTCCCCCCCAATTTTATTTTAAATTTACACTACTGTAGCATGTTTATATTTATTAACATCCACTAAATTGGAATAGCTAGCAGCGTGACTTTTTTATAAATTAAAAATTAAAAATAGAGAAATTATTCACATAGACTTAAAAAGAAAACATTAGCAGAATTGAGTTTTGTGCTAAGATTTGAAGTTTCCCCCACAATAGACTTTAAAAGAAAATAGAGAAATTCTGTTTTAAAATGCAGGTACCATTTCCCCCACAATGACCGTAATCGAGTTAGATTTTTACAAAATCAAACCCCACTAAATTTGGAGTTACAGAGAAAGATTAATTACCGTTTTAGTGAAGGTATGTCTTCCAAAATTCTACACAAAATCTGCTTTCGAGTAACAACTTCAAAGCTTCGCACACAACTCAATTTGGATCAATAATTCACCAAACGGATACCAAAATGACCGTAATCGAGTTAGCTTTACACAGAATCAAACCACATTAAATTTGGAGTTACAAAAAGAGATTAATTACCGTTTTCGTAAAGGTATGTCACCCAAAATTCTGCACAAAATCTGCTTTCGAGTCACAACTTCAAAGCTTCGCACACAACTCAATTTGGATCAATAATTCACTAAACGGATACCGAAATGACCATAATCGAGTTAACTTTCCACAGAATCAAATTTCACTAAATTTGGAGTTAAAAAGAGAGATTAATTACCGTTTTAGTGAAGGTCTATCCAATTACTAATTTTGCATAAATCTACTTCTGACCTTCAAATTCAACATCGTATACCAAACACATCGTAACTCCAAATTCGACGAAATTGAAATGATAACAAGGGTAATTTTGTTAGCTTTCCAGACATGTAAATACTATTAAAAAATGAGCTACAGGGTGAGAGACATGACAAAAATATCAGTAGTAGTTCCATACAATAATTAATCTGGACAGACCTTCACTAAAATGATAATTAATCTCTCTGTGTAACTCCAAATTTAGTGGAGTTTGATTCCGTGGAAAATTAACTCGATTGCGGTTATTTCGGTACCATTTTGGTGATTATGGATCCAAATTGAAATCTGTGTGAAACTTTGAAGTTGAGACTCGAAAGTAGGGGATAAAAGTTCGCATTTTAAAATAGGGGGTAAAATTCCAATTTAATCAAAACAGGAGGTACAAAACTGCATTTAAGCGAATTATCTATTTTCACATAAGGCATCTAGAAATTTTGACGTGCTTTCATAAATCCTCATTGTAGTGACTCGAGTCACTGCTAAATATTTATTTAACTTTATTATTATTATTATCATAGTATTTTAGTCAAAAAAAATATTAATATACTAAAACAAACTCATTAAACAATTGTTCAAAAAATTAAAACCGATTGACAATGCAGTTATTCTTATAAGAAACACTTTGACAAAATCACACAGACCAAGGAAGGTAAATTTTCTCATTAATGATTCTAACATTTTATGTTATATTCCAAAACTAACCTTTGACTAGCATGAGAAATAGACTTTTCTAATTAATGCACTAGCATTATAATGAATTATTTGATTGTATTTAATAAGGGTACAAATGGAATTGTGTCAAAGTGTTTCTTATAAAAAGGACCAAATAAAAATTCCAAAGTGTTTCTTATAAAAAGGACCGGAGGGAGTATTTCTCAAAAGAGTAATGATTATTCATTTTATTTTTAAGGAAAAGAGTAATGATTATTAGGAAGACTCTAATTGAAATTGTAATATTATCTTATACTTATTCAAACATAAGTTACACAACGGATATATACTTTACATTAATATCACCATAAAAACTTAAAAAATTATTCCAAAAAATAAAGTGTTTTATAAAATATTTTGTTTAAAGTCAACTTTTTAATTCTCAACTATCTCACCTAATCTCATACTAATCCATCTATAAAAACATAATAGGAAAAACAAACACCACACAACACAAACATTGTAACAATCTCTTATCAACCAAAACCACAATGTCTTCTGTTCCTTTCCTATTTCCTCAAACTCATTCAACTGTTCTTCCAAACCCTTCAAATTTCTTCTCACAAAACTTACTATCCACACCCCTCCCTACTAACTCTTTCTTCCAAAACTTTGTTCTCAAAAATGGTGACCAACCTGAATACATTCACCCTTATCTCATCAAATCCTCAAACTTTTCACTTTCTGTTTCACACCCTTTTCTCCTATTTTCAACAGCAATGTTGTACCAAGTTTTCTCACCAGATCTCACTATTTCATCCTCACAAAAATCTCACACAAACTCACCAAAAAATAAGCATTTTATCTCATCCTATAGTGATCTTGGCGTGACTCTTGATATTCCATCTTCAAATCTAAGATTCTTTCTTGTTAGAGGAAGTCCTTTTGTAACTGCTTCTGTTACAAAACCAACACCTCTTTCAATCACAACATTGCATAACATAGTTTCTTTGTCTTGTTTTGATAACAAAAAAACCAAATATACACTTTTGCTCAACAATACTCAGAAATGGATTATATACACTTCTTCACCAATCAATTTAAACCATGATGGTTCCGAGGTGAAATCCGATCCATTTTCGGGGATAATTCGTATCGCGGTTGTTCCTGATTCGAATTACGAGAAAATTCTTGATAAATTCAGCTCTTGTTACCCTGTTTCTGGCTATGCAAACATTCAGAAGAAATTTGGTTTGGTTTATAAATGGCAAAGGAAAAATTCAGGTGATTTACTTATGCTAGCACACCCTCTTCATGTTAAGCTTTTATCAAAAAGTAACAATCATGGTGTTACTGTTTTGAATGATTTTAAGTATAGAAGTGTTGATGGTGATCTTGTTGGTGTTGTTGGAAATTCATGGAATTTGAAAACTGATTCTATTGATGTAACATGGCATTCTAGTAAAGGTGTTACAAAAGAATCACATGATGAAATTGTTTCAGCACTTGTTAAAGATGTGAAGAAATTGAATATTTCAGCAATAGAAACAAATTCATCTTATTTTTATGGTAAGATTGTTGGAAGAGCTGCAAGATTTGCTTTGATAGCTGAAGAAATTTCTTATTTTAAAGTGATTCCAATTATTAAGAATTTTTTGAAGAAAACTATTGAGCCATGGTTAGATGGTAATTTCAAAGGGAATGGTTTTTTTTATGAAAAAAGTTGGGGTGGATTAGTTACTCAACAAGGGATTAATGATTCAAGTGCTGATTTTGGTTTTGGAGTTTATAATGATCATCATTATCATTTAGGATATTTTCTTTATGGAATTGGGGTTCTTGCAAAAATTGATCCTTTATGGGGACAAAAGTATAAACCAATAGTTTATTCACTTTTGAAAGATTTTATGAACTTGGGCAAAAGAGATAACAAAAATTATCCAACTTTAAGGTGTTTTGATCCATACAAGTTACATTCTTGGGCTTCCGGGGTGACTGAATTTGAAAATGGAAGGAATCAAGAAAGTTCGAGCGAAGCTGTGAATGCTTATTATTCGGCCGCATTAGTAGGTCTAGCTTACAACGACAAAAATCTTGTTGCTACCGGATCTACGCTTTTAGCATTGGAAATTAATGCCGTGCAAACTTGGTGGCATGTGAAAGCCGAAAGTAATTTGTATGGTGAAGATTTTGCGAAAGAAAATAGGATTGTTGGTATTTTGTGGGCGAATAAAAGGGATAGTAAACTATGGTGGGCACCATCCGAGTGTCGAGAGTGTAGGCTTAGTATACAAGTTTTACCTTTGTTGCCTATTACCGAGACTTTGTTCAATGACGGTGTTTATGCTAAGGAGCTTGTGGAGTGGACATTGCCATCTTTGAAGAATAAGACTAATGTTGAAGGATGGAAAGGGTTTACCTATGCTTTGCAAGGTGTTTATGATAAGAAAAATGCATTGAAGAAAATTAGGTTGTTGAAAGGTTTTGATGATGGAAACTCTTTTAGTAATCTATTGTGGTGGATTCATAGTAGGTGAAGATTTGATGTACAAGATCAATTGTGCAAAATTTAGTAATCAATAAAAGATTTGCAATTTGATGTTTTTCAATTCGATCATTTATCAATATTTTGTAGTTTATTATAATTTATGAAATTCTATTAGATTTTGTTATCATGAAGATATAAAATCAAGTTCCGGGATATCTTTAATGTTTAACATATTTTTCTATAAAGTTTAGGTTGATTAATAGAACGTAATAAAGTGGTTGATCTCACATAATTAACGAGTTTTAATGATTTAAGAGAAATTGAGTATGATTTATGGAAAGAATAAATATCTATGATATTTTACTTATTATTCTATTGATTTTTATCGGAGTCTCTTTTTTTGAGAATCGGAAAGTTGAAGCACAAAAATGTATTGACATGAAATTATGACCCATTGTTATTTTTTTTTTAATCGTTGAATTTCAAAAATAGGCTGTTTGCTAACTCCTCATTGGCATCTTGAACATGTCAAATTCACACACAAATGAGACAATGAAATTTTCACGCTCCAAACAATGCAAGCTTAACTTTTGGGTACTTTTTAGTCAAATAGGACTCAAAACCAAAATCATTCACATGTTTAGGTCAGTGGATTTTGTGATTAAGAGACGACAAAAACCAAGTCATATGACATGCTGATATCCACCAAATCAAGACTCGAAATATTGGCAATATATATAGGCAGTGTCTCATGAGGCAATGATAAAAAATAGAATAAACATTCAATTCGTGAGAAACATGACATTAAAAAAGTCATTATGCCTATATAATACAGAATGTAGCAAAAATTACTCCCTCCGGTCCTTATTATAAGAAACACTTTGACAAAATCACACAGACCAAGGAAGGTAAATTTTCTCATTAATGATTCTAACATTTTATGTTATATTCCAAAACTAACCTTTGACTAGCATGGAAAATAGACTTCTCTAATTAATGCACTAGCATTATAATGAATTATTTAATTGTATTTAATAAGGGTACAAATGGAATTGTGTCAAAGTGTTTCTTATAAAAAGGACCAAATAAAAATTCCAAAGTGTTTCTTATAAAAAGGACCGGAGGGAGTATTGTGTCCCACATGTTAATATTTAGGGCATTGGAAAGTATCTGGCTTCCTTGCATAAGATTCTTTTACATTAGTAAAATAAAATATTATGCAACTCAATCTCTCCAAATGAATTTGAAAATGAAAGGAGTTAAGAAAGTTCGATTGATGATGTGAATGTATACTATCCGTAGCATTGATAGATTTCGCATATAGTATTAGATATTAGGTATTAAGTCTAATTTATTTTTACAAAATCGGTTTGTGCGGTGAGAAATAAGAATTACCACTTACTTATAAGTTATAAACTCTTGTATGGTGAGTATTAGAAATCTGTTCTTTGGTGTCCTCGTCCCTAGCTTCTATACAAAGTTTTACATTTGTTGTCTATTATTACTGAGACTTCGTTCAATGTCGGTATTTATGCGAATTAGGAGCTAGTACCGAAAAGGACACTGCCATGTTGTTGAGAATAATGTCTAAATATCTTTTTGGAGATTCTTAATTTAAATATAATTTAAATTTATATTTCAAATAAAATAATATTAGAATTTAATATTTATATTTCAATGTTGGTGTTTATGCGAATTATGAGCTAGTACCGAAAATGACACTACCATGTTTGAAGAATAAAACTAGTAATATTGTTGAAGAAGGTGTTTAAAAAGTAAACTAATGTTGAAAGGTTTTACTCTTTCAGTAATCTGTTGTGGTGGATTCATAGTAGGTGAAGAGTGATGTACATGATCAATTGTGCAAAATTTAATAACTAATAAAAGATAAAAGATTTGCAAGTTGATGTTTCAATTTAACCATTTATCAACATTTTTAGTTTATTGTAGTTAATGAAATTCTACATTTGGTATGAGTTGTTGT
This sequence comes from Trifolium pratense, assembly GCF_020283565.1. NCBI lineage: Eukaryota > Viridiplantae > Streptophyta > Magnoliopsida > Fabales > Fabaceae > Trifolium > Trifolium pratense. The sequence continues at coordinate 33,304,731 of NC_060064.1, forward strand.
TATCATACGGTGTAAGATTGAGTTTTGGGGTATTTTCAATGATTTGATGGAATTGAAATTTATTAGGGAATTGGATTTAATGCCCGTTTCTTGAGAGGCCACTTTTTTTTTTATAACCCTTTGGTTCTTAGGGGAAAGAGATCTTAGTAGTTCAGAATTCGGCCGCGAGGTAAGTAAAGTCTGACCAAGAAATTATTTCTTGAGAGACCATTTGTTGATGATTTGTTCTTCAATTGAGATGGAATTGGAGATTTAATGTTGTTGAAAATGACACAGTTTTAGACCAGGACTGTCTGATCTAAAACGTGTGGCTAAGATTGTTTATAACAATTTAATAATTACGTCGATATAAACTGTCCAATCTATGATCAATGGCTATGATTTGAAATTGCGTGGAACTGTATGCTATAATTACAACAGGCAATCCAGGTCCGTTTATTAGTACTCCCTCCGGTCTTAAATATAAACAAAAGTCAAAATATATTTAATCTAAATTTGAACAAAATATATTTTAACTTTTGCTTATATTTAAGACCGAAGCGAGAGATTATCATATTTTTCAATTGCACTTGAAGGTCATGTACCTATAAATGTAACGCGTTGACATGAAATTCTGTCCCAATTGCAATGCAATTCTCCCTACTCATTTAAATATTTAATTGAATTTCAAAATTAAGCTGCTTGCTCGCTCCTCATTGGCATCTTGAACATAGGAGTGATCGTATCCGAACCAATCCAAAAGTAAAACCGCAAATCGAACCAAACCAAACCGAAAACCGCAAAAACTGCATTTGGTTTGGATGTATTTGGATGGCTTTCTTACTGAACCGCAAACCGCAAAACCGCAAACCGCAAAAACCGCAAAAACCGCGGATAACCACAAAAACCGCATTAAGTTACTATTATATATTTATATTCCAATATCGTAAAAGAAAATATATTTATATTCCAATATACATGCCCAATTACCAAGTCAGTCGACCAAATTAATCGAACTTCAAGTTGTTTTTATTTTTTGTACTGAAATTTTATTTTGGTGTTGTAATGTTATTTTAAATAAACAAATTTTATCGGTACCGTGATGTTATTTTGAAAATTCAATTTTTTTATATATTTAAAATTGTAAGTTACTATAATGTTATTTTGGATAAATAATTTTTGTTGGTACTACAATGTTATTTTGGAACTTCAATTTTTTATTTTTTTTTTATGCTTAAAATTGTTCGGTACAATCGTTATGTTTTAAACCGCACCAACCGAACCGATCCAAACCGCATTGGTTTGGTTTGGTTTGGATGACTTTTTAAAAATCAACCGAACCAAACCGAACCGCATGCATTTTTATCTCGCGGTTAGAATGATTTTTATGCTCAAAACCAAACCAAACCGCACCGCGATCACCCCTACTTGAACATGTCAAATTCACTCCCAAAGTCGACAATGAACTTATTAGAATATATATATTTTAGAATTGAGTATTGGGGCTAACTCATCCTTACAAAATCGGTTTGTAAAGTGAATTGTCTCTAATTTATAAACATCAAGATTGTCAATCTCAAACCGATAAAATTGAGTCAATTGAAAGTTGAAAATCTTCCTCAAAAATAGCTTTGTTCGTTTATCTATTGTTTTCCGCACTTGATGATGAAAATAGATATCTAGTCCTTATTCAACGGGGTTTGCACAGCCACTATTGTAAAATTGGTTAATTAATTAATGAGACAAAAGGAGTTGCTCCTTCCTCCAAAAAATGGGGAAAAAATAGTGTTTTCTATAAACTACAAAAAAAAAAAAAAAAAAATAATTAAAAGCATTAAAGTTGTCTAAAAATCATAGTAGTTAGTTTTTTTTTTTTTTTAACGGTAAAATCATAGTAGTTAGTATGGAGTACTATCTTACACGAATAGTATAAGGTTGTATTTTCTCCGCCCTAAAATATATAAGTAAAATGAGTTAATAAATTTGATGTATTTAATTTAAAATTTGAACTAATACATTCATGTTTATTAACCATTTTTTATTTATATTTTGAAAGGGAGTGAATATATTTTAGGATAAAGATAAGACAGTTTTTTCATTTCCTAGTTTAAACAAAGTATTGATTTAGCAAGGCAATATTTTACTATATTAAGATTTTTTTTTTTTTTTTTTTGATAAGCCTATATTAAGCTAGTTGCACTGATTGATAAGTGTTTACTATTTACTAAAATAGACTATATTAATATTTAAATGAACAAATATGATTGGAATGTTATATATCAATGGATACTGGCTAGTTAATCTTAAAGAAAAGATTTGATGAGATAACATAGATATTTAGACTTTGCCCGTTGGTTCATGTTTGACTTTGCTTTATTTCCTTTGTGTTTAATTAGTGGACTACTTCATCATGGTACAATTTCCTTTTGCAAACTCTCAATTAGTCCCTCCGATTCTTTTTATAAGAAACATTTTAAAAAATTAAGGAAGCACATAGTAGATAGTTATATTCATTTAATATACTCATATAAATTTAAATTTATTTTATATATACTCTTATTTAATTACTCTTAATTTAATTAACTAACTTACTTATTTTTAAATTCGCTCTCATAATAAATAAGGGCATAATCAATCGTTAGTTGGTTCAGTGGTGATTGGCGCTGAACTTAGTATGGAGTACCACGATTCGATTCCCGCAACTGCGATCAGGAGGGGCTGGAACCACTTGATGTCAGAACTTACCCCCGAACCAGATTAAACTGGTGGTAAAAGCCAAAATAAATAAATAAGGGCATAAGTGAAATTAAACATTTAAAACATTTAAAAATTGGTCAAATTTTCTTATCAAAATAATCAATTTTTTTACAAAGTGTTTCTTATAAAAAGAATCAGAAGGAGTATTTTTTATGTCATTCACAAACTATCTTAAAATATTTTGGAGGCCTTGTTTTATCTTTAAAATTTCATATATGCAGATACTTGAACTCTTAAAATTTCAGATGTTGAAATTGGTATATATAAAAAATTTGGCTACTAAAAATTGGTATATATAAAATTTTAGATCTTTAAACACTTTAAATTTTGAGCCTTAAACATTTTTATTTAATATTTTTAGGGAAATTTCAATAGCCCATTTTATATCCTTGACGTTGTAATTCTTTTATGTCCCATGAATTTATTGTATGGTCTCTTTGCCTCCATTTTAATGGATGTGGAGATTTAGCATATCTCATGTCACATGAGATGATCCGCACACTACAATTTGGCTTACTTTATGCAGCAAACAAATCAAAGGTCAAAGGAATTTTATATATATTTTTTAAATACATTTTGTTGCTTTTTTATTTAATACTTTTTATTTCTTTCCATTGGCATCATCCCCCTTGGGGTTGACTAAATGTAATATTGATGGATCTGATATTAATGGTGAAACTAGTGCATATTGTGGTTCAATTTTATCATCAAGGTTATTGAATTTTAGGTTTTACTAACAATTTGCATTCTACTACTAATGTTCTTTGTTTTTTAAAACAAAAGACAAAATTTTATTATTAATGTTAGGTATTTTTTCATTTTCATCAAAAATGAATTTTGATCCTTTAACTTGTTTAACTCCAAAGTTAAATGCACATGATCATTTATGAACTCATCAGTCACTAGTCATCACTAATGTAGGAATTTTTCTATTCCACCCCAACTTGTTTCTTTTCTACCCTCGGTTTTCCATTTTTGCTTTTATATAAATATTTCATAACGCATTTTCCAAAAAAAAAAACTTTGGAATGTGTTTTTCGATTTTTTTCTTCAGAATTTGACTATAAAAACTTCAAAAAACACGTTCCAAAATTTTTATACAAGGGCAAAAATAAAAAAAAACAAGGGTAGAAAAGAAACACGAGGGTGGGAAGAGAAAAAATCCTAATGTACAAAAATATATTATCAACAACAAAAAATGGAACAGCACTTAACTCTATTTTTGGGCCTTTCCCAAAAAAAACTCAAGTTTTGGGCTGTTTATAGATCCATCACTGTTTGCCTTGTTATGGGTAAGATAACTGTTACTTATTTATTACCACAACATTTTTTTTAAAATCTATGAAATTTCAGATTTTCATTTTTAGTCTTTATAAAAAAAAATCTTTAATTTTAAATTTCAACAGTATTTTCCATAAACCGTTCTATAGTCCCATGAGGATTGATCCCATTTTTGTTACGGAAACTGAATTACAATAATATTTCTCTTATTGGAATTTTAGCTACTAGTTAAAATTTGAGTTTAAGATGCACATATAGTCATTTATGAAATCATGCAAAAGAAGACCATCATTTAACTATATTAGTATTTTTTGGGCCTTCTCCCAAAAACAAACTCAAATTTTGGGCTGTGTTATAGGTCCATCATTGTTTGCATTATCATAGGTCCATAATTTTTAATTTTTTTTAATAAAAAGCTAGCACATATATAAGTTGAATTAATTGCATTGAGCCAACAAGCTACTCCTACAAGCATCATGTACAACATGATGGGTTTAATAAAAGCTACTCCTAAAATACAAACAATGGATAATGGATTGGTCTTACCAGATACAGATTTTGACTCTTTAAATAAGTAGTAAGAGCATGGACGGATTTAGAAATCAATCACACGGGGGCCGAATTTCTTTTTTAACAATAAATAATAGAGTTAAATATATTTTTTATCCTTATAAAATAACGATTTTAGTCCTACTAGTGTTTAGTCCTATTAAATTTTAACTTAAAATATTCTTTAAAATATTGCAGTTTGTTAAGAATAGTCCCCATTTTGAAATATTCTTACAAAAAATTGATACTTTTAGTCCTCAAAATTGTCTTATAAAATACAAATATGGACTAAAAGTAAATTTTTTGAAGGACAAAACTTAAAAACTCATAATTTTATAAAGATTAAAAATATATTTAACTCAAAATTATTAAATAAAATCACAATAATTTATTTAAGAGGTGTCATTAGCAACTATATGTATGTGGGAGGGGGGTTGAAGCCCCTGCTTGCCCCCCTTTCAGTCCGTCCCTGAGTAAGAGATTCGATATTTGACTCTTGCATATAAAAAACAATTGATCGAAAAGAAAGAATCTTCTTTATGTGTCTTACAGATTCTCTAATAGAGATTAATTACCGTTAAAGAATAGTGAAAATTTTGTATCCATAACATGTTAAAAAAAATTATAAATAAAATTACATTGAGCAAGTTAACAAGCTACACCTATACAAAGTACAGCATGATGGATTTTAAATTTAATGAAAGGATGCATGCGTGTGACACAATTTCTTGATCTGACATTAATCTAATAATTGATCCAGAACTATACCTCACTGCTCAGATAGAACATATCACACAACAATTTGGATTTGGAGTGGATACTCAGTAAAGTACACAACACATACAAAGGAAACGTAGGAAGCAAGAAAAACTTTGTATGTGACGCAAATATATATACACATAAACAGCATGATTTCAGTGACAATTTATAGCTACGTGCAAAATTTTACTAAATATCTGAAATTTAGATACAACTCACGTGTTCTTCTTATTAATTTAATCTTGTATTTGTATGTCATAAATATTATATTAAATAAATAATTGTGTTAAGATTTAACTCAACTATTAATATAGGCTAATGCTACGGCACCGTGGACAAGTGATATATGGAATATGAATTTTACGAAATTCACTGTTGGATTGAAAATTTATATCGCATAGATCATTCATAATTTTTTTAAAATTTTTTGAAAATCATTTGATATGTTATTGAGACCCATCAAGATTTACGTTATTTAATAAACCGTTAATCTTGATGTTTCTCAATAACATATCAAATGATTTTCAATTTTTCTAAATTTTTCTATGAATGATCTATATGATATAAACTTTCAATCCAACGGTAAATTTTGTAAAATTTGTATTCGTTATAATGATATTCACGACTGGTCCACCATGGATCACTTGATGAAGTGATCCATATTAGAATTTACCTCGATATATATTGATAGACCATGTTGTTATTATTAGACCAGACATCCTCATCTAAGTTTAAATCTAAAGTTCTGAATTGATGGAAGATAATGGAGCAGAACGGAACATAACAGAGTGAAGTGAAAGGAGCATAATGGAATAAAGATTTCATTCTATTATTTGGATAACTTATGATGTGACACTATGTTGTTTTCATTCCATTGTTTAGAAAGTAGACGGAGCAGAACAAGTTATAATTTTTTAATCCCATTTTTACTTTTAATTATAAACTATTATTATTACATTTTGAATTGGTCGAGTTTTACTTAAATTTTATTATTTTGTCTATGGATAAAAAAGATATAAACAATTTCTATATATATATATATATATATATATATATATATATATATATATATATAAATAGTTGAATATGAAGATAAATGTCAAAGCAATAATGCCAAGTAGGGGACATAGGATACCATATCTATTTATTTAAGCATTATCATTGCCACTATTTGGGATTTTATAAATTAAAAATATTTAGGAAGAACGTAGATCATTCATGCGGGTCTTGAGGAAGAAGATGACCATTGACCAATTAGATGTGACAATGACAAATACCTTTCTCAGTCTTTCAATCAATGCCTTTAAATTTTGGGGCCAATATGAAGTTTATAGTAGGATCTTGCTAGGGTGGTTTTTTGTTTCTACCAAATTTTTGACTTTTCAAAAGAAGTGAAATCAAAAGGAGACTAATTTGACTTATGAAAAATTATTCAGATGAAAAATTAGCTAGCTATATGAGGAATTATTCATATGAAATATAAATGCTAATATTTAATTTGTTACTAGTATTAGTTTTTTTTAGGTCTTGTTGGAGACTTTTCACAGGGGCAATTGTCGCTCCTTGCACTTGTGATTCTCTCTGTGGAGGATTTTGACTCAAATACGAAACGAAAGGAGTACAAGTAGCTACTCTGACTCTGTTTGAATTCAAATCTAAAACTGGTTAGTCTAACAACTCGATCCTCTTAAGTTCAAATTCAACTAATTTCATAAAACTGTGGTATGTGTGCGCACGCATATTGCAACCTCTAATTAATTAAGGCTCTACTTGAGTATTAATCTAGTAAGACAAATGCAATTACTAGATCAAGCACGTGTCTCTATTAGATGTCTTCAATGAGAGCGACGAGAAAACTCACAAGCAACTACGCAAGAATGAGTCCTTGTCAAAAATATTCAAAAGAGCAACCGTGATTCAAATGCAACTAAAGAGCAAAAATGATTTAATTACTTAATATTTGTATTGAAATTGAGTAAGTCTAAAGTCTTGTGTGGAGTAGTAATAAGGAGTGGTATTTAATTAACCAAAATAAAAGATACATATTGAATTAATTAAGTTCTTATTCAAACAAACCAAAACGTAGAATAATCCCATATACTATTCTCTATAGTAATTAATACTCTATATTTTTCTTATTTTTTAATTTATTAATATTAGATATGAGGCTTAAATGCAGTTTTACCCCCTGTTTTGAAAAATGCAGAATTTTACTCCCCTATTTTATAATTTGTTGGATTTTGCCCCCCACCAAAATTTTGCACAACATCTGCTTCTGAGTCTCAAGTTCAAAGCTTCGCACAGAACTCAATTTGAATCAATAATTCACCAAACTGGTACCGAAACGACAGCAATCGAGTTAGTTTTTCACATAATCAAACTCCACTAAATTTGGAGTTACAGAGAGAGATTAATTACCATTTTAGTAAAGTTCTGTTCAAAATATGGGGGGTAAAACTGCATTTAACCCTAGATATGATAAATAAAATTATTTTTTTTAAGGCAAGAAATTTATTTATTATAAAATGAATATCTCAAAATGATGCCATTACTAAAATAATGCTAAGCATGGCACAGATAAAAAGTTAGTGGTTTCAAATTGTAGCCTATTTGTGTGAATCACATTTACAACCTGCATGTAGGCCAACTTAACAATACACAAGTCCAAAAGAACCATCATCATGTCATGCTAGTGAGTAGTGACCACAACCATTTATAACCATTCTATTTACTCACTGAAATGGTATCTCATACGTACTATCTCTAAAGCTCGCGTGCAAGAAAAGGGAAGAGAACTGTAGAACTAGGTCCCTTTTCTTTTTCTTGTTTTTTTGTTTCCCTCTAATTACAAAATAATCACTTTTCTTGTTAGTCTTAAATTTTTCAATTTCATGAAAATGGGAAAAATTGTTTGAGTTGTTTAATCATTTTGTGTATTACTATTACTATTACAATTACTAACTGGATGAGCAATATCTGATTTAGGGGTGTACATGGGTTGGGCAAATCCGGTCGACCCGGTCAAACCCACCCAACCCAACCCAAAAAAGTCGGTTGGGTCGGGCAAGTGGGTGGATATGGATTTCAAAAATGAAAAACCCATTAAAAAAATTGGGTTTCGGGTAAAACCGGACCCAACCCAAAAAACCTACTAACCCACTAGTGCTATGTTTCTTGAAATTTTTTTATGAAAATACTAAAGATTTTTTCATTCGATTATTAAATATTTTTTATATTGAAAATGAGTTATATTATTTTTTACGAAAATAAAAATGATTGAATAATTTTTATAAACAAATATGATAACTTGTCGCATTATTTTTTAAAAATTTAAAAAATTTGAATAATTTTCATAATAAACAAATATAGTGATTCATGGTTTAGTCATTTGATATTAAAAAAAGCAAAAAAATCATTTGGATAACACGCTATCCAGCCCGTAAATTAGTAGATTTACACACAAAAATGGGTGATTATTTTTTATAATGAAAAAAAGTTACCCTATTTTTCAAGAAGATACATTGATTGAGTTATTTTTTATGAGAAAATATGACGATTCAATATTTAGATATTTAATAAAAAAAATAGAAAAATAATTTGGGTAACCCACAACCCAACCCAATCCAACCCGGAAATTAGTGGATTTACCCAACCCGGCCCAATGTTATAACGGGTTGTTATTTTACTAAACCCAACCCGGAGTACCATATGTGGTTTGGGTTTTGGCCAAACCCAACCCAATCCGGCCCACGTACACCCCTAATCTGATTGTGCATGATTGTTCACCATTACAAATTGAATGTAGTTCTTCTTTTTTTTTTAGAGCAATAGGGTTGGTACATCTATAGATATTCCGTTTTTTATGATTAAAGTAGATTCTTAATGAATTTAAAAAGTAAATTTTTTCTTATATATAGGACCGGAAGGAGTACTACTACCAATTCAAAACTTAATTTTAAAATGAGTTCAAAAAATTAGTCTTAATAAGTCACTAGTAATGATCAAGGTAGTACTTTTTTCTTTTCCAAAAAACTTTGGTACTCTTACATGCAAAGTACTAGTACATGTTTACGTACATACAGTTAACTTTCAAAGTCAGCACAAAAAGACATTATATACACCAAAAGTGCAACATTACACACGCACACATTGAACAATATGCAAAGATATTAACCTTGTTTTGTTTAATATCTAGTACAGTGTTTCTTATATCCTTGATTAAACTACTCTAATGACATATTATTAATTAATGTTGTTTTCTTCTTTAAATCCAACATAGATGCACGAGTGGTTTGCATGAATATTAATTTGTTCTTTGATATAAATCCATTAATTAACTACGATCAAGTCAATCTTTGTTTTTTTTTTTGTTGGTAGAAATTAAATCAATCATTATACCAAAAGAAAATTAAATTAATCAATATATATTGTCAATCTCTTCAAGAATGAAGCGTTACCATCACCGGATCAAAGTATGAAACTATTAATTGATGAAGTTTGATGAATTTCTAATTTACTATTGATCCATTAAATTTTAGTACTCACTGAATCACGTTGTTGTTTGATGAAATTGGTAAAATGAGAAGTCACTTTTCATTTCAGAAAATGTAAATGACATCACGTTCTTTTACATCAATTCTGGACTCTGAGCACAATAGTACATGTTATAGGCAGAATAGTGTAAAGGCATTTAAAACTCATAATAAGTGACTCTTTCTCAATTTTATTTTAATTTAATATCATTTATTTTAATTTAAATATCATTAAAGTATTCAATTTGGAAGGCCAATTACCACGGTTAATCGAAATTATAGATCACCTGGAGCCACAACACCACAACTATGTGATTTTATGTGTATGAAAAGAGTGGAAAAAAATTGAAAAAAAAAAAGTTTAATTAATAAAATGGTCCCTTAAAGACATTTTTGGCTTCAGATTGGTCCCTTAAAGAAAAAAAGGTCCAAATAGGTCCCTTAAAGAAAAAAAAAGTCCGAATAGGTCCCTTAAAGACATCTCCGTTAATCAGTTTGGTCCCTAAAAAGAGGTCTAAATAGGACCAAACTGATTAACGGATATGTCTTTAAGGGACCTATTCGGACCTTTTTTTCTTTAACGGACCTATTCGGACCTTTTTTTCTTTAAGGGACCAATATGAAACCAAAAATGTCTTTAAGGGACCATTTTACTAATTAAGCCAAAAAAAAAGAAGAGGTGATAATGTGAGAGAGAAAAAATATTGGATTTATAAGAGAGAGAACTCATTAGGGTCTTAAGGTTTTGGGCAGAGATATGGTGTCTCACTCTCTTATGATCCTGAAGCATTGGCCCCATTATTTCCCGAACTCCCCAACAAGTGGTATCAGAGCTGTGGTTCGGCTTGATGGTGGAGCGAGAGCGGATCCTGGTATTGGATCAATCGACTATTTATGGGAAGAATGTTGAATCTATAAGAGAGATGACTCATTAACCTAATGTCTTTAGGTTTTGGGTGGATATGTGGTGTCTCCCTGTCTTGTGGTCTTGTAACATTGACCTCATTAATTGTTTCTCTCGAGCTCCCCTGAACTTCCCAACATGTAAAACTTTTAATATTGTCTCACGCTTTTTAAAAGTCTCAACGTCCACAATGACTTTCACTCTATCTATCGATATTGATTCAGTAGTAGCTCTTTTGTTAAGGTAGTGAGTTACTTTCCAATGAGATGGTCATTATATTTAGATAAAGTAAAAGAGTCTCGACTATTTGGAGCTCAACCCAAAAATGTTAATTCAATAATGTGGAAAAATCTTATGACTTAATTATCATACCAAATATGGTCCTGACTATTTGAAAGTCCGACCCCAAATATTAAAAATGAACTTTTAATATAAAAATACGAAAAAATTTATAAAAGAATAATTCTCTTTTTTTTTTCTTTAACTAATTTTTGTTACTAATTTTATTTTTTAGTAGTAATTTTGTTTTTTAGTATTTGACAATTGACTAATTGGAGGCACTATAACTACTATAGCCAAAAAGTCTCTAACTACTAAGTTTCTTTCTACTATTAAAACACAATATGACAAAAATATCATAATTTCTTCAATTATAGGTAGAGAACAAGACAAATTAGAAATTTTTAATTAGTTGATCAGAGCAAAAGTCCATTGAAGCATTGTAGGATGCATGGATAAATCCAATTAAAAAAATGAATATATGAGTGAGTCAAAGTTCTTGAGCTTAATTAATGGTGGATCAAATGTGACAGGTTTTTTGTGGTCATATGAAGACCATGTGAGCCAGTTGCATACTGATTTAATTAATTTAAGAACCCATCAAAATCATCCTCGCCTGAATTTGTTGCCATTTAATACCATCACCTTCTTTTTATGTTAATGGATGAGTATGAATTACCTAATCAAAAACTAATATATTAATTAATTTGAATATAAACAAAGTCGATCTACTAGTATTGCAAATGCACATATATATAGACTTACTTTATTGAAATTCCTAGCTAAACTATATAATGCATGCATGTACAATGTACTGTACTCACAATTCAGATCTTCCTTGAGACTCACAAACAATATGAATTTGAAATTACAAGAAAGGTTTGTTTATATGTATATTTGAATTAATTCACTGTTAGATTATTATGATTAAATTCTATTTTAGCAAAAGATATATTTTGGCTATGTTTGATTTTTCTAGAGATTGAGTTTATCACCGAATGTTCAAATGAAACCGCACTAACATTGTCACAATAAACAATAGTAGTGTCTTTATAGTAAGTTTAGAACATGATTCAACAACAACATTAGTAACACCACGATATTTTACTTCAACACTGAGCCAAATAGTGTTGATTGTCGTTTTGGAGATCAACAGACCAAATTATCTTCAATATAGACACAATATCCTTTGAAAACATAAATTACTTCATTTGAAATAGTTAATTAACTTTTATGAAAAAATGTTAATTGGTGGTTAGTTTATTAAAGAGAAATATTTTTTTAGGAGAATGTTAATTTGTGTTGTAAAAGTATATGTTAAAAAATTTAATATAAAAATATTTTGTGTTTAAAAATTTGCCTTCAATTATTTAAAAGTCAAAACATTATTTTTCCTAATGTAAAATTTTCATTTTAAAATTTCTTGAAAAGTTAAAACACAAGTTAGCATAGCTCATTTTCATAATACTACTCCTTAAGCATTTTAACTCATGCATTATCCAACTAAACTACAATCTGACATTAGAAATAGTTAACTTTTTCACAAATAGTACTACTAGTAGTATTTTCGTTTCCACAACAGTATTTTTTATTTCTTTGAAAATACAAATTTCTTCCTCTACAGTTTTTATATCAACATTCTTTGGTTATTAGATAAACCAAAATTAGTATCTATACAAAATAGGTCAAAATAGGATTTTTGAATGAAAATTTAGTATGTAGGTGAAGTACCCAAATTGTTTATGACACTCATAACTCCTCCCTCACACTCAAATTTCTCTCTCCTATTTAATCCTTCCTAAAGGGCAGACACCCCTAACTTCCCATCCCTCTCATAGACAACTAGCAAAGTGTTGTGAGAGAGACATTTTCCAATTCCTCCTAAACTCTTTTTTTTTCTTTATAAAATATTCTTCCAATTTTTTTTCATTTCATTTTAGACTAGAAATTAAATCATGGAACAAAGAAAAAATATCTTTGTTCATGTAGTGATTTTTTTGGTCATGGTCCTACTTAAGGGAAGTGCTAATGTTGTTGAAGGAAAAGGAGTGGCTGAAGAAGAAAAAGATAGGATTTTGGAGCTTCCTGGTCAACCTAAGGTTTTGTTTAAGCAATTTTCTGGCTATGTTACTGTTAATCATGAAGCTGGTAGAGCTCTTTTTTATTGGTTAACTGAAGCTCAACAAAATCCTCTCAACAAACCACTTGTCATTTGGCTTAATGGAGGTTAGAACTTTAATTAATACTAATAAATACACCCCCCCCCCCCCCCCCCCCACACACACACACACACCATTTTCTTCTATATCTATCTCCCACACCATTTATTTTTTAATTTACAATTTTGAGTTTGTATATAATGTTAAGTGAAAGAAACTTTATCATGATTTTTTTAATTTTAATTTTCAGTACATTTTTCTTAAAAAGTAGAGTGATACTAGTATTAAGAATATAAAAGAAAATGTCATGCTAGTTTATTATTCTTTTGCTATATGAAATTCTCTTGAAAAGTTTGAGTCATGTGATTTTTGAAAAGTATATCATAAAATCACTGTTATATTGATTATTTACTTAGTGGTATGATTTTTCCTCATTTGGTATATTAAGCCTTAAAAAAATTTCTTAGTATCTAGATTTAAACTAATTAATTACTCCTTTTGTTCCTTAATATAAGGAAAATATTTATTTTTAAAATTTATTGAGTAACTAATGTATGTCTATAATATGGAAATTAATAAATCTAAAAAATAAATTTTCTCATACATTATAATATATTGAATGTAGTAATTAACAAACGGTGCAAAAATGTAAATATTAATTCTTTACTAGTTTACTACCGACATAACAAGTCAACAAAATGTGGAGATATCTCCTTTGAACATATTGGTCAGTGAAATCCTTGATGAGACGTTTTTGATTTTACTATTACCTTCTAATAGTGTAAAACTTATTTGATTTGAAGTATCAATAATAAACAAAGAACATTTGTTCTTTTTCGTGTTACACTACAGTACCTTTTTCACTACTATGTCTATTATTACATCTATAGACTTTTTTAAACTAGCTTCTTTTTAAAATTACTCCATACTCAAACTATAATGAAATAGTACTATAGATAAATTTTGGAATATTGAAGTTGTAATAATAAGTAAAAAAAAATGGACTTTTCATCCTATTTCATAATTAAGGACTCTTCTTTTATGTAATTAAATGAGATTATCCAAGAGTAATTTAGGTAATAAAGTTAAATTTTTATGTGAGATTAACAAGAGTAAAGCTAAATAATATAGCTTCATAATTGGTTAATTTTGCTATATTTTTTAAGGAGGAAAGGGAGTACTATGTCATTAAAAAAATTAGAGAGGGAAGGTAATTAGTACATTATTATTGAAGGAAGAAAATAATGAAAATTTAAATTGGGGGTTGAAATGCATTGAATATTTGTACTATTGGAATTTAAAATAACCAAAAGAAAAGGAAGTGTTTGTAGAGCCCACATGAGATGGTTGGCATTGGCAATGGATTGCTTGAAATGATGACCAAACAAAGGAACAATGAATGGTACAATGCAACTCAACTTACACACACAATGCCACAGTGAACTTTCTTTTCTTGTCTTTGTTATTTTCTCTTTTGCTCATTTTTTTCTTACTCTCTTTTATGCTCTATTTAAAAACAATTTTTAAAAAGTGTTTATAAGGGTCATGCTAACCGGTGCCCCCGGGGCACTGGTTAAGGAAACCAAAAAAGGAAATTTTAAAATTGAAAATAACACTTTTTAGACTTTCGAGGCGTTAACTGCACAAACATCAATATGATATTACTATATTAGGTTCCTTAAACAGTGCCCTGGGGGCACTGTTTAGCATTTTCCTTATTTTATTAGTTTATAGTTTATTTTTAAACACTATTTTAAGTAACTTATAAGTTTATAATTTATATTTTTTCTTCTAATTTTACTTCTGTTAATCTTACTTAAAAAAAAATTAAATATTAAACATATCTTTTTATGTCATTTTAATTTATAAGCTAGTTCAACCGCTAATTTTACTAAACAATATAAATTTAATCAGTTAACTTATTCTTATAAGCTAAAAACAAGCTTATAAATTACTCGCTATAAGTCCATCCCCTCTTAGATATAAAATATAATGTATTTTTTTTTTTTTATAGAAATGCGATGTACTTATCGATTGAGTTAAACTCACATGACCAATAGATTGTTTATTCATATTTTAGAAATTTTATTTTTTTGACAAAAATCTTAATTATAAATAAATTTTCTTTTTTCATATTTATTGAATAATTGATTTACTATTTAAATATCAACATGTAAATATTTCATTCACTTTTTTTATACTAACAAAAAAACTAGTCTCATTAGTATATTTATTTATTTATTTATTTATTTATTTATGAAATGAGTACTCACGCACGCATGAAGCTTAATGCTTGAAAGCAACTAAAAACTAGTCACATTAATTATTAATCACCTTCATTCATAGGGCCATTATTTGATGTTCTGTTATGCAACTTGTCAGCATGCATTGGTGGACCATAAATGCAATGCAACCCTATATTTAGGAGCATAGCTAGTGCCATTTAAAATGGTTACAACTTAACCATGCATTTAGATTTAGTAATTCAACTTTCATATAGAATCTCTATTCTATATTTCCTCTTTTATACCGTATCGTTAAAATCGGTTTTAAATATGTACAGGTGAGAAGTTGTTTTTATGTTACATTTAATGGCAATGTCAATATGTTGAATTTATTGTACTAGTACATCATCCTACCTACTTAGTATATTTATACTACTCTTCTAAAAAATCTTGCTAACTTTCTCGAGCATTCTTTAAAGACTTCACTTAAAAAAAATTATTTATTCAAAAAATTAAGTATTTTATTTTTTGAATATATTAATTTCACACATCATCATAAAAACTTATTACAGCACAGTGCTATTTAAATTGCTTTAAGTGGCCAAAATAATGTTAACCAACTGCACTTTAAACATGTAGGCTGTAGATAAGTCTGATCCCTAAAATTAATTAAGTTTTATTTTATTTTAGACCATCATTTTTAATTTTTTATGTTGCTTATTCGAAATTGGAGTGAGCTGATTTTATAAATAAAAAAAATTAATTAATTTTAATAAAAAATTACTTTTACAAATAGAGGGGGTTTAGAAATAGAGTTAAACCACTAGGTTTGGATGTGATTTGGATAGTATGCATAGGTCCTAGTTTCGATCCTCATTGCCAACATCGTAAAAAAAAAAAAAAGTAGAGTTTAATGGTTCCCATGAACATGAACTTAGTTTAGTTGGTATACATCGCAATATATATATATATATATATATGCAAGGGCTGAGGTTCGAATGATGGACACTTCACTTATTCATTTAAAGGTGGAATTTTTATCCACTAAACTACTTGACTAAAAAATAGTGTTTAATTAATATGTTATGTCTGTAAATTAATTTTACACCGAGAAATCAAATATTCTTTATATCATGTAAGTAAAGTGGAGTATAGTAGAGTCATTTAAGTACATAATTATTGTTGGATGATAGTATAAAATTATTTTACGTCAAGTGTTATTCTATTTTCTCTATAAAAAAAAAAAATTAATCATTGTTTTATGTATTTTCCTACTCGTTTAATTCAATTTCATTTTAAGTTTACAATGTTGGTAATACTTTCAAATCCATTATTTATATGTTGTGATTTTGTGGATAATTAGGTCCAGGTTGTTCATCAGTGGCATATGGAGCATCTGAAGAGATTGGCCCATTTAGATTAAACAAAACAACTTCTGGGCTTTACATTAACAAGTTTGCATGGAACACAGTGGCCAATCTTTTATTCTTGGAAGCTCCGGCAGGCGTCGGTTTCTCCTACACCAACCGCTCTTCCGACCTCCTTGACACTGGAGACCGCCGCACTGGTAGGACCAACCGTACTCCTTTTCAAATTAATGGCATGACGACATGAGGCATTTCCATAACGTGAATATAACTTAGCTTGTAGAGACAGTGCATTGCATTATACAGATAGATACATACAGTGGCTTTCAATATGAGATGATTAGTTTAGTAGCATTATCCTTTGACCGGCCCTACCTTACCTTGTCAATGGACTAGGTTCACCAATTTTAGTTACTACATATAACACCATTATTAGCATTAATTAGTTGATGTGTGTCCTAAACATAATTACAAATTGACAAGTGATAACGATATGGGCCATATTTTTGGTGGTCCTAAGTTCATGACTTAATAATTTATGTAGATGTTTTTTCTTCGGGCCTCCCGTGTTCTTTTATACCCCAAAATATTCCAATTTTACCTTTAATAAAAACTTCGGTTCACAAAAACCGAATTTTTTTTAGTACAAATTTAGAGTAAAATTCGGTTTTTATAAACCAAAATTTGTTTTCAAGGCAAAAAAAAAACTTCGGTTTCTATAAACCGAAGTTTTTTGCAAGGGCAAAATTGGAAATTCAGGGGGTATAAAAGAAACACGGGGCCCGAAGAGAAAACATCATTTATGTATTGACCCACACGAGTACTGGCTTGTAAGTGGACACTACTCACACATATTGTACTTGAAGCACTCACATCATGAATGTACCCAAAAAAAATGGAAAAAGATCATAATTGAAACTTCTGAAATGTGATTCTTATTAAAAATAATCCCTAGATCTATTCAACTTTACTAGTTTTAATTCATTTTAAAATTGACTTATATCTCCTTTTTAAACTTTATCTCTTTTTCAAGTGGAACTTTAATTTTTTTTTCACAACATGGTTGTTTTTCTTTGCATGTATAAATAATACATAATATAATTGTTGTGAGCATAACTCAGTTGGTAGGAACATCATATTTTATATACAAGAGTTATGATTCAAACTTCAGACACTTCACTTATTCACCATAAATACAAAATTATAAGTAACTCGACTACGAAGAAAAAATACATAACATATTTTTCCAAGGATATTCCAAGGATACTAATGAATTGTCCATTTCTTTATTATTTGTTCAGCCAAGGACTCTCTGGAATTTGTAATCCAGTGGCTTGAAAGATTCCCACGTTACAAGAATAGGGAACTTTATATAACAGGAGAGAGTTATGCAGGACACTATGTCCCTCAATTAGCTAAGGAAATCATGACATATAACATAAAAGCCAAGCAACCTATCAATCTCAAGGGCATAATGGTAAATATCTACTTTCTTTCACTATGTAATTGTTCTATTTAAAAATTGAAAATTATTCCTCACCTTCGGACATCTCACCATTCACACATTCAGTAGTATACCAGTGACCGTTAAATTCATATTAGACAATTCACAATATATAGTTATGAATCCAACGATCACTGATATATTGATTGCGTCAATATGTGTCTAGGGATAGGGGGGAGTCGGGGGACATGCAATGGTGCCAATTTTTAAGTTCATTTGAGAGTCATAATATCTTATACACTTTTTTTATTCAATATCTTATACACATTGGACAAAGATATATTAGGAATCTTTATACTATACTATAAATTTGGCAAAGAAAAATAATGATGATGGTCATGTACCTTATGTTAATTTAATATATGTAGGTTGGGAATGCAGTGACAGACAACTATTATGATAACTTAGGCACAGTGACATACTGGTGGAGCCATGCAATGATATCTGATCAAACATACAATCAACTTATTAGCACTTGTGATTTTCATCACCAAAAGGAATCTGATCAATGTGAATCTCTATATAGTTATGCCATGGATAAAGAATTTGGCAATATTGATCAGTACAATATCTATGCTCCTCCATGTAACCATTCCGATGGTAGCTCGTCCGGTACTCGCCACTCAATTCGGTTGCCCCACCTTCCTCATATGGTATACTTTCTCTGTTTCTGTTACGTGTTTTGTTTGTCTTGTCTGATATTTGTCTGTCTTAAAATAGACTTTATTTACCTTTTAGTTGAACTTCATATTATCATGCCACTTTTCCTGTGAATTAGAGGATCACAATCTAAAATAAAAAAAACATGCACTACGATAAGGGTGTTTTAGTCAAAAAAAAATTGCCTTAAAAATAGGTGTAGTCAATGATTTATTTAATAGAATTTCATTTTTTTTGTTAATTTGTTAGGCAGAGACAAAATTTGCTAGCAACATGTATTGAATTATAGATATCATTTTAAATACTCATTCAGCGTCTCAACTCATAACACTAAGTTACACCTCGAGAACAATGTGAATTTGTTAACTTTACACAATATTTAGTATGGAGCATTATCAAAGCATGTGTAATATGTATTGTATGTCACATTTTTTTTATATACTTAATAGTCTTATTATATGGATTAATTTGTCTAATGGAAATAAATTTTGTATGTTCTTAGGCATTTAGGAAAATGGCTGGTTATGATCCATGCACAGAAAAATATGCAGAGGTTTATTACAATAGGCCTGATGTTCAGAAAGCACTACATGCTAACACAACTGGCATTCCTTATAAGTGGACTGCTTGCAGGTGAATTTGCTTTTGATGTCACAAGTTTATGTTATAAAAGTGATTATTTATTGTACAAATTAAATATTTGTTGATGAATAATTTAGTTAATTTTCATTTGATGCAGTGAAATTTTGAATAGAAATTGGAATGATACAGATGTATCTGTTCTTCCAATTTATAGAGAATTGATAGCTCATGGAGTAAGAGTTTGGGTTTTCAGGTTGGTTTTCAAATGCACATATGACTTTCCTCTTTTTGTCTTTAGTATCTATTAGGAAAAAATTTGCATTATTCATTCGTAGCTCAACTGGCAATGCCAATATTATTAGGTTGAATGTCGTTACCCGGATTAAAATCCGAAACCTCACAGTTGTGTGTGTGAGTTTCGGTGGTGTTTTGCCACTTCGTTTATAGATATAAAAAAATATTAGCTAGCATCCAAAAATTAGGCATTGAAAAACATAAAAATTTGTCTCTAATTTTGTATCCAAATGTTAGAAACATCAAATTAGATATGAATTTAATTTTGTGTATCTCTAATTTATGTTATGTTTGACATTTGTGTTAATTCAGTGGGGATGTAGACTCAGTGGTACCAGTAACAGCAACAAGATATGCACTTGCACAGCTTAAGTTGGCAACTAAAATACCATGGTATCCTTGGTATGTCAAAAATCAGGTGAGTTCAATTCAATATTTGATCTTCTCCTATCATATATTGAAAATTTGAAATAAACCCTGAAAATGACTTCTAAGTATGAGGCATCTCCGACTTAGTAGTATTGTCGGGATCATATTAGGTCCAACAAAATTTTTAAGATGATATCAGAGTCTATTCAAGATCACATGTGTCATACTCGGTAAAAGAAAGTCTTTAATTGAGTTGGGTGTCATCCGTCACTTTACTATCTCTACGAGCCGGTTTTGTACGGATTGAGTTAGCTGTGACCTAGATTCTAAAAGTTATATAAATGGAATACTCATTTGAATTTTGCACACTAAGAAAATTTCCTATTTTTTGTGAAGGTTGGAGGTTGGACAGAAGTGTATCAAGGGCTAACATTTGCCACAGTGAGAGGGGCAGGTCATGAAGTGCCACTATTCAAACCAAGAGCAGCCCTTCAATTATTCAAATCATTCCTTGCAGGAAAGCCTCTTCCAAAAGTGCAAAAATAGTAGGAAAATAAGAAGAGGTAGTTAATTGGTAAAGTTGGAAAAATGAAAGAAAGAATGAAAAGTAAAAGAAGGAAACAATTGGAAAATCCAATAGGTGCTAATTAGTTTATGTTGTCATTAATTAATTAATATTGTTATGAACCATGGTTTTATGCCATTTTTCTTTGTCAACAAATTAACAAGTTAGAGTTAAGGTGGAGTTATGCCATTTAAGGTGGAGTTAAATGAGCAATTGTCTATTCTAAATTGTGAAAATGTTTTTCTTTCTCATAAATATATTTTCCTCATTTGGTATGAGGGTTAAATGTGATTATATAAAATCATGTGAACTAGGGAGATCTTCTAGAATACAACACCATTAAAAGTTTGAGGAGGGCAAATAGATAAATTGGCATTTGAATTTGTTAGCTAAAATAGTATATTATATTTGTGAATGACAAATACATCTCTAAAATTATAAAATGTCATTCATCATAAGACTAAAGAGGGTATAGTAAAGCTATGAAAAATCTAAAACGAGACCGAAAAGAATATCAACAAAAGAACATCAGCTCAAAAGAGAATCTCTTCATTTTTTATTATCATGTATCTGAATCTTCTAAAACCACAAGAATCCTCAATTTGAATACGATTCCAACTCGGCACCTTTTGTTGTTTTACTATTGTTAGAGGTTGTGGCGCACATTTTATGTTATATTTGCATCAATAACATCTTGTAATACATTCATTTGTTTATAAAATTTATCTCATCTCAATGACTACAAATCTTTTTGTATTTGCTATTGTTATTATGCATAGATTTTAACTAATTTTTTATTATTTCAAGATTACCAACTCGCAAAATAAAAAACTATTTTGGTCTATGTTTATAATTTTTAAGCCATTTTTGAACCAAATTTCGTGGCTTATTTTTAGACCAATTTACGATTATAACATTTTTGAAATATTAGTGTTTACATTTAGACTGCATTTGGACAGAAAGGTCACCTATTTAAAGTTAAATATTATATCTCTAGATGGATTTTGAATTGACATTTCACAAACCAACAAAATTTGGAATAACTACGTTAGTTGCTACGAAAAAGAGACGTGGCTGCCTTATTTTGTTTAAGAATACTACTAATCATTATTAACAAAACAAAAAGTATAATGGTTTGACAAAATAATAGTTATGTTGATTCGTGATTTCTTGTAAAGTTCCTAATTAATAAATAATGTAAGCAATTATGTAACAACAACGAACAAACCTGGACTCTTCTTCAGGTGTTTGTGACACAAAGAAGAAAAAAAAAGGAGTCAAAAGCAAAAAAGTGGTGGAAAAAGTTCTTGCAAAAAGATTAACAAGTAGATGAATTGGAATTTTGAATAGCTTCTAATGAAAATTATTTTATTTTTAATAGATGTTATTTAAAAAAAAAATGTGTCGGTGAGTATAGTTCATTTGAAGTAAGGTCGATTCCACCGCCCAATAAGTTCGAGCACTTGCTAAGACTTTTCTAAAAATTTTGATATTTTTAGGGGTTAGTTTAGCACAAATCAGATATTTTTAAGGTTTAGTTCAGAGTAAAACTGAATTTTTTGGTTCAAAAATGGATTTTTAAATGTAAAACTAAGATTTTGATCAAGCTTTATAATTTTTCTGACTCCGCTACCACTTATTTGAAGGAACTTGTAATATTTATTTTATTTTTTTCCTATGTAACCCTAAATTTAATTTATAAAAATAATATATAAATGTATGTCAGCAAAAAGAAAAGAAAGAAAAAGTCCCTTTCAAAATATCATGTACAAAGGATTTTTTTTCGTAGGGATTATATAAAATATTAATGCAGACTAAAATATATACTTGCGTGTATAGTGTTTATTTAATATAAACTTAGAACTAAATATGTTCACTTTTATATAATTTTCTTTAAAAAAGGATCCAATTAGGTTTGTGTATATTTCTATAGTGCTAATGTAATGATATATTAAGTGTTGATCCAAGTCAAAGTGTATCTTATTTGGAATCTGTACGTGGTTGTTATTTGCTTATGTAAGTGCTTATCTAAGGTAAATAATCATATCCCTTATTTTTGGTAAAGAAAGCGACATATATAAAAAAAAATTACGTTTATATATTAAATATGTATTATATAGATAAACCACTAGGTTTGGTCTAGTAGTGAGGAGTTTGAGTAGTACGTTATAGGTCCTGGGTTCAATCTCAGCTCATTGTAAACCAAAAAAAAAGAAGGTATTATATAGATAAAAAATGGTTTAGTTTTCTTACGAGTAATCAGTCAATTTAGTCCCTAAACTATCACTCTTTCACCAACTTAGTCCCTAAACTATTAAAAACAACTAAAAAGTCTCTAATCTATTTTTCATCCGTCAATTTAATCCTCGGTTAACTTGTCTATAAGACCCTAAAATATTATCACCCTTTCTTCTTCCATGTGCTTCGACGGAAACAACCACCCTGCTCGCCACCAACCACTACACTCTCCGACAACAACCGTTTTGCCCGTAACGAAAATATAACCTCTAGTCGAAGCTAAAAACAGGTCTTTTTTTTCTCACTTTTGTAAATTTGTAAGGGTTTGTGATTTTGTTTTATCCCTTGAAGTTTATGCTGTGATATCTTCTTTCTTGTGAGTTTGAGAGTTTTTTATCCTTCTATTCTTTTTCTTCTGTTATTATAAGGAATGTTTTGGGGTGTGTTAGTGTGTATATAATGATGACATAAAGGGTACAAAAGTGTCATTGTATGTAGTATGCTAACAAAGTCTTATTAAATTCCAAACATTGTATGGTGAATTATCTTGCAGGTTGTGTAGGTAATATTGTTAAGAAGTCTCACATCGATTGAGAGATGGTCTGACTAAGTGTTTATAAACTAGGCAATCATCACCTTACAAGCCAGTTTTGTAAGGATGAGTTAGGCCTAATACCCAATTCTAAGATGGTATCAGAGCCTCTCCACGATCCGTTGGGCCACCTGTTATCAGGTTTCCGCTATCGGGCCGCCCACCGTTTATATCCGCGCACCAAACCCAATAGTGTTGGGCGTGAGGGTGTGTGTTAAGAAGTCTCACATCGATTGAGAGATGACCTGACTAAGTGTTTATAAACTAGAGGCAATTTTCACCTTACAAACCGGTTTTGTAAGGATGAGTTAGGCCCAATACCCAATTCTAAGAAATACTACTAGGAGCTAAAAGCGGGAGGAACAAATTTCCTCTAGATAATTAGTTAGGCATGCGTACGACTGAATGTACTACCTTAAATATTTTGCTAGCCTCAGTCTCTTGGTGCTTGAATTTGTTCTTCCATTTTATTTGTTTTTGGACCACCAACTGAAATTGTTGATTTGTGTTTCCAACCAAATCGACAATCTCTTCATTCTGAGTCATGCTAGCCCAGGAATCACTTATAAAATTTATAGTTTGTTGGGCTACGGTAGGAGTAGTTAGAAGCTTAAAACATGCATGATTTAAGACATCGTTATGATTTAAGACTTCTCCCACAAATATATAATTTGTATCCTTTTTTTACCACAAAGTTTTGACTTTTATTCATTGATGTATATGATTTTGTCAAACACAGAATTTGGGAAGAAAAAAGAACGCTCCAAATTGTGAAAAACAGAATCAAAGAGAAACATAAAATGTTATACAAACTCAACACAAGAATGAAGAAAAAGAATGAAGTTGGGTGGGGTTAAAAATACAAGTATCTTAAAAAACCATATACATTTTCAAGCTTGCATGTCTGGATTATGAGAACATCATCATAAGAAAATAATTAACAACCAAGTTTACCCTCCATTGAACAGTTAGGAGCAAGCAAACCCTCAGGTGAATTTAACAACCAAGTTTGGATCTAACCTCCAGATAAGAAGATGATCTTTCATGTAAAATAAAAAGTTAAATATGTTTTGTCAAAAAAAAAAGTTAAATATGTTAATGGTCCTACATAATATGGATTTTTTAAGCTTAATCTTTATTTAGTTTTTATAGTGTTTTAGTTCTCACCAAAAATCTTTGAGCATTGAGCACAATTTTTATTTCCTATTAAATCAGATTTGTTTAATTAGTTTTAAACTCTTAAAACAATTTAATGATTTTTTGCAGGCATGTTTAACACTTTAAAAGATGTCCGTTTACTAAAATATAGATTTTTTTTTAACATTAGATGAATTAACTGTGAATTTTTTAAAAATCAAAAGTTCAAGATAAAAAATAAGGTAAATCTGAACCTATAAATCAAATTTGAGCCCATTTTTTGTGATGGAACCTTTTATAATGTTTAAAATGTGTGATTACAAAAAAAGAAAAATAAAAAATACATGTTGATTCAATAGCAATAATTAAAAATAAGTGCATAATAATTTTGTAGGAACTAAAAATACTATACAAATTAAGTAAAGATTAATAGCAATAATTAAAAATAAGTGCATAATAATTTTGTAGGAACTAAAAATACTATACAAATTAATTAAAGATTAATAGAAATAATTAAAAATAAGTGCATAATAATTTTGTAGGAACTAAAAATACTATACAAATTAAGTAAAGATTAAACTTAAAAGATTCACATTTTATAGGAATTTAAAAGCATATTTAATTAAAAAAAAATTATGGTGAATATTTTTGTTATCCGCCTATTGACCTTACTAATTTTTTCTTATTAGCCAATTTTGTTTATAATTTATTGTACACTTACCAAAAATAGACCATGCTCAAAGCTTCAAATATATACCTCTCAACTAAAACTACTTTATATATATATATATATATATATATATATATATATATATATATATATATATATATATATATATATATATATATATATATATATATATATATAGTTGTTTATATATTGAATTAAATTATATATTGTTAGTATGTTCGATTGAGCGATAGACAATTATCGCCGTAAATTTGAAGTTTTCTCACTGTAATTTTTTTATATATATCAAAGAGGACTATTGCCCATGGAAATTTTAAAAGTTATGATGTGTAGTTTTAGAAAGGGGTTCTTTCCCATGTATATATTTTTTGGTGAAATCTCATATTTCCATTTAATTATCACTGCAATTTTGATTTTGTTTTTATTTAAAATATAAATGGTGGAGATGTGGACTAGATCTCCGGCAATAAATATTGCACAAGAGAGAATCTAAGTCCATGTAATTTCTAGTTCAATGTGAATTTCCACCATAATTTTATTGTTTTCTACTCCCTCCGTCCCAAAAAGAATGACCCATTTTGAATATATGCATTATTCATATATATTGTTTTGACCATATTTTTCTACTAATAAATAAAAATAAATATTAACATATAAGATGTTGTTAGATTCGTCTCGATGAGTATTTTCAAAATATCAATTTTTTATAATTTTTACTATTATACAATTAAAGATATTAGTCGCCAAAGTTATGCATTGGCATGCGTGTTTCGGTCAACTGGGTCATTCTTTTTGGGACGGAGGAAGTACCAAACACTCTTGCCAAATAGGTGTTTTGTACTATTAGAACGTGTGAGTTGCACAACACTCTAGGCATTGACATTGGGATGGGTAGTCAATGGTGGTGTTAGTCGAGGCGTGGGCTAGATAGATTAGGGTGTCGAAACTTACACGAAGAGGGATACTGGTGGAGAGGGAAACACGATGGTTGTTCGATTAAAAAAAACATATAAGGTAATGTAAAGAGACTAGGCATGCGATAACAACATCAAAGTAAATCAACTCTTTAATAAAAATGGAATAAAAGTATGTTTGTGTTTTTTGACGACAAATATTCTGTATTTTATTTTCACATAATGTATGTATTTTTTTACATCCATATAATTTTTACAGAATAACTACCAATCATATTTTTCTCATTCGCACTCGAACCGAAATCTTACATAAATATTCAAGTCTAAGTCTAATTCTAGTTGAACATAATGCTTCAAAAAAAACACAATGCTAATAAAAACATTTGAATGTCCATTGACTAAAAAAATATTTGATTCAAATGTTTTTTTTTTTTTTTTGAAAACTTGATTCAAATGTTCTTAAACTAAAAATTGAGACCATCATATAAAAATAAATTAAATTAAAAGAACCAATGAGAAATCAAGGACCAAAACGAGATAGTTTGAAACAAGTTGCAAACAAAATACGAACGTGAGTGAGATTGGTCATAGAAATCGCAGCCACACCATTATTTTATTTCTTTATTTTTTATTATTATATATATTTTCTTATCTAAATTTTTTCCCTTATTAAAAACTCCGAAAAGCTTTGTTTTTTTTTACTCTTCTCTTTCTCATTTTTCATTTCATCATCACACAACACACAACAACATTTTTCTGTGTTACTAAAAGTCAATAAAACACCGTACAGTGTTTTTCTCTTTTGCTGCTTATGTTGTCCTTTGCAGATCTTGCAGAAGATTCAATTCAAAAGTCTTGTTTTTCTTCATTGAAGTTCTTCCTGATTTCAAGGAGGTAAATATTAATTTCTTTTTTTCATCTGGGTTTGTAATATTTGTGTTTATTTAGTGTTTTCTTTAATTGGGTTTGTTTTGTATGTATAAAAAAATGTTTTTTTTGTTTTTGTTTTATGCAGATATTTTAAGGTTTAGCTTCTTACCCTTTTGAACTTTTGGTTCTTGGATTTGATTGGTGGGTTTTGCTAAGCTTGTTCTAGTAATTTGTAGTTCTGGGTTGGTTTGTAAATTGTTTTTGGAGAAAGAAGTGTTTGGAATTGATTTTGGTGTGAAAAAGGTTTGACTTTGAAGTGGTTTTAGTGATTGTTGTTATTTTTTGAAGAAGTGAAAATATTTGAATTTGAACTTTGAAGTGATTTTTGTTGATTGTTGTTTTTTTTAAGAATTTGATTCTCAATGGCTGTAGAGGAATCTGAGCAAGTGATTCCTGATTTAGAAAGAGAGGATAATTTAATTGCTGCAGCAAGGCATATTGTGATGGCTTTAGGGTCTAAGAAGAATCTTACTAATGATGAAAAGAAGATTCTTTCTGATCTTGGATCACAGTTGTCTTCGATGAACATACAAAGTGAGAAGGAGGAAGGGAAGATAGGGAAAAGGGAGGATGATGTTGATGTGGAGGATGAGGTGGATGAGGAGGAGGAAGAGGGTGTTGGTGTTATTGAAGAACGGATTGGTTTGATTGAGGAGAAAATAATGAAATGGGAAGAAGATCAATCGATGATTTGGGATTTGGGACCTGAAGAAACGTCTGAGTATTTGAATGCGGCTAATGATGCGCGCATATTGATCGATAAGTTGGAGAGTATGCATTTGAGTAAAGAGGATCAAGAGTATAAGTTTTTGCAAAGGGCTTATAGTGTTCTTCAGACAGCTATGACACGGCTCGAAGAAGAGTTCAGCAACTTGCTTATCCAGAATAGGCAACCTTTTGAACCGGAGTATGTCTCCTTTCGATCGAGCGAGGAAGATGCTGTAGATGGGAATTCTTTTGTCTCTTTAGGTGATGAATCATTTGAGGAATCACTTCGAAGGGATAGTGTTAGCCGAGCTGCTGAGGAGCATGTCATTGATTTAGTGCATCCGGCCGTGATTCCTGACCTCAGGTGCATTGCAAACTTGCTTTTCGCTTCGAATTATTCTCAAGAATGTGCACAAGCTTATACCATTGTTAGGAGGGATGCTTTAGACGAGTGTTTGTTCATTCTTGAAATGGAAAGGCTAAGTATTGAAGATGTTTTGAAAATGGAGTGGAGCACTTTGAATTCAAAGATCAAAAGATGGAGTTGGGCTGTGAAAATCTTTGTTAGGGTTTATCTTGCAAGTGAAAGGTGGCTTAGTGACCAAATTTTTGGAGAAGGCGAGCCGGTTAGTCAAGTTTCTTTTGTCGATGCATCAAAAGCTTCAATTTTGCAGCTTCTGAATTTCGGTGAAGCTATGTCTATTGGTCCTCACCAACCCGAGAAGTTGTTTCGAATTCTCGACATGTATGAAGTTCTTAGAGACCTTATGCCTGACATTGATGCTTTGTATCCGGACGAGGTTGGTTCCTCGGTTAAATTTGAATGTCATGAGGTTCTGACAAGATTGGGAGATTGTGTGAGGATAACATTTCTTGAATTCAAAAACACCGTTGGTTCGAATCCGTCAACAACACCTCTAGTTGGTGGAGGGATACATCCTTTGGCGAGGTATGTTATGAATTATCTTAGAACTCTTACCGATTACGGTGAAGCGCTGAATCATCTTTTGAAAGACCAAGAAGAAGAAGATTCCATTTCATCGTCACCTGACACAAGTCCAGGTGCCGAAGAAGATAACAGAAGCCAAGGATCTCCCGGTAGATTTCCCTCGATGTCGCGGCAATTCCTATCATTTTCCTCAGTCTTGGAAAACAATCTTGAGGAGAAATCAAAGTTATACAAAGAAACTTCATTGCAGCACTTGTTCTTAATGAACAACCTACATTATATGGCTGAAAAGGTTAAAGGGTCTGAACTTAGGGTCATATTCGGAGACGAATGGATTCGAAAACACAACTGGAAGTTTCAGCAGCACGCAATGAAATACGAGAGAGCTAGTTGGAGTTCAATTCTCAACTTACTTAAGGACGAAGGAATTCATGCTCCCGGTTCGAATTCTGTCTCAAAATCTCTTCTGAAGGAAAAGCTAAGAAGCTTCTACCTCGGCTTTGAGGATATTTACAGGATTCAAACGGCTTGGTCGATTCCAGATGTTCAGCTTCGTGAAGATTTGCGGATTTCTATATCAGTTAAAGTGATTCAAGCTTATAGAACATTTGTTGGAAGGAATAATAGTCATATGAGTGACAAAAATATTAGATACACTGCTGATGATTTAGAAAATTATCTTTTGGATTTCTTTGAAGGTGCTCAAAAGTTGTTGCAAAATCCTCATAGGAGGTGATAGCATATATAATAGGTAAGAATAATCACTTTTTATCTAACAATTGCTTGTATTTGGTCACAAATCTTGTTATTCCACTTAGTGTGCATTATATATATGTAATGATTGGAAGATTATCAGTGTAATACTGCCTTTTTGCAATGTATTCTTTAGATTATTTTATTTTTAATCTGAATCGTAACAGATTATCAGTATAATATGATTATCTGTTGCTTTGTTCTTTTGTATCCAAGACATGAAGTGTAAAAGAAATGTAGAAAATTATGTGCCATATATTTGAATTTATCTATTGACTTCACTTATAAGAACTTGCAAGACTGTTTGAGAGAGTTTATGGAAATAGTTTGTCACGTAATAAGTTGTTTTCGGCTTATTTTCATAAACTCTAGGATTTACATATTTGAGTTTATCTATTGACGTAAACACGGGACTATATTTAAGAGGGCTTATAGAAACAACTTATGACATGTCAATAAGTTGTTTTCAGCTTATTTCTTAAGTTTTGTATGATAGCTTTTGAAAACAACTTATAGTTTATATGAAAATAATTTGACTTTTTAGTTAAAATTTTGATTTGATAAACAAATAGCTTATAATACCACTTATATGTTAAGTACTTAATTAAGCTATTTATTCAAACATGGTAATGGTAATGAAAAAGCATGGTTCTATTCTATAGACTATCTTACAAACGACCATAAACTAAGTCAAATAACTTGACTTCAATAAATGGTCCTCAAAGAAATAAATTTTATAGTCGAAGTCTAGAAATAGTATTTGAAATTAATTTTGTTAAGGCAAGAAAATATATTTTACTTTGACCTGTAGTTGATGAAATTGTCTGCAAACAAAATATCTAAAGTCAACTTGATATGCCAGATGCATTCACCATACGACTTGCAAAATTCATTGAATTGGAATTTCATTTTCAAGTCTAATCCTACTATGTAACTTGTAAGTCTCATTTTAACTGCCACATTAGTAAAAAAAATTAACTTATAACAAGTGTTGATATGTTTTGGATGTAACATTAATTTAGGTCACTCTTAGCTCATAATACTAATCTTAAATATAAAAGAAAATTTAAGTCGATAAAAATTGATATATCTAATTTAAATTTTAGATCAAATATATTAACTTTGTTGACTCAACTTTTTTATATATTTTAGACTAGAAAGAATAAGATTTGGATTGCATATAATCAAAATTGAATGCAGTTGTGCAATTAGGATAAATCTGGCCATCCAATTAAGATTAGACGGTCCATATTTTTAAATTAGTCATACAGTCCAATCAAATCTTTTGTCAATTTGAAACTTCCAATCATGATTAGACAGTCAAATCTTTTTTCATTGCATAACTACATGCAGATTTGATTGCATTCAATCCGAAAGACTATAGGTATCAATCACAAGTTCATTTTACTTCCCTATACATTTATATTATAACAAGGATAGTTTTGTAAAAATTTATGAAATATGAAAGAGACAGTTCCTTGAGCAACTTGAAAACTTTGAAGGTCATAGAAGGAACACATAGGTGATGAATAAATTTAATGACTTATTGAATTTGGACCAAACTCTTTTTTTGTCACGCCATGTGAATTATATAAGATAAGAAGACCCTTTGTCCCTACCACAACCAACAAAAAGGTGGGATGTATTAATGCAGTAGTAGTACGGGTCGTGCATCAAGAGGTTGCCTCATTTAACATCTATTCCCTCTTCTTCTTCTTTTTCTAGAAAGTTTTTGAATTAAAAAATGTGTTTGGAATGAGAATGAACAAAGGGAAATGTTTAATGGTCTTAATTGGTTGGCTTTGTTTATAAGTATTAATAATTGATTGGCTGGCATGTATTGACATGTTATGTCTTTTGCATGTTTTGATTAACTGTATATGTTATGTCAATGAGAGTTCATACAATCCTAAGAGTTTTGCCAATCTTTGCGATCCTATTTTGAAATTAATCTGATTTTATAGGATTATCGCTTTAAGGTGAATAAGTAGGATTTGTTCCTCTCCAAAAAAAATTCTCAAGGATTAAGACCAAAAAAATAATAAGGCCGAAAGAAAAGCACGTGGATTAAGACAAAAAAATTACAATAAATGTAGGAGAATTTATTTTGTCATTCTACCAATTTTCTCGCGCGCTTTACAAAATTATCAAAATATCTCTTACTTAAATAACAGACGTTATAAAAATAAACATTCTTCTTTACATGTACACTACTTAAATAGCAAAAATAGTAAAACAAAAAACTACTAGGACATGGTTCCACTTTGATTTTGTAGGAACATTATCCTACTAAAATAAAATACATTATATACTTTCCACCATAGAAAAGTCGGTCGAATAAACTTGGATATAGTACAGTACTGAAATTAGTTATAGTTTTTAGCTGAACTTATTGATATTTTAACTCTATTAAATTGTATTTGTTAAAAGAAAAAACAAATTTACTCTATAAATTATCATGGGGTAGTTTATTTCTTTTTCTAAGTTTTAGCCTTTGTTGTATTACTCCGTCTCAATATATAAGACATATTTTGACTGAATGTACTATTGATTTATCTTATTTTGACCGTATTCTTTTTAATAACATAGATGTAAACATTAACATATGAGATCTTGTTGTGTAAAAAAAAACATATGAGATCTTGTTTGATTTGTTTTGAAGAGTTATTTTCAAAATATAAGTTTTTATAATTTTTACAAATAAACAATTAAAGATATTAATGATCAAAATTGTGCATTTACGTCAGGGGCGGAACTAGAAAAATTCATCTAGGGTGACGAAAATTTAACACATTATAAATTACATCATCAATCACTTATTTGTACTATTAATAATTTTAAATAATTTTTTTTAATTTTAAAAATATCAATATAGCATATAAAAATTAAACTCAGTTTTTTTGTCAAGTAATCTAATCGCTAAAATTTCACATTTTTAAGGTGAATAGACTTTAGTAAAAAAAACAAAGGTGAAAAAGTTGAGTGTCGGGGTGTCCGGAGTTTAAACCTCAACTATTACATATATAATATGATATTTCTATCAACTAAACTTATCAGATTAATCTCTATTTTATCTTCTAATTTAAAATAAAGTAACCAAAATTGACTATTTATTATTTACACTACAATGGCCAAAAATCAAGTGGTGGCAAATGACAATGTACTGCTTCGGTTAGTTTTTGTCTCAGTGGAGGTATAAAATGAAATCATTGTTATTTTACGGTAGTTACTAGTTTATAAGTGTCATTATTTATTGCAGGGACAAACACTTATTTTTTGTCGGTATATGGACAGGGGCGAATACCATGTATATAAGGGGTATACAATAGTATTATGTATGTTCAAGAGTGGCGACCGCCCCCTTTAAAACATACCTAGTTCCGTCCCTGTATGCAGTGGTCAATAGGTCTTATATTTTCGAATTGATGGAATATAAGAAATGGAAGAAAGAAAAAAAACACTCACTTAGCATGCCAAGTGAAGAAAGTGTCATGGTAGATGCTAGAAATTTGCTTATTCAATCATTCAGTACAACTTTTTTTTTACTAAATAAGCGCTTGTCAAAAAATATTACATTATATATACAGAAAATCTAAACCGTTGATGCAGGATCATCTAAACATCAAGAAGCTGCCACGTGGCACCTCCAAAGCCCTAATTATTTAGGTCAGCATAAAAATTGCAAAAGGGTTTAAGCACTTTCATTTCATTGTTTTGATTTCTGAATCAGCGATAAGCGCTTTTCGAGGTAGTAACAAGATCTCAAGATCACAACTTTTTCACTACCCATTTTCTCATTTCAAATTTGATTTCATTGGTTTTTCGTATTTACCTGTTAATTAGGTTTCTAGTAGTTGTATTTTTGAACTTGACAATTCTTAATATTGTGCAAGATTTGTTTTTTATCGCCTGCAAGTGTTCTGTTTTGTGTAAAATTCAATTGGGTATTCGAGAAAAAGAATCAAATCGAAAAAAATTAACTGAAAATTTAACTTTTGTTGAGTTTTGATTTTTGAGTAATGTTTATGTTGTGTTATGGATTCTTTACTTGAGAGGCATTTTTTGCTTACAAGTTTGTGGTTTTTTTTATGCACATATGAGCATGTATCAGAATGAATAGAGTTTGCTGATTATAATTTCTATGGGGGACATAGACATATAGTTAGTTTAGTGTCTTGGAAATGGTTCATCAGTAGAATGGCATCCGGGCCATGCCTTCTCTATGAATGGAATTGGAGTCCTTTTGATTGCTT
Source organism: Trifolium pratense (assembly GCF_020283565.1). Taxonomy (NCBI): domain Eukaryota; kingdom Viridiplantae; phylum Streptophyta; class Magnoliopsida; order Fabales; family Fabaceae; genus Trifolium; species Trifolium pratense. Next base: position 33,338,661 of record NC_060064.1, read on the forward strand.
CAATAGGTGACTACTTGTTGTGTTGGTAGGATGGGGTTTGGTGTTACTATTGCTATTATATAGGTGTTTTTCGTTTCTCTGTATTGTGGCTGTGGTTGTGTTGCTTTTTTGGCTCCCTTGTTGAGCTTTTCTTGTTGTTTCTGTTGCTAGCTCCTATATGCCACTTTTTGTATTCTGACTTTTTCTCACCAAACACTACTTGTGTTTTGGTGGAGTTTTTTCAATAAATTTATTGCAGTTTCAAAAAAAAAAAAAAAAAAAAAAAAGTTACCTCATTGTTGTCAGTTGTGGATCATTGTTTTACCTTTTTAGGTACTTTGAAATGGGATTCTAGGGTTCTGACTTTTATAACAGTGAAGAAGCAGATAGGCATACAATCCCACTTAGAACCCTGTTTTAAGGCTGCCCTATGGATGATTGATCTGGGGATGAAATCGGTCATCCTACTAACTAGTTTTTTTTGGCCACTTCAACATATGATAACTTATGTTCTGGCTAATGTGAAATTATATTTCAATTTCATCAGATAAAATTGCTATTTTAATTGTCTTAATGGAACCGGTTGGGGAATGTTTGTACTTAGCTTAAGATGAATATTGGTTATATTGTTGAAGTGATACTAATTTTCTACGGTTTGATGCTTTTAAGGTTTGAGCAATGGCGTTCTTTGGTAAAATGGGGAAGTTACTTACGAATTCTGCTGTCAAGCAGATCAATCATGATTTGTCTATGTCTACTCCTTCAGTATTTCAAGCAATTAGATCAATGTCATCAGCAAAGCTTTTTGTTGGAGGTATGTTAGTTTATCATGTTGAATTTTCTAGATGGAATCTGGCTATAACTTTTCAAATTTCAATCACGATGCAGGTGTTTCATATAACACTGATGAGTCCGGTCTCCGAGACCATTTTGCTCGCTATGGAGAAGTTCTTGAAGGTAATTTACTTTCTGACTCACAATCTACTAGTTTTTCATCATTTCACAAATTTTTATTGAAAGTAAAGGTCACTTATTTATACGTATACCCTTAAATGCTATTGTTTCTTTTGTGTGCCGTACTTTATTTTGGTCGTTGTTCCTCTCTTTTGTTAGAATTAGTTTACAATTGTAGTTGTTTAATTGCCATCCATTATGTGTAACACCCTAACCCATACTACCCTTAAAAACGTAATTTTAAAAACTTTTCAACAAGTGTAAAGGCAGAGTGCCACGCGGTAATTAAAACACAAGCATACACACAGAGCATCATGAAATTCAACATGAAAAGCAACAGCGGATTCCAATCAAACCAAGCATGCATATATATACATATATATATACATAAGCCAAATTCATCCCTAAGGATGACACTTATACAAGAACTAGCATAACAAAAGGTAACACCGATATACGATGAAATCCAAGCGCAACCCCGACTCGATGTTACATTACCAGAGCATTTACTATTTACAAACTCTAGTCAATAGCTAGTACTAAGAGGAGTAATCTATTCTAAGTCTCCTCACCAAAAGGTACTTCAACGCCACGCTAAACCGCAGTCTAAACGTCGGCACCGTCCTCAGCCTGAATATCTGAACCCCCAAAGGTCCAGCAAATAACACAAAGCAGAGAGTTAGAAAACATAATCGCATATCATACGAGCATAAGAAAAGTCTTACACTTTCGAACTACATCATACATATTCTAACTCACGTCAAAAACATCGCACCAAACAGTTATCAATTAGTAAAGTTTAGCACAGTTCAACCAGATAATGTCACATACCATTTATCAAATATATGCGCATTTATCCTAATGTATCTAATGCCAATCATTCTATGTCATGCCATCCCTAGACACGACTAATGCATGTGGTACCAATTGCCTTTTACCCCTCATGGATAAGTTAAACAGTTTTACATCTTGCCGGATTGTTCGGAACTTACCAAACCTTCATATCCCTCATGGATAAGTTAAACAGTTTTATATCCTGCTGGATAGCAGCTCTAGATCTTATGGATTCATCAAATCCGATCCTCGGCTTCCTTATGGACTCAAAAATCCATTTAAATCTATTGGAACCCAAGTTTCCAATTTCAACATATATATACATGAATGCATGTATGTTTGCACATATCATCAATATGATATTTCTAGCTCGAAGCTACTCATTATGAATGCGGGAACACAATCCTAACACATTCACTTAACATTGCAAATTAATGCCAAAACATCACATTGCTCACTTTAAGCTACAACTTATTGCATACACGTTATCAATCATTTAACGATTAACAATAAGCATTAACAGTATCAACATGTATCAACAATCATGTAAGGATACTCTTAAACCATGTTACAAGTGCCTAATCACACTTACAAACATTAACAAAAGTTGCAGGTTCAGTACTGTTCGCTAAGCGAATCCAAAGCGAACAGGTAGCGAACTCATTCGCTAAGCGAATCTCAATTCGCTGTAGCGAACTACATCAGAGGATTACAGGTACATGGCGAACAGGTAGCGAACTCGTAGCGAACTCATTCGCTGCAGCGAACTCCTATTCGCTAAGCGAACAACACCAGAAAGAAAATCTGTTCTTGAGTTATCTAAGGCGGTTTAACACCAAATCAACTCAAAAATTCATCTAAACATGTTATAAATTCATATAAACAGCCATTCCAAACATATATGGTATCAAGGAACATTAATCATCCCTTCCAAACATCCAAATACCTCTAACAATCAAAATCAAGCCAATTTCTTGAGTTTTAAGCAACTTTCATAAACTTTCCAAAAATGATCCAAACACATACATATTTTTCATGAGATCAAACTAGTGATTAACACATACAAAGTGATGATGAAGAACATCATACTCACATACACAAGCTTAATCAAAATCTAAAAGAAATTGAGTGGGAGAGTTCGGGAACAGAGACATAGACAATCTCTCCCCTCCTTGTCACTCAAGAATCATGAATTCTAATCTCTTACCTTAAGCAAAGATGATGATCCAATCCTTCTCTTGCTCAAGCTTTCTCTCTTGATCCAACCCTAGCTTAGCTCTATGGTTTTGCTCTTGCTCTACTCACTCAAAACTCAAGAAATGAAGTTATGAAACTATTCATAAGTTTGACTTGCTACTTATACTCTTCTCAAGTGTCATGAACCAAGCCCAAATGGCTTAGGCCCATGCCTCTCACGCCCTTCAAGCCCAAAACCAAGGTTCTCGCATCTAAAAACTTACGTTCGGCTAAATAATTATTCGCCGCTCACTAAAATAATAAAAGCCAATTAATAAATAAAATACATTTAATAAAATATACGAATACGAAAAATGGGTCGTTACAATCCTACCCCCCTTAAAAGAATTTCGCCCTCGAAATTACCTAGAAACAGATCGGGATAAGAATCTCTCATCTTGCTTTCCAACTCCCACGTCGCATTCTCACCAGCCGGTCCTCCCCACACGACTTTCACGGATGCAATCTCTTTGTTTCTCAACCTCTTCACTTCTCTTCCTTCTATCCTCAAGGGTACAGTCTCAATGGTCAAGTCATCCCTCACTTGAACATCGTCCGATTCAATCACGTGTGTCGGATCAGACACATACTTGCGCAACTGTGATACATGAAAAACATCGTGCAAATTCGCCAATGATGGCGGTAATGCAATCCTATACGCAACTTTCCCAACTCGCTTCAAAATCTCAAACGGTCCAATAAACCTCGATGTCAACTTCCTTGACTTCAACGCACGTCCTACTCCAGTAGTCGATTTAACTCGTAGGAATACATGATCCCCCTCTTGGAATTCAATGTCCTTCCTCCTCTTATCATGATAACTCTTCTGTCGACTCTGAGACGCTTTCATCTTCTCACGAATCATCCGAATCTTCTCTGTTGTTTCTTGTACAATCTCTGGTCCAAGAATTGCACCTTCTCCAGTTTCATACCAACACAGAGGTGTCCTACACCTTCTCCCATACAAAGCCTCAAACGGTGCCATTCCGATACTAGAATGGTAACTGTTGTTGTATGTAAACTCTACCAACGGCAAACAAGAATCCCAATTCACGTTTTGCTCCAAAACACAAGCTCTCAACAAATCCTCTAAGGATTGTATCGTCCTCTCCGACTGACCATCTGTCTGAGGGTGATACGCTGAACTCAACCTCAACTTCGTTCCTAAAGCTTCTTGCAAGCTTTCCCAAAATCTAGAAGTAAATCTCGGATCTCTATCCGAAATAATACTTGTTGGAATACCATGTAGCTTCACAATCTGCTCCACATAAATCTCGGCCAACTTAGGCACCAAAGTACCTTTCCTAATAGCAATGAAGTGAGCACACTTCGTCAGACGATCTACCACTACCCAAATCACCTCGTGACCTTTCTTGGTCTTCGGTAAACCTCCCACAAAATCCATTGCAATGCTATCCCATTTCCATTCGGGTATAAACATTGGTTGTAACAAACCAAACGGCTTCTGATGTTCAATCTTCGATTTCTGACAAGTTAAGCATGAATAAACAAATTCAGAAATTTGCCTCTTCATTCCCGGCCACCAAAACAACTTCTTCAAATCCTGATACATCTTGGTTACTCCAGGATGAATACTCAAACCACTTCTGTGACCTTCTTCCATGATCATTCTCTTCAATTCGGGTACATCCGGTACACAAACTCTTCCGTGAAATCTCATGACTCCACTCTCGTCAATCTGATATTGGTCTCTTTACCTTCATTGATGAGTACCATCTTCTCCATCAATCTCTTATCCGATTTCTGACGTTCTTTAATATCTTCAAGAAAAGGATTCGTCAATCTTAACATTCCAAGCTTCACACTTGAAGAAGTAACCTCGCACACAAGACTCAAGTCTCGGAATTCTTCAATCAACTCTAACTCTTTCACCATCAATGATGACATATGCAAAGTTTTCCTACTTAATGCATCGGCCACTACATTGGCTTTTCCGGGGTGATAACTCAATTCAAAATCGTAGTCCTTTAAGAATTCGAGCCATCTTCGTTGCCTCATATTCAACTCCTTCTGGTCGAATAAGTACTTCAGACTCTTGTGATCACTGAAAACTTCAAACCTCGATCCATACAAGTAGTGTCTCCACACTTTCAAAGCAAACACCACTGCGGCTAACTCCAAATCATGCGTCGGATAGTTCCTCTCGTGAACCTTCAGTTGCCTTGAAGCATAAGCTACCACATTACCCCCTTGCATAAGCACTCCACCAAGTCCTAACTTCGAAGCATCGCAATACACGACGAACGACTCTTTGGCATCAGGTAAAATCAACACGGTGCAGTAGTCAATCTTCTCTTGAGCTCTTGGAAACTCTTCTCACAAATACCATCCCAAACAAACGCTTGATCTTTCCTCGTCAACTTGGTTAACGGTAAAGCCAACTTCGAAAAACCTTCGATGAATCTTCTATAATAACCGGCTAAACCAAGGAAACTTCTAATCTCTGAAACAGATTCCGGCGTTCCCCACTGTGACACAGCGTCAACCTTCGCAGGATCTACCGCGATTCCTCCACTTGAAATTATATGCCCCAGGAAACTCACCTCTTTCATCCAAAATTCACACTTCGACAACTTGGCATACAACTTCTTCTCCTTCAAGACTTGCAAAACAATCCTCAAGTGCTCTTCGTGCTCTTCCTCGGATTTTGAGTAAATCAAAATGTCGTCAATGAACACCACCACGAATCTATCCAAAAATGAATGGAAAATTCGGTTCATATACTCCATGAAAACTCCAGGTGCATTGGTCACACCAAACGGCATAACTGAATACTCGTAGTGCCCATACCTCGTCCTAAATGCAGTCTTAGGTATGTCTTCCGTCTTCACTCTAATCTGATGGTATCCAGATCTCAAATCGATCTTACTAAACACACAAGCTCCAACTAGTTGATCCATCAAATCATCTATCCTCGGAAGTGGATATCTATTCTTGATCGTCACTTTGTTTAACTGACGATAGTCTATACATAATCTCATGCTCCCATCTTTCTTCTTCACAAGCAACACCGGCGCTCCCCATGGCGAAACACTCGGTCGAACAAACCTCTTCTCAAGCAGCTCTTCAAGTTGCTTCTTCAACTCATTCAACTCAGACGCTGACATTCGATACGGCGCCATCGATATCGGACTAGTTCCAGGTACTAGGTCGATAGAAAACTCTACCTCTCGCTTTGGAGGCACGTCAGATATGTCATCCGGAAACACATCTGGGAATTCACAAACGATCGGTAACTCTTCTATCTTAACTCCTCCTTCGAGTTTCAATGATGCAAACATCATGAACATCTCGGCATGTTCTTTCAATGCTTCCGATACTTCCTTCCCGCTCATCAAATGCAAGTTCTCCTCCGGCTTCGGAAAAACAACGGCTTTCTCACGACAGTTGATATGAATTCGGTTGAAGATTAACCAATTCATACCAAAAATCACATCCATACCACTAAGTGGAATACACACTAAATCCATACCAAAGTGCCTATCAAAAATTGTTACGGGGCAGTTACGACATACTTGTCGGGTAATCACTGAACCATTAGCAGGAGTTTCTATTTCCATCCTACCCATCATATCCGTTAAAGGAATACTAAGACGCTTCGCACAATCCAAAGAAATAAAAGAATGTGTCGCTCCCGTATCTATAATCGCAATTAAAGGAGTGTTATAGATGAAACACGTACCTCTAATGAGATTGTCCTCAAGGCTAGCATCCTCTCCACTCAAAGCAAACACCTTGCCCATCACCTTCTTGGGCTTCTTGCAGATTATACTCTTGTGGCCCTCCTCACCACAGTTGAAACAAAACACTCTTGTTCTACACGCTTCAGTTTTGTGGCCTAACTTCCCACAATTCAAACACTTGTCTAATTTCTTCTGGCAATCATACGACATATGACCCCGCTCTCCACATTTGTAACAACTTCCATTCACCGGCTTCCTACTACCACTTGTATTACCCCTACCGCGGTTATCATAAGGTTTCCCGCGCTCTTGTCCTTTCCCTTTTCGGTCATTCACAGCTTTGTAGTAGTTCACCTTTGCCATACCATCTTCATCACAGATCCTACTCTTGTTCACAAGGGTCGCAAAATCCCTTATCTGTGAAAATCCAATCATATGCTTAATGTCTGGACGTAGACCACTTTCAAACTTCACACACTTGTCGTTCTCCGCTTCCATAGTGTTGTAATGCGGACTAAACGCACACAAAGTCTCAAACTTGACGGCATAGTCAGCTACCGTCATATTTCCCTGTTTCAACTCCATGAATTCCACCACCTTCTTATTCTTCACATCCACAGGAAAATACTTAACCAAAAATTCTCTCTTAAACATTGCCCATGGTATAGCCATACCACCGGGTCCTAGCCTCAACTTGGCGTTCTTCCACCACACGTTCGCTTCCTCACGCAACACATATGTCCCAAGGGTTGTCTTCCCTTCCTCGGAACAATCCATTGCTTCAAAAATTATCTCAAGTTCCTCTAGCCACTTATGAGCTCCATCCGGGTTGTAACCTCCGATAAATGTTGGCGGTTTCTGCTTCATGAACCTTTCCAACCTCATCTCTACCTCTCTTCCAGGTTGATGATCTCTAACCACAATGTTGGTAAGTGCGGCCAAAGCCTCCGCAATCTGAGCATTCGTTCTCGCAGCAGCCATGATTCCTGAACGAATCACAACTAGACGTTAGAAAGTACTAACAGTGTTCCCTACACATGCTCATACGGGGAAAAGAAAAGTCCTAATTGGTTCACACGAACCGACCTGCTCTGATACCACTAAGTGTAACACCCTAACCCATACTACCCTTAAAAGACGTAATTTTAAAAACTTTTCAACAAGTGTAAAGGCAGAGTGCCACGCGGTAATTAAAACACAAGCATACACACAGAGCATCATGAAATTCAACATGAAAAGCAACAGCGGATTCCAATCAAACCAAGCATGCATATATATACATATATATATACATAAGCCAAATTCATCCCTAAGGATGACACTTATACAAGAACTAGCATAACAAAAGGTAACACCGATATACGATGAAATCCAAGCGCAACCCCGACTCGATGTTACATTACCAGAGCATTTACTATTTACAAACTCTAGTCAATAGCTAGTACTAAGAGGAGTAATCTATTCTAAGTCTCCTCACCAAAAGGTACTTCAACGCCACGCTAAACCGCAGTCTAAACGTCGGCACCGTCCTCAGCCTGAATATCTGAACCCCCAAAGGTCCAGCAAATAACACAAAGCAGAGAGTTAGAAAACATAATCGCATATCATACGAGCATAAGAAAAGTCTTACACTTTCGAACTACATCATACATATTCTAACTCACGTCAAAAACATCGCACCAAACAGTTATCAATTAGTAAAGTTTAGCACAGTTCAACCAGATAATGTCACATACCATTTATCAAATATATGCGCATTTATCCTAATGTATCTAATGCCAATCATTCTATGTCATGCCATCCCTAGACACGACTAATGCATGTGGTACCAATTGCCTTTTACCCCTCATGGATAAGTTAAACAGTTTTACATCTTGCCGGATTGTTCGGAACTTACCAAACCTTCATATCCCTCATGGATAAGTTAAACAGTTTTATATCCTGCTGGATAGCAGCTCTAGATCTTATGGATTCATCAAATCCGATCCTCGGCTTCCTTATGGACTCAAAAATCCATTTAAATCTATTGGAACCCAAGTTTCCAATTTCAACATATATATACATGAATGCATGTATGTTTGCACATATCATCAATATGATATTTCTAGCTCGAAGCTACTCATTATGAATGCGGGAACACAATCCTAACACATTCACTTAACATTGCAAATTAATGCCAAAACATCACATTGCTCACTTTAAGCTACAACTTATTGCATACACGTTATCAATCATTTAACGATTAACAATAAGCATTAACAGTATCAACATGTATCAACAATCATGTAAGGATACTCTTAAACCATGTTACAAGTGCCTAATCACACTTACAAACATTAACAAAAGTTGCAGGTTCAGTACTGTTCGCTAAGCGAATCCAAAGCGAACAGGTAGCGAACTCATTCGCTAAGCGAATCTCAATTCGCTGTAGCGAACTACATCAGAGGATTACAGGTACATGGCGAACAGGTAGCGAACTCGTAGCGAACTCATTCGCTGCAGCGAACTCCTATTCGCTAAGCGAACAACACCAGAAAGAAAATCTGTTCTTGAGTTATCTAAGGCGGTTTAACACCAAATCAACTCAAAAATTCATCTAAACATGTTATAAATTCATATAAACAGCCATTCCAAACATATATGGTATCAAGGAACATTAATCATCCCTTCCAAACATCCAAATACCTCTAACAATCAAAATCAAGCCAATTTCTTGAGTTTTAAGCAACTTTCATAAACTTTCCAAAAATGATCCAAACACATACATATTTTTCATGAGATCAAACTAGTGATTAACACATACAAAGTGATGATGAAGAACATCATACTCACATACACAAGCTTAATCAAAATCTAAAAGAAATTGAGTGGGAGAGTTCGGGAACAGAGACATAGACAATCTCTCCCCTCCTTGTCACTCAAGAATCATGAATTCTAATCTCTTACCTTAAGCAAAGATGATGATCCAATCCTTCTCTTGCTCAAGCTTTCTCTCTTGATCCAACCCTAGCTTAGCTCTATGGTTTTGCTCTTGCTCTACTCACTCAAAACTCAAGAAATGAAGTTATGAAACTATTCATAAGTTTGACTTGCTACTTATACTCTTCTCAAGTGTCATGAACCAAGCCCAAATGGCTTAGGCCCATGCCTCTCACGCCCTTCAAGCCCAAAACCAAGGTTCTCGCATCTAAAAACTTACGTTCGGCTAAATAATTATTCGCCGCTCACTAAAATAATAAAAGCCAATTAATAAATAAAATACATTTAATAAAATATACGAATACGAAAAATGGGTCGTTACATTATGCGTGACAAAATGGCAAGCAATAACAAATGTTTACAATGTATTCCCTCCGTCCCAAAATATAAGCAAAAGTGAGTCAAAGAAACTGATGTATTTGGTTAAAGATTTGGACCAAATACATCCACTTGTGTTGACCAAATTTTGCTTATACATAATATGGTGATTATTGATTTGCACACTGATACCATTCGTTTTTTATGTTCTTCCAGCAAAAATTATCATGGATCGTGAAACAGGTAGATCCCGAGGTTTTGGTTTCATATCGTTTGCAACAGCCGAGGAGGCATCTGCTGCCCTTCAGGCTACGGATAACCAGGTATTATCAGTTTCTGTGATAATTCATCTTACTAAATTCTAAAATTCACCAATTCACATGGTGAGCACGACCTAAAGCCTCATTTTAAGAATTTTTTTTAGAGTTTTCATCACTTCATGTTCATATTATATATGAAGTTATGAACTATGAAATAGGTAATAGTACAACACCTTTTGTTCATACTTGGAGGAAGCAATTGCCGTGATTTAGCCAAGATAAGATAGAAATATTAAACGCACATGTGGCTGTGATATCCTTGTTACGTGCATTACTGTATTCTTTGTTATCATTTTTTAGATCTCTTCAAGAATATATTTGAAAAGGATAGTATTAGAGAAACCATGCAAATTCTTTCAAAATGGAATTAGATTTCAAAAACCCAACTGAGTATTTGTAAGATATCCTCCCTCAGTCCTTTAATAATTGGTATACTTGCTTGTTTCAAACAAGTTAAGGAAAAACTATTAAAGAAAGAACGAGAAATAGTAATTTTACCAAAGTATCTTCGTTAAGCATTGGTGTATTCACCATTATCATAAATGCAAAGTGGAATATAGGGCCTGTTTGTTTGAGATTTAAAAAAAAATGATTTTTTTTTTTGAAATAAATCATTTTCAATAAAATAGATTTTTTTAAGAAAATCTAAATCTATTTTCCGTTTGTTTACAATTATAAAAATGGTGAGTGATGATGAGTGATAAAAAAATGGATTTTGATAAAAGCTATTGAAAATAGATTCTCATTTTGATGAAAAAAATGATTTTTTTACTAAAATGATTTTTGAAAAAATAGATTTTTTTGGTGAAAAATCTGAAACAAACAGGCGCATAATGACTTGGGAGTGATGGTAATATTTCACCATCAACTAATTGTTGCTGTTTGTTTAAATTGACTCATTTTGCTGCTCTTTGCAAAACTGAAAAACTGAAAATGTTGGCAATGTTTCTTGTAGCATCTAAAATTGTGTTGTCACAGGATCTTCATGGTCGGACATTACGAGTGAACTATGCTACAGAAAGGTCACGTCCTGGTTTTGGTGGCGGTGGTGGCTATGGTGGTGGCGGCGGTGGTTATGGTGGTGGCGGTGGAGGCTATGGTGGTGGCGGCGGCGGTTATGGTGGTGGCGGTGGAGGCTATGGCAGCGGCTATGGCGATGGTGGCTATGGCGGTAATACTTATGGTCGTAATGATAATAATAGTGGTGGACGCTATGGAGGTGGTGGTGATACTTATGCTGCTGGTGGTGAACAAAGCAATGACATCATTGAGCCATTTGAAAACAACCACGTTGCAGAGAACAATGATCAACCCGATGACTTCGCTGAGACCCGGAGGTGAGGGGAAAATATTTTCATCATGATTGTATTCCTTGCAAAGAGCAAGTAACATGTGGGATTGATGATATAATCAAATGTGTTTCAAACTTTTGTTTACTTTTTCCCCTTTATTTTTCAGAACTTCATTGTTTGACTTCAATTTTATAGTTTGTCAGCTCAATGACTGATGTAAAAATAAGAGTTTTCTAGGATTGATTACAACTACATTTATAATAATTTAATTTTTCAACCGTTTGAATCTTGATCCCTTGGTATGGTTATAATAGTATATACATATACTTATCAAATGACATGTTTTTAGAATGGGGCAACAATCTATTTGAATTAGCGTTTATGTGGCACCAACACTTTATTGGAGGTGTGTCTGGTATTGAACACATGCCATTGTCTAATATGGCATCGACACGTGATTACTTTCAATTGCAATTGCTTCCATTTTTTTAAATCTTTACTGTTGTCAGTCTCGTGTCTGTGATTAATGGTAGTTATCTGCCTAAGTACACACCATTGTATTGATGGATTGAAAGATGGCTAGTTGGCTGTGTAAGTACACACCATTGTATTGATTGATCGAAAGATGGCTAGTTGGCTGCTTTTGCTACAAGAGATTTGGGTTTGAGTTTAAGGGCGGTGCTATTCACCTTCATGTTTTCGAAAAACCACATGTTTCGTAGGTGTACTTTCAGATAACATAAAATTTGTGTTTTTTTCCGGATGTGAACATCTAAAAATCAGAGGTGAGGGAAGTGTCTCATCTAGTTTAATGGTTTGATAAAGCTGTGTATGCTAATGTGTCAAGGGATAGTGTATGAAAGTTGAGACATTCTACAGTGCTTGGTTGTAGTCCTTGTTTATACAAAATAGTATAGGTCAGAATTTTTCTTTTACTAATAATCTTAAAATGCATAAAACCATTGTTCAATTAGATGGAAAATTTAGGTGTTTGTTACTACTTGTTTGTGTGTAGTCAAGATTGAGGGCGTTATTCTAAATAGTATACTTACATGGACAGTGAGATCGATAAAATCATAGGTGAACACTATTGTGATTTTAGCAAAAGTTACACTTTGTAGTTTCACAAAGTTATGGTGGCTAGCGATGATTTTTCAATTCTACTTCTCATCTTTCAATTCTACGTCTCATCTAAACATGCACTAAGAATCGGGTTTTTTTTAACCAAGTCATTGGGCTCAAGTGGTTAATGAGTTTCACCAAAAATGACGGATTTCGGGAGAATCCGGGTTTGATTCCTGGGTGGAACAATTTTTTGGTCATACTTTACTTACCTTGTGGTCGAACTCTGTACTACTAGGACATTTTTCCCTTAGGAACCAGAGGGTTATAAACCAAAAAAAGAAAGAAAAAGAATCGGGTTTTTTCAATTCTACCGCTCATCTAAACATGTATTAAGAATCGGGTTAGGCATTGTATAACCAAAGTTCAAGAGGAATATGTGTAATTTACTTTGTCCAAATTCAATTTTCTTTAAATATCCTAGGTACCAACTAATGCAACAAGGAAATTTAAGATTATTCATAAGTGTACAGCAGTAACTAAAATTATGCATTCAGGGACCAACTAGTCCTTCTCAGGGGATAGATAATAAGCACATATATTCATTGTACATATGACTTATATTATGCAGTAGAACGAAATATTGTTGTGGCTACCAATGATTGTAAATAAATATGCCCAAACCAGAATTGGAACAACGTTTGCAAGAAATCATGTAAATTTCTTTACATTTTTTCGCATAACAGCCATCCGATATTATTACTACTTCTAAAACTGTTGCATGATTTTTGAACTTTGGTTTATAATCAAATTCCAGACCATGGTGCAAATAACCTCTCTCAAACAGCTACCAATTACCAATCTTATAATTATCAATAAATATTGTTGTCATTAGTTGAAGATTCCTTTTAGCATTCTCCAACAAATTTTTGGAAAACTCTAGACTCTTCAATATGCTCTAAAACTTTCCAAATTTTCAAAATTTGTTGAAAGACTTTAGAATATATTGAAGAGTGTAAAGAGAATTTTCTCAGTTTTTTTTTTATCATCGTGAACTAGATAACAACACTCATTGAAACAAATAGGTTCATAAATATTATCAAGTATATTTGCATTTTGATTCCGCACATTCTCTCCCTCATCCCCTTCCCATCTTTCTCTTCTTTCTTCATCTCAAACTTTTATTGATTGGAATTGGATAATAAGATGGGGGGAGAGAGAGAGAGAGAGAGAGAGAGAGAGTCTAATGCGGTTAGACCATGATAATATTATTATAATCATATTCGATCTAATGGTTGTTAACAAAACTATGGTCAAATTAGAAACTTGCACAACAAATATCGATAAAAAAGTGTGCACTAAATTCTTTAAGTTTAATATTTTTTTTTTCAATACAAAATGTCTATGTCTACATTTTATGTTGCTTAACATAAGGCACAAATTAGCATACCCATAAAATTTATATTTTAGTACATGAGGTTTGGGAAATTTTCAACACAAGAAAGGTAACCCAATAGGACAGAAATACAAACAGGTTTCACAATTGAGAAGTGCAGTTTCATTCATCAGTTAGCGCGAGTTGTAAAGAGTTTGCCGACTATAAAGAGGGGAAGAAGCAAAAAACCTGTATTCAAACCCTTATCACACCATTGTTCATCACATCGGGGGGGGGCAACTAAACTACTAAAAATCTGACTATCATTGCATATGTATACTCAAATAAATTAGGCCAAAAAATTACAACAGATGGTTTGGAAAGCAGATGACAATGTGCAACTATAGCCTCTAGAGTTCAAATGCTACTCAACAACCAACTATTCTTTCTCCAAAAATCATGCTCAGGGATTTCCATCTGCCATTGCACTGCGAAAGAGAAACCATAACCAGCAATCAGCAAGAACTGATGAAATGGCTAAATCCCAACCGAAATATTTGATTATTTACATCTCTTGTCTCTGACATCCACACTATGTATCATAAAGCCCAGAAAGGCTTTTGAACCCCAGTTGTTTGGGTGGTGCGAGGAAGTGTTTCCTCATTTGAATCGTCTAGATCATCATCGTCGTCGTCGTCACCATATTCCATTAGCTTGACCAAAGTATCTAAAATATATAAATCAGAATCAGGTTACACACAAATCTAAAAGAAGGTCAATTAAGAAAGTATTGCAAAATCAATTGAAGGGTCACAATTAGCACACAATAAATATGCTCCCCATACATGCTATTACAAATTATAGAGAAAAACAAAGAATAAATGTTCTGTACACCACACTACAAAATATAGAGAAAACAAAGGCTCTTTTAATACTAACCAGGAACTGCATCAGATTTTGTCTTCAGTAAACTATGGCTCTTATCTTGTACTTTAACTTCAGTTGAATCATAAAATTTAGGTGGTGGAGGTGGTGGGGGCATAGCTCTTTTTGGAGGAGGTGGTGGAGGCATAGTTCTTGGTGGGGGTGGTGGAAATCCATTGGACGATGGCTGGATCAACTTCTTAGGAGCAGGCATAGTCGATATATTCCTCAACGCCAACCCATCATATTGTTCATTGGGTTTAAGAAGTTCCAATCCCTGCAATTGAGTTAGAGTGGAACAAACAAAAATACAAACAACTTCTGAATCAGTTATTTTACTAATTGTTCCAATGCAAAACACTACAAGTCAATTGAGACTGAACTATAAAAAATAAAAACAAATACAGAAAACAATACAAGATAGAATGAATAGGAAAACAACTTGTTAATTATTATCCTATAATAACTTGATTTAATGTCACAGCGATGATAACAGCCGAAAGGAAAATTTGCAGGCTGATATCCGTTTAAATAGCTAATTAATTATTATAATTAAAATGCAACCTGAATAGGAATTTGTTGTGATAACCTACGTCAACAAATGCCATGAAAAGCATCAATGCCATGAGTCATTCATTGATGCCAAATATCAAGATTAAACATGTCTTGCAAAAAGAACTGTGATGGTTTGTGATGGTTTTAAAAATATTGGATATTCAAGAGTGTCCTTTCAATGGATAACCTAAAAAGGACCCTTATCAATTTCATTGTTTTTAAAAAAGTTGGGGTAAATTATTATTTAATTAAAGTGACATTAATGACCATTTTACAAATGACCCGGGGGTATTTCAAATTGACGTTTGAGGTTACAATCAAACTTTTACCAACCCTCGTCAAATTTTAAAATTTCATTAATTTTTCTTATTATAGCACACTCGTTTTCTTTTGGAGTCCATCGATGCAGGACTTGAGGGCAAAGCATAACTTTCAGCAACTTTACCAATGAAGAGAAAAATCAGAATAACATTTGGACTGGCAAGGGCATATACTGTGAAGCCACAAGCAAACTCTCCAAAATTGAAAACCCTGTCAAACATACAAACCAACGGCCTGACAGGTCCAGTGTCAGCATATTAGCTTCATAGAAGGTCAGAGAAAATACCTGGAATATTAAGCATCAACAGTCAGCACAAGATAATATGTTTGGATCAGAAAAGAGGTAGAAATTAACAGCATTTGCAACATAAGTTTTTACTACTATTTTCTTTGATAAAGAAAAATTATGAAGAGACTAGAAAATAATTAGTTTTTTAAAATGTCAATATATCCACACTCCAGAGAGCTCTAAATGCAATATAAAAAAAATAATGAACATATGACTTCTCCTGTTCATGAATATGTATCTACAACTGGTTTAGTTTAATTTATTTTGTCAAATGGCAATTTCACCCTAACATACAGCTGAAAGTGAAAATGCAAAATGCATCATGTAAGTATAAGTACCACACCCAAGGCAGCAAGGCTGTTATCAGAAAAAGTGGTACAAATAGGAATAATAAATGGATAACAAATAATTGCTTCTATTTCGGGAAAAAAGGAAGTTCTCGTCAAATCAGTCATTTGAGGGACTAGCTTATCACAGATCTGTTACTGTAGACTAGGTGGGCACTTCACCCCGCCCATTTAGAATGACAATTTTTTTCCTTTGCATTGTTATGGTGCTCCTCATTTACAGCCCTGACGTCGGTTAATTTTTGCTTTGATGCTTTATAAAATAATCAAATTTGCATATGCAATTAATAGTACTATATCTGAACCCAAAGCGCCTAGATATTAAACCAGACTTTGCGTAGGTGTTATACCAGAATACTATACCAAGCTTTTTATTCACTGCAACCTTACTAGAAACTACAATTAAATAAAGGTATTGAATGATATTCCCCCATGACTCATGTAATGATGTATTAAGAGATTTTTTTAATGGCAATGCAATAACCTGATTGAGTTTTGTGCCCTTTGAAACAACTGGTTGTTCTTGAAACTTCCGCCTCTGAGGTGTCCGTTTATCCTCTTTTTCATGATCAGAGCTTGTAGTTGACTTGGATTCTCTGCTTGATGCCGATGTTGTTGGAGCAACTGTTGAAGCAACAGGAGGCGAGTGCCTCAGGGCAAGGGCAACTTGTTGCAGTGGGGTAGCTTGAGGATATATTCCACCATATCCAATATAGCTAGTTCCACCTGATACTAAAGGAGGAATATAACCAATCATGTTTGCTTGAGGACCTGAGCTTAGGTATCCTGTAGATTGTTGTGTAGTCCCAGAAGTGAGGGCAGTCATGACACAAGGTACTCCAACCAAGGAAGTTGGAGGAACTGGTGTCGAAACTGCAGTCATTGATATTGACGCAGTGGTTACGCCTGTGCCTGCCTCAGAACTCTGAACTCCAGCCAACAACTGTTGTGGGGGTGGAACAGCACTATAACCTTGTTGTAGGGGTAAAATGGCAGTAGACATCTGCTTTGGCAATGAAGGGCCACTATAAACCTGCTGGGGTGATGGAACAGCAGTATATACCTGCTGTGGAGGTGGAACAGCCGTATACACCTGCTGTGGAGGTGGAACAGCACTATAAACTTTACATGATGAAATCCTATGACAGTTAAATCAAAAGTTATTTCATAAAACTTAAAGAAATCCAAGTTAAAAAATAACCAAATAACATAGTTTAAAGAATTGCAATAGAAAACGATCACTGTCAATCAGACCTCTACTTCTAATGGTGAGAATCCCATCTTACCCACACACAGCCATCTCAAACCCAATAATCTTAGTTACACAAAAACAATTAAAATTGAATTTTAAAAGTACTAAATAATTGCCGTGTGAAAGAACCTATCTGCAATAAATAATTGCCAAAATTTTAAAGTAAACTAATAAATAGTAGGCTAAATTGCACTTTTGGCCCCTTAGTTTCAGAAAGTTGCGATTTTGGCTCCCTATATTTCAAAAAAGCACTTTTGGCCCCCTATCTTTACCCCCTTTTGCAAAAGCTCAATTTTGACCAAGTCAAAGCTGATGTGGCAAGCCACTTAAGTGACTCAGCTGCCACATCAGTTTTTTTTTGTCATCTTATCATTTAAAAAAAAAATATACAAGGGAATGGAAGAGTCACGTATTCATTCTTATATAATACATGTACGTAAAAAAAAGATTAACCTAATCCCAAATCCAAAAATAGCAAACAATGGAAACCCCTTGGTCTTGGTTTATTGATCTCTTACTGGAGGATTTAAATGGTTTCCAATATAAGAAGTGGTCTTTCATTTCTGACCAGCAAGGTATCAATTTGTTTGATTTGCAATTTAGTTAAATTATGTTTGAATCATTTTATTAATTACAATTAGTTTGATTCTTTCAGGGGTTGGTGCCTACTATAGCTAGCACTTCAGATTATGTTGAACATAGGCTGTGTGTGAAACACTTGTATGGTAATTGGAGGAAGAAATATCCAGGAGATGAATTGAAGAAAGCACTTTGGGCTGCAGCCAGATCCACTACTATACCAGAGTTTACTAGAGCTATGGATAATTTGAAAAAACTCACTGAGGCTGCATGGAAAGATATGTGTGATTTAACACCTGATATGTGGAGTAGGGCAGCATTTAGTACACACACATGTTGTGACTTGCAAGTCAACAACATGTGTGAGGCTTTTAATAGTGCAATTTTAGAGTATAGGGATAAACCCATAATTTCATTGGTGGAGGGTTTGAAATTTACATGACTAATAGGATTGTGAAACTTATGGATTACATGCTTAGGTATGAGGGTGATATATGTCCTATGATTCAGAAGATGTTACAGAATTTTAAAAAAGATGCCGATTCTTGGTCCCCAAACTGGTGCGGAGATAGTGAATATTCCCTATTTTCTGCTTCTAATGGAACTGATACTTATGTGGTTAACCTTAAAGAAAGGACCTGTTCTTGTAGAAAATGGGACCTATCTGGTATACCATGTTGTCATGGGATTGCATGTATTTGGTTTAACAATCAAAACCCAGATGATTATGGTACAGGTTAGTCTATATAATTAACTATCTTATCAATTGTTTAGGTTGCATCTATATGAGATTTTAAGTTAATGTTGCACAATTTCAGGAAAACAACCTTCCTTGATACTTCTAACAATCTCATTCGTCCTTCCAATGGACCAAAAGGATGGCCAATTGTGGATGCTACACAAATTGCTCCTCCATATGTTAGAAGAGCACCAGGAAGACCTAAAAAGCTAAGAAGGACCAGCAACAACTGGTACTAAAAGGACCAGCAGCAACTGTACCAAGTGGGTTAAGGAGGAGTCCTGCGAAGAGGAGGAATGATAATACAACTCCTAATGTGATTACATCAAGTGCCGCAACTGGACCAAGAGGGCTAAAAAAGAGTGCTAGGATTGCTACTAATGCTGTTGATCCAATTGGAACTCAACAATCTGTCAACAAGCCTTAGATTGATATTTTAGTGACATTTTGATGATGCATATGTTATGTTATTTTGATTATGTTACTTTGTGTTATGAAAGTGTCTTGAACCTCCATTTTGGATGTAATGACTTTACTTGTTATAATAAATTGTGTTATGATATTGAAATTGCCTATGCAGTTTACACTTAACAGGTCTTATGTACACTACACTTAAGTTATGATGAGCAAAAGTTAAGAAGAATTATAGGCCTTATATGGTGAGCAAAAGTTATGCTGAACCATTAGCTCAACAACTGTGTTCTGTTTCTTTCTTTACGAATCCATAATGATTTTTTTTTTTTTTTTTAAGAATGGATATATATGTCCGTAAAATAAAAAGGAATGGATAGATGACAAAAAAAACTGATGTGGCAGCTGAGTCACTTAAGTGACTTGCCACATCAGCTTTGACTTGGTCAAAATTGAGCTTTTGCAAAAGGGGATAAAGATAGGGGGCCAAAAGTGCAATTTAGCCTAAATAGTAATGGTGGGATGATATAAGTGTGTAACTGAGATAGAAAGCAACAACAAAGGGAACATACATTCATGAAAATAATTATTCATGAGGCCCTTCGTGAGATAATGTGAAGTGAGTGCAGGGCAGAAGCTGTTAGGTACAGCTACCAGCCTCAAACTCACAACTCAAGGGCATATATTGCTAGCCTTCAAAGCAACCACTTAGAACAAAATCCAAAATAATCAATATCTACTTCTGTTTCATCTAAAAGAGAAAAGGATCGCCTTTAAAGTGGAAATTGTTTCGGAGGTGAGCACTCTCTCACAGTCTCACTCTCACCTGAACCAATGACAATTTGACATCTTACTAGTCTAACTTACTGTCTATCGTACCTAAGGGAGAGGATGCATGCTTTTCTGACGGGCAGGCAAAAATAATGTTTAGCCTCCTTTTCCAGAAGGGTACCAAAGTGATATTCCAAATTCAATTCAAAATACACGTGATATGATATTTATAATGCCATAATGAAAAAGGATTGTTGTCATGTTAACATCATCATAGGAAATTATCAAAAGGTAGGTTGTCGAGTTCCATGAACTATCAGATACTAAAAAATTGGTCCAAGAGTTATCAGCTCAGTGGTAAGAGACAAGAGTTTGATCTAGTAACCTCAAGGGACTTAGTTCAAATCCCCTAGGGGATGGTAGTAAAGTGACCATTAGTGCCACTTTAATTAATAATAATTCCTCCCTTCTCCATTTTTAAAAATAAAAAATTGGATTTCTACAAAATGATTTGTTTCTATATGGTAAAACCTAATATTTGAGAAAAACAAAGTACTTCCTATGTTTTCCACCCTGTGAAGAAAAAACACCTGGCTCACATCATATACCCTATGACAATATAAATTGAATACCTCGAAGCACCACATTCCCTACTGATTGTATCCAAAAGATTTTCCACCAAGCACTTAGCATCTTCAAGGCTTTTTGCATTGTTACTAGACAAAAAAAGGTGCATAGGCTGCTGTCCAGCTGCAACCAGAAAAGGAATCAAATTGAAAAACATATATCACAAATAAGTTATACTGAAGTACCATTCCCTTCAAAAGTTCAGATCAAGCAAATGAAGAAAGTACCTTCTTCATTTGAGCCTTCATCATTTCCTGAACCACGTCCTCTCAGTATTACTGTTGCTCCTGTTTCATTCATAATGTGATTTATATACTGGTCCTGCACGTTCAAATCCATACGACCACCACCAACACCAAAAAAAATTCTCCAAATTGTACGGAGATGTCAGAGGAAGCTTCAAACATTAGATTATCTCAACTCCAATATACACAACGTAAGCATAATAAATATATGAAAGTAAAAATTTATCAACCAAACGATAATAAACATAATGATACAAGGCATCCAGTCCAATAAATAGTAAACGTCAAGCGAGGCCGACTTATTCTGTTTGATGAGGCAATAACTCCAGATATATTTTCTTAATGTAAATCTAGTTTTATTTTATTGAACAGACAAACCGATGGCTCAGCCTCTAGCCTTAATTCTGTAAATGTAATCTCGAATTTGTAGTTACTTGGAAAATTTCCTTTATTCTTGTGATTATATATACAGACTTAACCCCACACCGCCTTTCCCAATAAAATGTCTTAGAATTGATCTAAATATGCATGAAGTTTTGTTCCACAGAAAAGCTCCTTCTAAAGTCATCAAAATTCAAAAGAACACTTTGCCAGCTACAACACTCTTCAATTCCCCCATCTATCCTCCCATTTTTCTTGCCTATCAACACCTTATATTGGAAATCAGATAACCTGAGCTATACCAAAGTATTTCCACGCCACCAAATTGAAATTTAAAACAACTACACAGGTACTACTAGTGAGTGAAAAGATAGAATGGTGAATGCAAGACAATAAAAGCAGCGGAAGATTATAGGATAACGCCGTGAATCATAACACGAGCCTCAAAAAGGCAACAGATGAAGATATTACAAAAGTGAAACTTCAAACAGCCCACTCGGAAAATAATTGTGACACTGACACTGTCAACTTATAGTCATGCACAAACATCAAGTCCAAGAGTAACTAGAGAAATCAATTAGGTAGGTAAAGACTCACGTTTGGTCCACGTATACGGGCAACAATGTTCCATGACGGGTCAGCATCAAAGCCCAAAAACACACATGTGCTCAGTACCTAATTCATCAATACATTTTAGTTGTCAACAACACATCACATTATAACAATGTCACAATATATAGCTAGTAATGAATGAAGGTCTACCTTCACTCCATTAGTCAAAGGTGAAGGTGATGCAGAAGAAATTGACTGTGAATTTTGTCCTAGCCTTAGCATTTCTTCAATCATCGCAGCAGCACGGTCAACAACTAAAATCCGTTCCGCCGTATCTTTTATCTGCAATATAATGTGATGTCACCAGAAGCAAACTATATGTTATTCATTCTCGTGTAAAACAGCTGTTAATCTATTATTGAGTCATGACTGATGATACAAAAAAAGCTACATGATTCTCTTTCCAAGAATAAGAAACCAATTTGTTACAGACAAATTCAATTCAATAATCTCTTTCACGAGACATTTCATTTAATTGCTTTAATTAGACCCTATTCATCTCAAAGCTTTCCAATCTATATGAGTTCTGACCACATTATTTTATGAAGTAATAAGTGTTTACTTTCATACAAAAAATAAAGGATTGGCCAAAAATGTCCAATTAAATTCGATTATTCAACCCAATCATTGTGCTATATAAAAAATAAAAGAAAAAAAACAAGGGTCAGCTTTTACATGAGCTCCTGCAGAGATGTGGAGATACAATGGCTTTTCTCCATCGAGTGGTGTATTGGGTGGTCGATACTTCCCCCTGTGAAAGCAACCGGCATATAAATTACTTGCAGGGGTAAAAGCAAAACATAAAGGACTTTAGAAAAGCTTTAAACGACCTACAAACCTAGTTATAACTATAGTACCGGTGCACCTCTGGATCTGCAGGAAGTGGAAAATTGATTGTTAAGAAAAAAACTAAGAGAAGCGTGGAATTAAAAGGGTGTACAACTGATCTTATACAAGTCACCTCCTCTTGTGTCTGGCGTTTTGTCAACTTGTAACGAATAGATGATTCTGCATCATTTATGACTATTTCTCGAGCAATTACCAACTCATCTTGGATCTTTTGCTACAAGAATATTTATCATCAAGATAAAAAATATTTTAAAAAAAATTACAAAAGAAAACTATAATTAAACAATGCAAAAACTTCAGGGATTAACAAAAGCTTCAGCAGCATAATGCAAAATCTTTACGCACACATAAATGATTATTAAGCAAATGTGATCAGTATCAATCTACCCATGCACAATTATTCTATGGAAATTAGAAGGAAAAGAATATTTGGAATAACAGAGAACACGAAGTTGTCAAAATAGTCCTGTATGAATGAAATAAAAATTAAAGACAGTTTATTAATGACAAATGCACAAAAGTTAAAGTCAATGATTTCAGACCATCCGAAAGCATATTCTGCAGACTTACGAGTAATGGATCTGAGAAGTACAAGTGGACCAAGCTAGTATTCAATATCACAAATCTTAAAAGAATGTGCTTTAAAAGGTAAAATCACAGAGAATGAGAAGCTGAATGATCAAATCATTGAAGTGTCAAACTGAAAAACCAAATTTAATTAATTGTATATAGTTTCAACATTAAATATCAAGATTTTCCATTTCAGAAAGATATCTTGATTTCATTGCGGTGTAAGTAAGCTCCCAGAGGATTAAAAACTATGGATATGGAGGATTACTAGCACTTCAATAGAGGACACAGTTCAAGCACCAAATTCACAACCCCCTTAACATTCCCATATCATTCAAGAATCAAGTTCAAAATCCTTGATGAAATTTCATCAAACAACGGCACATTTGCTTTCCCACAAACTAAAACAACGATGCAGCAATACAATCAAGAAAGGGCACCGGCAAACACATCAAACATTACAAGGGATTAGACAACTCACTTGATTCAATTTTTGGGCCACCACCGTGCTTTGCTGCTGAAGCAGGGCTGCAGCTGCCAATGGATTTGTCAAAAGAGCACCGGAGATCACTGGAGTCACGCCCGAAAATGCAACCCCGCCGAGAGGCACGGCATTGCTCAAAGGGAGAACTCCAGGGATAGCCATTCCAACTGATACCAATGACTCTGCCGGTTGATCCCACTTTCTCTTCTTTCTACACATACAGCAAAACACCCGGAAAAAAGAGTTTAATAGCAATGCACTACATCCAATGAAAACCATCGTATCGCTTGATAGCTTCATAATAAGCACACCAAATAACCGCTTTAAATATATATATATATATATATCTTCCACGTGATTTTCATGGATGTCACGTCAGTGTACGGTGCATATCCCCATTTCAAGATAAAATAATCACAAAACATAGTATCAAATACAACAAAAGTTTTTTGAACAAGCAAATACAACAAAAGTTAGCATTCCAATTGTCACTGTAACCCTAAAATCTCAACCAAGCACTAAGTGTATGGTCGTTTTGGCATAAGGAGGAACTTTCCACACCCCTAATATCACTTCAGTTATCCACATCCCAAAAAAAAGTGATTTTTGTGCTATTTTTTGGAAATATACTTTTGGACAAAATATGCCACACTTTCACAAACATCTATGGTTTTTGAAAAATGTGGAGTGGGGAAAGTTTTCTCCAAACCGGAAACGCATGTTTCACTAATAGATAACATATTTGGTTTCACAGTGAGTTTGACATAATCACATGACGTGAGCCACCACGTTCTACAAAAGTTACACTTTGAAGCTTCAACAAAATCAGTGTGATCCTTATTTTGACAAATTCACGGTGATACCAAACATGCACATAAACTAATTCCATCTTTTTAACATTTGAAAAGCGAAAACATTTACACTAAGCTATTCAAATGACTTCAATTTAACAAAACAACAAATCCACAATTAGTTCGACATAATCACGTGCGCCACCATGATTCTGCAAAACTTACACTTTGGAGCTTCAACAAAATCACAGTGCCATTGTAATTTCGGCAATTTCACCTTGATACCAAACATGCACATGAACTAATTCCAGTTTATAACATTTGAAAAGTGAAAACATTTACACTAAGCTATTCAAATTATTCCAAATTAACAAAAAGACAAATCCAGAGTGAAATCAACACCTAAAAATAATCAAACTAATTTCACATAATTAACAAAAAAATCACAAAATTGAGCTAATTTCAATGACGTGAGTTACCTCTGTCTTGTTTGCGAAGCTTCGTTGGCTGCAGATGCTTCATTGGAAGAAGAAACCCTAACGGTGCTATCTTCCTTCATTGTTTAAGCGATTATTGATTTTGTTCGGTATAATCGAAATTGAAAGAAGTTTAATCGCGTTGGCGTTGGATTGAATTTCAAACGCGTTTGATCGCTGAAATTTGATTTTGTGCCTCTAGACTTTAGTCGTCTAATCATAGGGGTGATAGGGATGACAATTTAACTATACCCAGAGGTACCCGCAAAAATTAGCTAGAAGGATAGGGTAAAAATCCGCATTTTGAATACTTAGGTCCGCATAGAGTATGAAAACGAGGCAAAAGTTGTTACCCACGCAAGTATAAAGATGTGTACGGGTATTTTTTCAATCCGTGGGTATGGAAATTCAACTATTTAGTAATTTATTTTATTCATTCATATATTGATAAAATTTGTTTTCTGAAATATTGATAAAATACCATACAAAAAACCAATTATTTTCACATTTTAACCTTTTCTTATAAAAAAAAAATACTAACAAAAAAAATTACAATAATGAAAGTGTAAGAAAGTTGGTAATAAGAAATTACAATAATAATGATTTTTGTCATAGTGCCATTTAAAAAAAAAAAGAGTACTGTACCGCTACTTAAGTATTGGGCGTTGTCGGTAGAGGTGGGAATAGGCTAGGCCGAGCTAGGCTTTGCCAAGCCTGAGCCTGGCCTGTCAAAAAATCGAAGGTCTGAGCCTGGCCTGTGGCCTATCATAGGCTTAAATTCTAGGCCTGAGCCTGGCCTTTTGAAAGTCTGATGTGGCCTGTTAGCCTGTTTAAAAGCCTATTTCATATGAACATATTTAAATAAATAATTATGTAGATTAATAATGTCATCATATTTCAATTCTAGTTTATAATAATACATTTATATATGTTAAAAACTAATGTAGATTAATAAACTTAAATTACTTAAAAAGTTAATAGATTTATAATTTAATCAAAGTATAAATTTTAATATATAAATAATAATCGTAATAAAAATATTATTCATGTTAACTTAAATAGGCCGGCCTAGTAGGCCTCAAAGGCTTTTTTAATGGCCTGCGGCCTGGCCTTTTTAGCTAAATAGGCTTATAAAAAAGCATTGGCCTGCTCTATTTAAAGAAATAGGCTGGCCTGGCCTGAGCCTATGTAGGCTAGGCCTTAAGGCCATGTAGGCCGCCCTGACCTGTTCCCACCTCTAGTTGTCGGCAAGACATGTAGCATATGGTGGTTTTCAAAATTTCTCATTTTTATAACGTCTGCTACTTAAGTAGATGAATGACAAAATTAAAAACTATCAGGGCGCATAAGAAGCATGGGTGCCAAAAAAATCCCAATTATAAAAATCGGCCGGAAAGAACAAGCGAGCTTGAAATAGGCCCAATTTTTTATTATATAATTAATGTCATGCTAAAGAGTGACTCAAGAACACTTGTTAAGCATATAAAAAAAGAAATAAAAGGCAATATTAATTGTGATAAGCTAACTTTTTATACTTTTAAAGCATTTAATGTATAATTTTCAAGACAAAATTTTCATATTAATATGCTCAATTAATGCCGTAGGAACACTGTTTAGCTGCTAATCATAAAAACTGCTAATCATAAAAACGATGCAATTTTGAGTTAAGCTTTTGTTATTTTTCACTACTAGGTGTAGCTCTCAATTGTGTTCCAATTTTCAAAGCGTATTTTGAGTTGTTTAAACAAATTATGTATTGTTAAGTATGACAATGATGGGTATGCTCAGTGGCGGAACTAGAAAAAATATCGTGGGTGGGCCGAAAAATAGTCAATCTATTTTTAAATTGAATTTTTTGCTCTTCTATTTTCACATGTTACTATTTTGGTACCAACAAACTATATTTTTACTCTAAAAATTGTGATTTTTGGCTATAAATGTGATTTATTGTCTCCAACATTGAATCTAAAGATGAAATATCAAATTTGAGACCAAAATTCACAATTTTTTCCCATTAAAATTCGCTAATTTTACAGCAAAAAAGTAATAAAAAAATATTGAGATAGGACTAAAATTGCAACAAATGTGAAAATATGAGACTTTAAAAATTTAATATTAATTAAACATATTTTTTATGTCATTTCATATTTATATACGCTAGTTCAACTACTAATTTTATCTATTATTATAAATTCAATTAATTATGAACTAACATTTACACTAATACTTGAACTAATATGTGTACCGAATTACTTATAGTCATCAATAATATACTCTAAATTAATATTTATATTAATATTTGTACATATATATACTGGGTGACTTAAAATCATTAATAATACATTTAAATTAATACCCTACATATAAAATAAATTATTTTTTGGGGGTGGGGGTGGGCCGCGGCCCACCTCAGCCCACCCCTAGGTCCGCTGCTGGGTATGCTTCTACTCACCGTGAATGATTGTACAATTAATTGAAGACGAGACACTGTGCAAAGAGTGTGAAAATGAATTTGGTAAAATGATAACACTGTTTCGATGACAAAAGAATTAGGAAAGATAGAAATAGATTAGAAAAGTGTATTTCAATATCATTGGACCGTCTCTTTTCCTTCTAAGTGCTTATTGAAAAGTACTATATAATTACACAAACACACTTTCAATTCAAATAGCCAAAATAGTATAAAACCAAGGCATGGAAATTTCATTAATCAAGCTCATGGAATGAGATGTATAACTATTTTCCCACAGCTCTATTAGTAATAAACATTTGTAGTAAGCTATCTTATAGCGTTAAGCTATCTTATTGATATTGAAATTATAGTGTTTGAGAAAATTAACGGTTGAACTAGCTAATAAGTAAGTATGCAATGACATTAAAAAAATATGTTTAATTAATATTTATTTATTTTCAAAAAAATATAAGCTATAAGCTCATAAGCTACTTAAAATAACATTTGAAAAATAAGTTATAAGCCAGTAAAATAAGCTATAAACTCTTTTTAAAAAATATTTACCCAAACAAAACTTTTTTAATCATATGAGCTTATCAATTATAAGCTCAAAATATGGTGTTGCCAAACACAAGCCTTACTTTACCATGTAAAGCAAAAAATAATTATTTAGTTACTATATAAAATTATATATAAAATAAATATATATACATTATGTGGGTATGGGGCGGGGTGGGTACTAAGGTACCCGTACCCGCACCCATACCCGTTCATTTTTGTGGGTAATTACCCATACCCGTGCCCGTACCCAAAATGCGGGTTTTTATCCTACCCGTTATGAGTAATTTTTACGGGTGCTCACTGGGTATGAGTCAAATTGTCATCCCTATAAGAAACAGGAAAATAGGGTACCTAAAACTAGCTTTTGCTCTTATCCCTATAGGGCAGAGAGCACACTTGCCCCAAAACAACAACACCACTACCCTCTCATAGTCACCGAAAACACCACACACAAAGTACTACTATAGTACACAAGGTTATCAAAACCGGATCGGACCGGCCGGTCGGACCGTGAACCAGTCATGAAAACGGTTCGGTTATGAGCAAAAATCGGATAGAAAACCAACCGAAAAAAAAATGTGTGAACCGGATTGAACCGCCGAACCGGCCGACACGGTCCAAGCGGCACAGGGCAAAATGACGTCGTTTTAATTCCTTTTTTTTTTAAAAAAAAACCTGAAACTAAACAACACGTCGTAGGAATAGAAAATGTTTGTTTTTCATCGTAAGAATTGATTTTTTTGAAGGCAGTATATTGTCAATCGATGTTATGATGCTATTTTGTGTTATTGAATTTAGTTTATTATATAATATCTAATTTGGTTTGAATTATAAATTTTATTTTATTTTGACTTGTGATATTTTATCTTTTTAATGTGTGAAATTGTGAAATATATTATTCATATATTTTTATTTATATATTGATTAAAAAATATATATATATAATTAAAAACGATTCGACCCCGGTTGAACCCGGTCCGACCAAATAAAGTACAACAGTAGCTTAGATACAACAGTAGTTAATTAAAACATTAATCTCAGATACAAATTAAGAAAGTAATAGTAACTTAGATACCATAATCAGTAACACATCACACTGAATATATCTATATATGATGAACCACAAACATCATTTAATATTGAAACAGAACCACATGATGAATCTTATGCAGCAACAGTGGCAGTTTCAGAAGGCTTGTTATCAGGTTCAACAGAGACAACATTCGAATCTTCTAAAGGCTTGTTATTATCAGACTCAGCAGAAGCAATAGCTGCAACTTCTGAAGGCTTGTTATCAATTTCAGCCGCGGTTTCTACCGGCTTGTTTTCAACAGGCTCCACCCAGAATTCAGTTTTCTTTCCAGTTTTGGAAACAGTCTCAAAAACTTCTTGTGGCTTTACATTTCCTTTCACAGTCACTTTTTGTTCTTTTAGATCAATGTCAAATGATTCTACACCTGTTAAGAACAAAATGGTTGTTATGGCCAAAACCATATTCATTTATTAAGGAAACCAAAACCTTAAAGTAAATTAACTTTGAGGAGATAAGGTGGTTTACTATATATTATAACATTTTTGTCAAATAGCAGCTATAGCCGGACCGAGATTGTCTATTGTACTGCTTTCGCGCAGTTTTACTCAATAGACAATTTCGTCCCTAGAAACATAATCCAATGGTTTCGACTAATTCAGCTTAATTTAACTATTTTTTCGAAGTTTTAATCTCAACCATTCACTTTTGATCAGATAGTCATTAGCGGTCACTGCGTAAACGCTATAGCGATGCGCTATAGTGTAGTCACCGTAGTGTGGATATTGTTATGCAAAATATGTCATATGTCATTTAATACAAAGTAATTATAAGCAAAAATGTTTTTTAGATTCATTTAAAAACTGATGTATCTGGTCTATAATATAGGTCATATACATTAATTATTCAATGAATCTTAAAAATTGATTTTTGCTTATAATTAAGGATGGAGGGAGTAGTAACTATAATATGCATAGCGTAGCAGAATTTAAACAAATTATTATTTTTCACAAATTGCGATCGATTTCATCACCGGTGTCATGAAGAGAGGATATATATAGGAGGGTAGCATAAGAAAACTCATCAAATTAGATATGGCTATAGAAGGTCATATACCATATTTTGATGTATGATAAAAAAGATAATTTGCTCAAGGAATTAAAAATACCTTCCATTTTTTCTAAAACCCTATTGACTGCTCCAGAACAGCCTGTGCATGACATTTTCACTTTGAGGACAACAGTCTGCAATCACAATAGGAAAATTAAAATTCTAATTACAAGATCATAGAAAAATCATAAATTATAAATTGATAACCTCTATCCTTTGATAACAAAGCAGGGCATCAGAAACAGAGGTGGGGAGGTGGACCCTTTTTTTTAAAAAAAAGCCAGGTGGACCCTTAACATTATCTAAAGAGAATGAATTCATTGAAGCGTGGTCGACACATCAAACACGAGACACTCATCAACACCAATAATAATTGTAGAAAATAAAGTAATTAAATGTAATCACATATGTCGGTGTAATACACGAACACATGTGGGATACTGGACACGTCTTTGATCAGAAGTATCCCTACGATAGAGTTTGTAGCACTAGCACACAAGGAAGAAACATTCTTGATTTCTTAATTACTATTAGATTTGAAGTTTTACTAGTAATTTATTTACATGTAATAATAATGAACTATGTATCATTCAAGGAATTTCTTCGATAAAGTAACCGATGGTTGAGTTGATGAAAACTACATGCAACAATAATTTTCAACTCTTTTGAACATATTATTGAATCTTCTCTATTTTCATTACAACCATTTTTTTTTTCAGAATCATAAAACAAAACACAAAAGATCTAAACAAGGAACCAAATCAAGGAAAAACTTTAAGAAACTAGAATCCAACAAAGACCAAGAATCAAATGATCAAGCACAAGAAATTAAAATACAAGAACATATAAAAATGTTAAGTACCTCAGAAGACATGGTTGTGTGTTTGAAAGAAAGTGAGATGGAGAAAAGGAATAATAATGTATTCTCAATTGAGTGGTTTTGGAATGAAGAGTTTGTGGTAATGGGAGTGGTGCCTTTATACTAAAATCAATGCGTTATATATACGGAATTACTTTGTTGCAATAACTTTTTTTAAAAAAAAAAAATTTAAATAACTTTCATGATATTGATTGAAAAAAGAAAAACTTTCTTGATTTTATTTTTTTGAAAAAACTTTCATAATATGATACTACTATGAAGATTTAATTTTAATTCTCGGTTTTGCTATCCTTTGTGCTACTATCTCAACTTGAGAAATTACACTCTGCAATTGCGTATAGAAAATATTCAGTTCATACTAAAAATCAGTTACATTATACTATCCCAAAAAAGCTCATTAATAGACATAATTTAATTTATTTATTTTTGGTGAATTTAAAATTAAATTTTCTTATCTCAATTTTGATTCTAAATATAAATTTGAGGGTTAAAAAAATATGTGATAGAGGGCTAAAAATTCAATTAAAAGACATGAGAGACTATTTTCATTAGTATCATAAAATTAAGAAGTCAGGATCAGGACAGACAGGGTATGCAGGTTGGTGAACCAATGCATGCCAAACGGACTTAATAATTAAAAGCATAACTTTGCAGTACACAATGCTTCCTTTTCAAGCTAAAAATTGTTGTACTTGACAATTGAATTCCAAGTCAATTTCCAACTCTTGCGGTACAACTCTGAGATGCTCTTACCCAAAATCCATATGTAACACAAATTAACATAACATAGGATATTTTGTCAAAAAAAACATAATATAAGATATAATATTGTTTTAAAAATAAATTAGGGGAGTTCATATATATGGCATTTTTTTTAGAAGAGAAAAATCACGTTATAAAGGGATCCAACTCGATCCCTTTACACCGAAGGAAAGCTTTTCTACCGCTACGCCACTTCATATTATTGTTATGATGTTGCAATGACTAATACATATCATATATTCTTTTAACAAAAAAATTGTATATATACCTATAAAAAATAAAAAAACTTGGGACGGGTCATGGTCCTACCCAGCCCATTAGTGGCTCCGCCCTGCATACAAATTTTGTGATACAAATACAAAAAAAATCATCAATAATGTGATGCTATAGCGAGCGCATGAGCAACACTTAGCTTAGCTTGTTTCTTAACAACTTAACCGAAAGTGTTTTTAACATAAAAAGAAAGTCCCCACACTTCCTAATACCCGATGATTTTTCTTTAAATTCAATTACCCAAATCGAGTGATTACTTTTGCAACTATGCTTAAGAAGATTATTACAATAAAATAAAGTTGTGTCGGGGAAAATTAAATCAAAGAGATAGAGACAATTTTTTTAGCTTTTTGTTTTTACATTGCATTGCTTGCAATAATTAATGTTAATGGGCTTGGTCATTTCTCCAATCAAATTTGTCCCCTTCTCAGTGTAATGAATTCCACGAAGAAGGGATAGTGTAGTACAAGAAATGTAATACAACTATCTTCATTAAGCAAAAAAAAGGTTGTACTAGACATTTGAGTATGAGTTCCAATTGTATATGCACTCCCTGTTTTTCAGATTATAAGGAAAATATACATAAAAATTTCTCTGACTAATTTTTATTTATAATTTGGGGCGGAAAAAATACTAATTAGTCAGGTGTGTCTCCAACCGTGTAATACTCTCTCTTTACTATTATTAGTTATTACAAGTGTATAGGGTGGAAATATTAACTATTGAGCTCGTATTATATATTATACACACGCTAAAAATGTAACTATATCCAATCTATGGTCATAAAATAATCCATCATAAGAAGTCTCCTAATTTCATTCTGATCTACTTTATTTAACTCCACGCTATTCCAATGTTCCAAATCCATCCAATTATATTTCATCAATTTAAACAGAACCTAAGAGTTATTGACGTTAATAAAAAATATGTTAATTACTTTTTTCTAATCTCTTCTTACAAGAGAAACTATGGCAAGGTCATCCCAACAATTACCTAACTATACAATCAAAGGGATTAACATATGTCACTTATAATACATACAAGAAGAATTAGCTTTCTTAGTAAGAACCATTCCCAAGAAGTACATTTTATCTTATCGAAGACTTCACCTAACATGCATTGATAATTCTTTAACGTAGATATATGTATGTTTTTTCTTTGCTTGCTTTATAACGTGTTATATTCTCGACTTATTTCTTAGTATTTTCTTTTAAAAATGTGTAAAAACATCACATAAAGAGAAAGCTCGCATTCCAACTACGCTGGTGCTCTAATTCAACCATCTATCATTTGCAATACTTTTAAGAGTGGTATTTCTTAGGAATAGTTGCTAATTTCCCTTTTTTCCAAAAAAGAAAAACAATAATAGTTAAAAAAGGGAAAAGAGAGAAATTAACAACTACTCCTAAAAAATAAAATAGAGGGATATTGCTATCCAAAAGCAATAGGTTGAGATTATTTATGAATTAGCTTTTCATTATACTATGGTACTAAGTACTAACTTATACTAGTAAAGAGAAGAGAGAGTAGTACAGTTCGTTGAGACACCTACTTTGTACTACATGTACAACTTACAAAGTCTAGTGTCTTACGATACAATATTGGATTTCATACTCACATTTCAAGTACCACTACTATTTTTTTTCTTCTTTAAGAAAGATAGTCGCATTACAATTTCTTGTACTATACGTTATCCCATAATTTAAAGGAATTCATTCCACAAAGAAGCGACAAGTTTCAAGTTTGAAGTTTGATTGGAAGAATGACGAAGCCCACTTCACATTATTGCATGCAGTGCAGTATTTCTTCAACCCTAATATTATGTGAGTTAGTCTCTCAACTCTCAACAAAATTTTTTAGTAAAAAGACGATTCTCATTTCAAGCCGATTTTGTAAAATTGAGTTAGACTCAACTCCCAATTCTAAGATGATAAACCAAAAAAAAACTCAAAATTCTAAGATGGTATCATAACCTCTAAGATCCGTTGGGTCACCCGCTATCGGTCACCGACATTTATATTCACGCACTAAGTCCAATAATGTCGGGCGTGAAAAGGTGTATTAAGAATTCTGGACAAGAATTTATAAGTAATAAACAATCATCACCTTACAAATCGATTTTATAAAATCCAGTTAGATCATACTGTTAAGAATAATGGTGATTAGCTAGTAGCTTCTATTAGTTAGTTAGAGTTTATATTAGTTTGCTAGAGTTTGTTATTAGGTGGTTAGTTAGTTAACCCCTAAATTGCTCTATATATATAAGAGTCACCATTGTATCATTTTCACCATCTTTTATCAAATATGAATCCTTATGATTTTTACTATCTTGAAGACTTTCTAAAGTTTTCTCCATTTTCTCCAAACCATGGAAATCTTAACATGGTATGAGAGCTCAAAAAAAATATGTCTATTAATAATTCAATTTAATTTAATTGAACACAACTTTATTTTGTTGTAATAAACTTCTTAAGCATACATATAAAAGTAATCACTAGAGTTGGGATGATATATTCTAACTCAAGTCTCTTGATTAACATTTATGATATTGTTTGGAATAACTTACTTGATGGAGTTATTTGGAGTGCAACTTTGCTTTATTTATGTATGCTAAATTTACTCTATTTTAGTGCATTGCATGTGTGAAATGTGGTAATACAAAAGGCACATGTTAACATGGGCAAATATTGAATAACATTCTCCATAACATTCTCCACTTGCAGCCTCCTTGGACAGTAAACATAGAGTTCCAAATACTCCTCCAAACATAACTTGGATTATGTCCAATATTTGCCTCAACAAAATTACAATTAGGAAAATATCTAGCTTTGAATAATTTTGTGATTAGGCTCGCCGGTTTTGTGACTAAATTCCAAGCTTGTTTGCCGATAAATGCAAGAGATTAAAGTCCTGAAGATTTTTGAATCTCATATCACCATAGTCTTTGCTCACAGAGAGACGCTTCCAAGATAGCCAATGAAGGCCTCGTCCGTTGTTGGCACTATGGCCCCACCAAAACGAGTTGAACATTTTTTCAATCTCCACTCAGACATTTTTTCATGGTGAGTATAAATAGATATAAAATAAGGTTGTAAATTTTTTTGACAAAATATCCACTCAGACATAATTACTGATTAAACAAATTAAGACATATTCAAACTATTTTGGAATTTATTAGCTGTCACTTATCATTTGTAGTACAAAAGCATACAAAAGCATTTGGGTGGACTCGACTAAAACTCAAAGCAGAATAACCTAAAGAACTCAGCATCTGGCCTCGTAGAAAACCTTGTCAAGAAAACTCAAAGGGATAAAATCACAACAATAAAAGAAACTTGAACATGAGAACAATAAATACAAAAGAAAGACATGCCCTACTTTCAACTCAAAAAAACACTTTTAAGCCATCCAAGTACATGTGCATAGAAAGTGTTTCCCAATGCCACGCCAGCAACAAGACCACCTACATATCCAATTAGAACTACTTTCCAGTATAATTCAAAGAAAGATTCAGAGTCATGGTCACCATCAGAGACAGAAGGTGTAGAAAACGAAGGCCACGTGTGATCCATACAATTCTTCAACAATTGATTCCCACATAGGCCTTGGTTACCTTCAAATGAATTACCTTGGAATGTAGAAAATTGTTCATTCTGAGGTATAGGACCTGAGAGATTGTTGAAGGACAAATTAAGGAACTCCAAAAAGGTGAGTTGTGTCAACTGTTGGGGAATCTTTCCATAAAGTTTGTTGAGAGAAAGGTCTAGTGCTTCAAGCTTTGAAAGCTTACTTATGGAAGATGGAATGCTACCAATAAGGTTGTTATTTGACAAGTTGAGCAAAATAAGACCCTTCAAGTCTCCTATGACATTTGGTATCTCACCATTAATTTTGTTGTTTGACATATCAATGGCTATCATGAAGTAAAACTCTTGAAGCTTCTCATAAACCATGACCAACCCTTTGTTTGACATTGTAAATGAATAGAAATTCTGTCCTGTTGCCCAATATTCTCCTGGCTTGTAGGACCTCAAGTAATTTAAATTTTGCGCGTATTGTAATTGACTTGTGTTGGAAGTTTTCATTACTTTCCAACTTTGGATCATTTCTGTTGGAAAATTGCCAGAGAACTCATTGTAAGAAAGGTCAATAATGTGAAGCTTGGAAAAGTTGCATGTCATGTTGTCATAGCACTTAATCTCTCCATGAAATTCATTGTTTCTTAAAGCCAACACCTTCAGCTCGGGTAAATCTCCTAGCCAATATGGAAATGAATCATTGATATTGTTATGACTAACATCAAAGTACTCTAGCCTTTTGTTGTTGACTAATTCCCTTGGCAACTGACCCTGCATATTGTTGTTGTTGAGATCAATCATTTTAAGGGAATTTCCTATCATGTATGTTTGAGGAATAAGGCCAGACAATTTGTTCCCTTTTAGTATAATATTTTCTAAAGATTGGCTAAAGTTCCCCATACATGAGGGAACATTGCCGCTTAAATGGTTGAACGATAAATCAAGATGCACAAGTGATTTGAGATTGCATATGCATGAGGATATTTCTCCTGTCAATGAACTGTTAGAAACAGTTAGGATTTGTAGACTTGTTTTTCTCCACAACCAATTAGGTAGCGACATTATACTATTGTGTGACAACACAAGACATTCCAGATCATTGAAATCTCTTATAAATGTTGGAATCTCAACTAAGTTGCATGAAGCCAATTGTAAAACTTGGATTTTAGAATCAGTCACATTTGAAGAACTTTTCCCACTGGACAATGACAATTTGTTGAATGATAAATTAAGAAAATCTAGCTGTTTGAACTTTAGAAACATGCCAAGGTCTAGCTTTCCATGTAAAAAGTTAGACGGTACGGCCAAGTTAACTAAATTTGTTAGGTTCATTATCCAAGATGGAAATTCACCCTTTATATTGCTATTTTTTGCACTTAATACTTCTAGCTGGGTGAGATTTACAAAAGATAATGGGATGTCACTGCTAATATTGACTGAGGATATATCCAAGACAACTATTGATGAGAGCTTACCTATCCATGAGATGGTCTCAATAGTAAATTCATTGAAACCAACATACAAGTGGCTTAGTTTGGTAAGCTTTGCTAAGGATTCCGAAGGGTCGCCCCTAAAATTGTTGTATTCAAGACTTATATGTTGGAGTTGTGTGAGGTTTCCAAGTGAAGGTGGAATATATCCAGAAAAATGGCAATGTGATATTGATAGGATATTTAAAGAAGTAAGCTTTCCAATGGATAATGGCAATGTACCATAGAAACCTGTCTCATCAAGTCGTAACTTGGTGAGTGAACTAGACAGAAACTCAGGCAACCTACCATTGAGATTTGGATTTTCTCTCAAATCCAGAAGTTTCAAGTTTGGAAGATGAAATACTCCAATTGGAAATTCACCATACAAGTCAGAATTGTAAAGACGTAATTCGTGCAACGAAGTTAGATTTGTGAGTATATCAGGTAAAGTAGATGATATAGTCACATAACTTAGCAGAAGCCTTTCAAGTTTGGTTGAGTTTTGAATTATGCTTCGGAGACTAGACAATTTGAGGTGCAACCGATTGACTATACTACCTTTAGGACTTGATATCGAATTGACACGTACATCAAAATACAACAATTTAGACAATCGTGAAACTTGCGGTGGAATTTCTCCAGAAAATATGCTTTTTGAAAGGTTTAGATATCTAAGTTGTGAAAGCTTACCTATTTTCGACGGAATTTGAGAGTAATTGAAGTCATTGTCAGAAAGATCAAGAACTTGAAGATGTACAAGGTGAAAGAGACTGCTATTTGCATTCATTCTTCCATTGAGTTGACTGCTTCTAAGATCAATATGAATCACTTGATTTGTGTGCTCATCACATGCAATACCATCCCATGAGCAGCAATCTGTGCTGGAATTCCAAGATGTTGTTTTAGGATAACTGAGAGGATACACAGATGCAGACTTATTGATGTCAAAGTCTTGCTTAAATTGCAACAAGGCATGGCTTTCATATTCATGACACTTTGGCTGAACTAAAGGAAAACATGTAGTAAATGTTAAAGAGAATAGAGAATAAATGAAAAGAAATGGTACTAACAAAACATGAGACCAAACAAAGACCATTGTATCTTAATATTTGAAACTGAAAAATTTGATGAAATGCTAGACACATACTGGGTGGTTTTTATACTTAAACACTGAACTGTTTCTAGTGACATTGACCGTGCATTTTGGTTTGGAATACATCACAGATGCAATTTATTTGGCATTAGACCCAACAATATGTGCTCAATTGCCTAACGTCACATTGAAATAAGGTCTAAACAAAAACATATAAGTGGGGTGGTATTTATTTTACAAGTCAGTTGTGTAAGACTCAGTTAAATCCAATTCAAAATTCTAATGTATATGTCAGTTTATCCAAGATTCATTGGACCACCTAGTATCAAGTGATCCC
This sequence comes from Trifolium pratense, assembly GCF_020283565.1. Classification (NCBI taxonomy): domain Eukaryota; kingdom Viridiplantae; phylum Streptophyta; class Magnoliopsida; order Fabales; family Fabaceae; genus Trifolium; species Trifolium pratense. The sequence continues at coordinate 33,377,485 of NC_060064.1, forward strand.
TGTCAGATCACTTGAGTTACGCTCCAGATGTCTAACCCTAAATGTGATAAGGTAACATTATTTTATAAGCGGAATGGTTTTTTTTCTACCTTTGATAATTTCGAGATATTTACCCAAATACTAATGAGAACAAGTCAAATGCATGTGAAATAAAAATTGATTAAAAATTAGTTGTGGCTATCACATGCAAATTTATTTATGTGGTTTGTTCTCATTGGTTGGTTGAGTAAATATCCACAATAAACGAAGGTTAGTGTAAACCTCACCAAGTGGAATAATCTTGGTCTTAGAAATCCAATTATAAGGTTAAATTAGACTGAACTCAAATTCTAATAATACAACAATTTTTTTTTTTTTTTTTGTATCCATATAACTTCAATCTAACAATCTAATTGACGATCTATATATCCATTTAAGAGTTGCACAAATTTATTGAATGTAGTTCAAAAATATTAAGCATAATTGAAAAACCATAATATATAAGCAGTTATTAGATGTGTCATATCAAATTATCTCAAAAAAAAAAAAAAAAAATATCTCGATCATACGCTAACTAATATACGTATGTATTAATTTCACTTCTTGCAAATCCAATCAATATATGACAATTCAATTAGTACTTAACCAAATGAATTCTCAAGATTTGTTTGTGATTTCAACTTTAAAAACATCATTCTTGAAGTCCCACGAAAAAACAGCTCTAAAGTACACTTGAAGTATCCATAGAATCCTACGGAAAATGTTCAAATTGTTGCAGAATGGAAAAACTTTTGCTTTCACAACAACATCGAATTCGGAGATAGGATTCGAGTTCAATTCAATCGTTTTTATTCAAATGTCGGTCAGATTTTCAAAGTTACACCTTAATTTCAAACAGCTTTCTTATGTATCCTATCTAAATGTTTCATTACCAGTTTCGATTTTTCCCTTAGATGGCTCAGTAATTAGACAACTACAAGTTGTAATTCAGTTAAAGTTTAATTTGTTGATTGAAGTATAAGTTGTAATGGAGTTGTTTAAAATTATATTTTTATCAACAATGTTTCAGGTTATGTAAGCAAATGTATGATTGTCATTTTAAGTTTTTATTAACAATGATTTGTGTTTGGAGCGGAGACGAGGGTGGCTACTGGCTCAAATGATGCGATTTTAGCAGAAGCAAGGGGTTTACACGAAGCTTTAAGCATGGTGGATCAAATGAAAATTTCGAAGGTTATCATTGAAATGGACTCCGAACAGATTGTAAAAGCTGTGAATTCAAAGTATTTTCCAAGAAAAGAATGGGGAAAAATAGTGCAGCAGAGTGCTAGGGCTATGGAAGGTTTCGCTGAAGTTTCTCTCTCGTGGGTGAAACGTGACGGCAATACAGTAGCACATTCCCTTGCTAGATGGGCAATGATAGAGCCCAATTGCTTTTGGGCCTCCAATTTCCCCCTTTGTATTATAAGTCTGCTCCAAAATGACATGGCTAGTGTACCATGATTCTTTATATAATATGTCTTACTTCAAAAAAAAAAAAAAAACAATGATTTGTGTCTATGTTGCAATTTGTATTGATATGTTGCAATAACTTAGATGTTAATCATCTTTGAAATAATCATATTACTTAATGAATTAATGAATATCTAATTTCATTTTTTTTCAAATGTCAACTTAGTATAACTTAAAAAAATAACCGTAACGTTATCGCACGGGTCTATTACTAGTTTACTAAAATTGTTCATCAACTATTTTCTATTCATATGTTTAAGGTATATTAATATTAGGAACCAACACAGAAATGGTTAATGAGATAAATCTCTTATTATCATTTTGGCTCTCATGGTGATTCATTGAAATAGTTAATGAGACTAATCTCTTATCACCATACTGACATTGCCTTTTATAGGCTAAGCATAAGATAACTAATCAGAGAGTTGAAACATTCTCTAAACCAGAAACTACTCAGCAGCTTCACTTGTCCGAGTTATGTTCGAAATGAGCTACATCAACCCAAATTAACAATAGCAGAACACAAACAAAAAAATGTAAATTCTTCTGCTGCTGCTAATTCAGTGGTGTAGATTGAGACAATTAATACTAAAATACTACTCAAGATTGGACTAGTTGATCTGATGGTGCACATTAAGACATTTGAATCTGTTTTTTTTTTTGTTGTTGTAAACTTGCATTGTCTTATGCAACTAGTTGTGTTGTGTCCATTTTTTGGGTTTTAGTGGTTCACCATAATTTTTGCATCCCGTACAGTTATGACTTTGTGAGCCACAACTTGTGCATGTGAATGCTCTAGAAGAAGACCTCTTCACCCAACTTCCGCCCATGTTGCCAGAAATCCTCAAGTCCTCATGAAGAAGGCTCAAGAACCACTTCAAGTTATCTTTGTTCTCAATATCAACAATGGCGCGTATCGGCGTATGAAACTACGAAGATTTGATTGTTGGCATCGACCAACTTGAGAGAGGAAGTGAGGAATTGACCTCTAAAATAACCCGTCAAAAAAACAATCATTTAGTCCAATGAATGTCCTACAACCCGCCTTAAAACAGGCGAGACAAACAAAATCTTTGAATTGTGGTGGAGCATTAGGAATAGGGATACAATTAACCTAAACCATAGTCCCAAATTTTTGCCATATTGTTCACTTAGTTTCCATTCACCATTCTACAACCTCTCTAGCTTCCTTCAATGCCCTAAAGATCTTACTATCACCTATATAGACACCAAAGTCCCTTTTCACATAATCAAAGGCCTCAGTGAAATCCCTAACAGCATTCTTGAAATTATCCAGATTACCAAACACCACAGATGTAACTTTGATAATTCCACGGTAAAATTGACTTCCAGTAAGTGCTAATTTCAAAGATCAAAGTCATGGTTTAATCAATAATACATCTCCACACATACTACAATGGACTTCGAATATTCCTTGTTCCAATTCAGTTTTTTCTAATCAAGTTCTAATATATGCAAACATCATTTTGCTTCCAATTGCTTTTTTATAATATAGAAAAGCAAGTTGATTCAACTTTTTTGAATTCTAAAAAAACACGTTAAATCAGATCATGATTACAAGAGCATAATAGGTTAGGATTAAAATTCAAAACAGATTACAAAAGAGAAATCACAATGAACCAAACCCTAACAAAACCCTAAGCCCTTTCACCTCTGATTCTTCTCGCAAGTTGAATATCCTTAGAGTGTGTTTGGATGGGGAATTCTAGAAATTCAAGGGATTTAAAATACTAGGCAATTCAATTGAATTCCCTTCATTTTCAAATTCCATTGTTTGGATAAAGTGATCAAATTCCATCAATTTTAAAATTCTTTGTTTGGGTAATGTAATTGAATTTCCTTCATTTAATTTTATTTATTTTAATAAAATCGACCCTAAACCCAAAAATTGGCCGAAAAACAAAAAAAATCGGCTGAAAAACCTAAAATCGGCCAAAACCATAAAATCGGCCAAAAAACCTAAAATCGACTATCAACCATTAAATTGGCCGAAAAAATCGGCGGAAAAACCTAAAATCGGTCAAAAACCATAAATCAGCTGAAAAACATAAAATCGACTATAAACCATGAAATCGGCCGAAAACCATGAAATCGGCAGAAAAAACATAAAATTGGCCGAAAAACCTAAAATCGGCCAAAAACCTTAAAATCGATAGTAACACACAAAATCGGCTGAAAAACCTAAAATCGACTAAAAAATCTAAAATCGACTGAAAACCCAAAAAATTAATTGAAAACCCAAAAATCGACCCTAAACCCAAAAAATCGGCCGAAAAAACTAAAATCGGCGAAAAATCCAAAAATCGACTATAAACCCTAAAATCGACCGAAAAACAAAAAATCGACCGAAAAACCTAAAAATCGACTATAAATCCATTTTTCGGCCGATATTAGGGTTTATAGTCGATTTTAGGTTTTTCGGCCGATTTTCGGGTTTATAGCCGATTTCAGGATTTTGGGTCGATTTTAGGTTTTCGGGCGAGTTTTTTGGGTTTAGGGACGATTTTAGATTCTTCGGCCGATTTTTTGGATGTTGGCCGATTTTGGGTTTTCGGTCAATTTTTGGTTTTTCGGCCGATTTTTTGGGTTTTCGGCCGATTTTAGGGTTTACAGTCGATTTTTGAAATTTTGACCGATTTTTCGTTTTTCTGCCGATTGTTCGGGTTGCTGGCCGATTTTAGGGTTTATAGTCGATTTTTTGGATTTTGGCCGATTTTTTGGGTTTTTGGTTTTTCGGCCGATTTTTTGGGTTTTCAGCCGATTTTAGGGTTTATAGTCGATTTTTGGAATTTTGGCTGATTTTAGGTTTTTCTGCCGATTTTTCGGGTTGCCGGTCGATTTTAGGGTTTATAGTCGATGTTTTGGATTTTGGCACTTTTTAGGTTTTCGGCCGATTTTTTTGGGTTTTCGGCCGATTTTTTGGGTTTTCAGCCGACTTTAGGGTTTCTAGTCGATTTTTGGAATTTTGGCCAATTTTAGGTTTTTCTGCCGATTTTTTGGGTTTTCGGCCGATTTTAGAGTTTATAGTCGATTTTTGGGCTTTTGGCCGATTTTAGGTTTTTTCTGCCGATTTTTTGGATTTTCGGCCGATTTAGTGTTTATCGTCAATTTTAGGTTTTTCGGCTAATTTTAGGTTTTACATCAATTAGTAATTTTTAAAAGTTTACAGAGAAGAAGGAATTTCAAATTCTTTGATTTTAGGTGTCATTTTGAAATTCTCTAAATTTAACTTGAACAAAATACTTCATAAATTTTCATCATTTTGAAAATTCTTCAAATTTTCATCCAAACAATGGAATTCAACTCAAATCATTTGAATTCCCTCAAAACATTACTTTACCTCAAAAAATTTCCCCATCCAAACACACTCTTAGGCATGATAGTAACTCTCTTAGCATGAATTGCGCAAAGATTAGTATCTTCAAACAAACCAACAAGATAAGCTTCTGCAGCTTCTTGAAGAGCTGAAACAGCACTACTCTGAAATCTCAGATCTGTTTTGAAATCTTGAGCGATTTCTCTAACCAATCTTTGAAACGGAAGTTTCCTTATAAGAAGCTCTGTGCTCTTCTGATACTTTCTGATCTCTCGTAGAGCAACTGTTCCTGGACGGAATCTATGTGGCTTCTTCACTCCTCCGGTCGCCGGAGCTGATTTCCGAGCGGCTTTTGTTGCGAGTTGTTTCCTTGGAGCTTTTCCTCCGGTGGATTTGCGAGCGGTTTGTTTGGTACGTGCCATTTCGATTGGAAAGAAAACGGAGAGAAAGAAAGTGTGTGTGTTGGTTAATTGAGAGATGGAAGGAAAATTGAGATGCGATTATGGTGAAAGAGTGTTTGGGTGTTTTTATAGAGTGAAGAAAATGCGGGAATTGTTAAGATTTTGAGAAGATGAAATGGGGAGATGGTGACCGTTGATGGAGAAGATTATCTACGGCTGTGAGTGTTGAATGGAATGAGTACGGGGATTGCGATCCGTGGCTTGCCAAAGTGACCAATAAGGTTGTCTCACTAATATTTTGACGATTACTACTACTCTACTAGTTACAAGTTTTTTTTAGTGTGCGGTGAAATATAGTAAGGTTAATAACAATCGGATCAGACATACATTCACAAAAGGACAATATTCAACATTATAGTAAGGTTAATAACAATCGGATCAGACATCAACAAACAAACACTAGAGGCATCTACCCTAATACCAATAATAAGCGCAATTACATGTGGCGACGACTCAACACGAAAAATCTAAAGACTTACAACGATGCAAATCTAACTCAGAACAATATCTAGGGCTTAGGCGCTATCGTTCGGGATGAACACATTGAGTCTCTTGCAACATCAACATGGAAGACACACGAATTCGATGACCCTACTACCGTCCACCGCTGAAAGTTGTAGTGCTCTACAACATTGTTCTTCTAGCAAATGATTGATACTTTAGGTGTATTGATTTTGAATTTTATTGTGAAACTGTGATTCTTATATTGAACAATAAAATTGAGACCTCTAAAACTTACGTGGATAACATAATGAATGACATAAGAAATCTAGTTAAGTATTTTGAGGATTGATCCTTTAATCATATTTTTAAGAAGGGTAACTAAGTGACTCATAATCTCACACCGATATTGAGAGTGCTTCTAGCGCACTTGAGCAATTTGAGATTATCCTATTGATTCTTATGAAGATAGAAGTGAACTCAGCACTACTCCTTCCGTGACACTTTATAAACAAAAATACACTTTAGAGGACCTCCCCAGATCTATTGTAACCAATGTAAACCTTGATTCTATTCCATAGTACTCCCTCCGGTCCTTTTTATAAGGAACACTTAGAACAAAATATTTGGTCCTTTTTATAAGAAACTTTGACCAATTTTCAAATGTTTTAAATATTCAATTTCACTTATGCTCTTATTTATTATAAGAGAGAATTTAAAAATAAGTAAGTTAGTTGAATAAAGAGTAATTAAATAAGGGTATACATGGAATAAATTTAAATTTATAAGAGTATTAAATGAAAATAACTATGTTAAATGTGTTTTATTGGTCTGTGTGATTTTTTTAAAGTGTTCCTTATAAAAAGGACCGGAGGAAGTAATATTTATTGTTTTATAAAATAGGGTCATGTTAACATGTGCATCAAGAGCACATGTTAATGTATCTAAAAATAGAAATATGCATTTAATAACATAAAAAAATTTAATGTTTAAAAAGTATAATGCACAAATTACAAGAGAATATTACTACATTTGTATTCTTAACATGTGCCCTGGATGCACATGTTAACATTTTCCTATAAAATAAACATCATAATTATTTATTTTTGTGAATTTGTGATAATAATTGTCGTTTAATGAAAGACACGATTTACCGAGAGGTCCCCATTATTGGTGACTCACCGATGAAGTTGCAAGATAACGACTTGTCCAAAAAGGGAATTTTTTTCCACTTTATTTTTAAGGCACATGCTAAACGGTGCTCCTCGAGCACTAGTTAAGCATACTAAAAAAGGAAACAAATGATAAAGTTAATGATGAGAGAGAATAACTTTTCATATCATTAAAACATTGAATGCACAATTTACGAGATAAAATTTCTATATTTATATCCTACTAATGCTCCGAGTCACTGTTTACCATTTTCCTATTTTTAATCGTTTTTCTGGCTTCTACTTTCTTCTCCAACTTTGACTCTCTAAACTAAAAACTAAACGTGATTCTCTCTACTCACCCTTTTCCCTTTTACTTTTATTCTCATACACTTTTCGTGATTCTACTTTCTGGCCGTTCAAACTTCAAACCTCTCCATATCCATCCGCGCCATTGCAGCACCTTCTCTGTTCCTAACTAACCGCTTCCTCACATTTCCAGTTTCCAATTCAACATTGATCTCAAATTTAAAACACTTCAATTATTTCCAAATCGATAACACAAACAAAAATTACACACACAGACGAAGATTCTGCATATTTCAAACAAGGTAAGCAAAATTTCAAAGTTCCATTTTATTATTATAGATCACTTTATTAACTGTCTGTAACCGTGTAATTAAACTAATTCCTAAATTTATAGTTTGATTAAATTTTTGTAATCTTTGCTTTCGTATGCTACTTATGATTTTTATTCCAATTTTCATTTTCAGTATTATCTTTGTTGTTAATTGTCGGTGATGTCATAAATAAATACAAAGTTAAGAAGCTCGGACAAAAAAGAGAAGAAGGAATAACGGTATGCTGTTACGACTGACACGCCGACACTGACACTGATAATAATTTGAGAAAATGATAGAATTCAATGTAATCATAGTCGGTGTTCGACACCACTGACACCGGGACACGCCTAATCTGAGGAGTGTCCATGCTTCATAATTATTTAGTGTAAGTTGGATTCGTGGTGAATTTGGCTAAACTGCAGCATGATTTTGTTGAAACTCGA